>NW_023339740.1:22697529-22710607 GCF_004916995.1 Morone saxatilis | reverse complement strand
TTTTTATTTTTATTTATTATTTTTTTTACTTTCAGTTGTGCTTCAGCCATCCTGGAAATATGTATTTTATTTTACCATCACAGCGTAGTCAAAACAAGTATAACGAATGCACTGTTAAAAATATCTTGAAGATGCTTGATATCGGGCCCACGTTATGCAACACAGTGAAACCGGTCTGCCCATAAAATATGCCTCATGACATCTGAAGGGATAACTTCAGTAAAAACAGGAAAGACAGGAACAAATGTATTTTCAGACTCTTAATGGACAGATCAAACAGCCAACAGTCAGACAGAAACCTTTAAACGTTAACTGAGATATATGGACAATGTTGCTAAAAAGTCAAACTTCAGGTCAAGTCTGAGGAGAAGGAGTTATCCAGATAACAGATCATTGGAACAGCTCCAGGTTAGACCCAGGTCTACATGTTATTGTCTGTGTTTCCGTCCCTGTTATTACAGAGCTCACTTGTTGCTTGATCTCAGTAGATCCCAGGAGATCAGTCGAGATTTTCCTCATACCAAAAAGTTAATAAACCAGAGATGAGTATGTCTACAAAAACTGCCTCTAGCTACAGCTAGCCTCTAGTTGTTCACCCACTACCACTTCTTCCTCCACTGACTGAATGTACTAGTGTTTCAGTGTGGAAGGAGAATCATTCAAATATGACCTGAAAACAGAAGCAAGTACTGTATGCAAGTTTCCGCACGTACTTCAGATAAAATTTAGACTATTTCCATTTTTTATATATCACCATCAGTCATCGTGTCTGCATGATTGTTTTGACTTAAGTCCTGTGACTCACACCAATCCTTTGCCAAAGTGATTCACACCAGATAGGTTCCTTATGTTATGGCAACAAAAGACCCGACCTTCAAAAAAGTAGATGTCATCTCAAAATCTCTTTCAGTTGCAGACAAAACTAGCAGAAATTTGACTTAATCCAACACATGACACGTTTTATTTTGTTACAAGGATCAAACCTTCCTACTTTAACTTATTTTTCTAGTTTAACCTGTAGACCAGAGTAAGAAAGGACACAAACCAAGGACACAATGAGTACCTGAAGACCTCTGACCCTCCAAGACAACCAAGCCAATGTTGATCCTGGTGACATGTCTTTGTGCGAGACACTTGTCAATCTATCTGTACTTGCTGTAAGTTGCATTGGAGTCCAATGTAAACTTGAAGTGTTGTAAATATGCAAAATGCACCACTTTATATAATAGGTACAAGCATTTTGCAAAATACTACCTATTTTTGGCTACTTGGAGGTAGCAGAAACAATCTGTGAGCTGCTATGAGAGTGGTAAAGATTTCAGATCCTTTGTGATGTATCCGATCGTTGTCCCGCCTGCTGTGTATTCCTATTTGTGAAATCGCGTGTCACTCAATACTTTGTAGCAGAAGCTCTGGAGAGGTTCAAGACGACTAGTGAGGTGGAGTTGAGTTAAAACTTAGTTGGCACTGTATAGTTTGGATACTGGAAGCATGTGTGTATCCAGGAGGAGGAGTAAGTTTCCTTTTCTGTTTGCAGATGTGTTGCTATATGCAGGATGTGTAATAATGCTAATGTTAGTTTAGGTAGGCAGTTTTAGGGAGTTTAGTTTTTCAAGTGTGCTATTCATTGCATACTACAAATAGGGAGGTGACCAGAACAATGAGCTGAAAAATACTCTGTGGATTATTCAGTTAGTCCATCACAACAAAGTGACCCCTTTTACATGCAAGTAGTCATGTGATCTGTATTTATATCTTTAATATAAAAATATTGTTTACAAAATTAAAAGTTATTCTTGTCATTATGTCTCCAAAAACTTCATGTTAGGAGTACATCTCTGATTCAAACCTGGGGGCTAAACCTCTGGAATCTTTCATTTAGGCTTGAGACGACAAACACAAGAGCCGACCCCACCAGGTTTTATAATGAGGACAGTTCTTAGAAACTATTTGAAAAGGATTGTCCCTCTGTACTACCACAAAACTGCTGCAGGGTACTTTTAAAATTGCAGTATTCCTGGTGACAGTGTAACATGAGTAACAACATTTTTTTGAGCGGCCAAGAATTCCTCCCCTGCATGATTAAGAGGAAGCAGAGCTGGAAAAAAAGAAACTTCTGTGAGTTTTTTGGAGCCAGCCACTCCAGCGTGGCTAAAGATCCGCCTACATTTCTGAGCCAATGGGGACTCTGAGGTATGAGGGTCAACAAGTCCATGACAGGACTGTTTGGGCACAAAATATAAACACACTTCTCAGTATTGTGGGCTGGGCTCTTAAAGGGGCCGCGTTGCCAATGAGGAGACCAACCATAACTGATGTCATTGTGTAAAGCCACAGCTCCACGGACACTTTGACAGAACAAGAAACACCACAAGCTTTCAGTGAACTATCAGCTGTTTTTGTTACTGTAAATACACAAATCCTGTCTGTCCCCTCTGAGAAACTTGTCACTGGACACTGTTTAAATCTGGAACTCCTCTAGGGAATAGCTGGAATTACTTGTTCCCTTGAATGCAGATGTTCAAATCCAGCTGCAAACAGCTGTCAAAAGTAGGTATGGCGGAGTGTGAAGTGAAATCAAATACTCCTCTGTGACATCTTTACCTTTAACCTACATACAAGGAGGAGACCCCCCTCAGCCTGGCCTCAGAGCACACATACTCTCTGTATAGTGTATGACTTTTAGTAATCATAGTAATGAGATAGTATTGTAAATATATAAACTAAAGCTGGAAGAAATCCAGAAGTTTCATGATTGGTTACATTTTAAATGTGTACTGAACAAACTCAGTTATCAAGCAAACCTATCCTGCTCCTCTCTTACCTTTCAAAATAAGAGTTTGATACTGTTATGCTGATACTGAAGCAGCAGCATAATACATAACTTCCTCGCTGGGGAAACAATGAAGTCACACCCAAAACAAATATTTTTCACGATCGCAGCCCTAAAGCCACCGCCGATGACCCTTCCTATCGCTCTCTTCCTTTAATAGTTACCTCAAGTTATGTTTCCCTTAGCTGTAGCTTTAACTTTTCTTTACATTTCCAGTGGAAATGGAATTTCTTGTATTTGTTTACTTACACAAAATGCCTAATCCAGTCTGGCAACAACCCGTGTAACATGCTAATCTTCATGTAGGCTAAAATCTGATTAGGTGAGGGGGAATTCACTACACTAAAGCAGCTTTAACTAAACTATAACTATAACATAGTATATATAACTATTACAAATTTGCCCAAAACAGTTCCCAACAAAAGGCATTTATTTCGGAAAACTATGTAAGTAAGTAAGTAATAATAATATAATAATTCTGAAGGTTTGGGCTTTAAAATGCTATCAATAACAAGGGAAAGTCAGCCTGTACAGGTCTCTAACATTTTGTTCTCACTGTCACTCTTCCAACCACTGACTGGAACTGGCAAAAGGCTGTTTCAATACAGACGTACTCATCTGCCAACACTGACCAGCATTTGGTCGGTGCTTGGTGCTAATTTTCTACCCTGCTCCTGAAAACAAACGTTTCTTCTTCCAAGCCTGAATCAATGCACAGTGGTGGTATTTTGAGATCAAGGGACCAATGACGGTAAAAACCCTTATCTCCTCCAATGCCTCTGCTCTATCTTAGAGTTCCCTAGAGCTGATAAACACTGATGCAAATGTGTCCTCTTTGCATGTGACAAGTCAAATGAAATGTGGTTAGCAAGGAAATTCTGTCTAGTCATTGCTGCTATATACACTTAATACTGTTGATAGTAGCTCTGGTTGCTTAGCACCAAAGACTCTCTGCTCTTATTGGGTAAACACTGACAGCAGCCAACAGCCGACACTAGTTGACAGCAAATTAATGAAACACACAATACAGGTAAAAAGGTAGATCTGTGCAAACAGTGTCAGCTCACACTCATTATACTCCTTTTCTCAGTCACGTAGGCAACTCATATGCACATTGACTGGGTTATTCAAAGTATAATGAGGAAATGAAGTAGAAGAGCAGTTTTCTCCAAATAAGGAAATGTGTAACTAATATTTAACCATCATTTAACTATGTATGCTTGAGCCCAGAATCAATAAACAGCGTCTAAAAAGATAAAGTTGACCTTTGAGAATCAACAAACGAAGGAACGTGATCCTTGCAAACCCTAGAAGTACACATTTAGTAATTAAAATGTATCTCTTTATTCAATAGAGCATATAAACACACAGAGAGTCAAAACAGGAAACGATTGACGTACATTCTTTTAAACAGGGTGGCATTGTGGTAAACTTTTTTAAAAAATTGAGAGAGCCACAAAAAAGTATGTCAACAGGAAAACCAAAGCGCTGCAAACAGCACTAGAAGAAAAGGTGAAGCAGATAACTGTAAATGTCAATGTAAATGTTGTCATTATGTATGAATACTGTGCTGTAGCTGTTTACAGCTACTATAAAACGTTTAATAGATGTTATTAGTACTTTGCTAAACTTTGGTATATATCTGGCAGTAGTGGAAGAGTTGTTGAATCCTTTGCTTGAGTAGAAGTACCAACGCAACAAAGTTGAAATACTAAAGTAAAAGCACAAAAGTATTATCAGTAATTCAGTGTCAAAGTAAAAGTGTTTTACTGTAACACTACTTAGTTTGTGACTAATAGCAGTCTATCCCACAGTGGGTTTCTTCTGAATCAGCTCAGTGTTTAATAAAAAAGAAGAAGAAGAAGAGAAACAGGCTGTAATTTGGCTACGTTCAGTTCCTGCTTGCCAGAGGGTGCCAGATTCTTGGTTATGGCCTACGCTGCTACCATCACGTCCCCCCAACACATCACTGCTGCAGTCTCAGCTTACACAGCTGTGGGGAATCCAATATGTGCCCCGTCCTCACCTCAACTGCTCTCAGCTCTGCTCCGTTTTAAAGCCTCCTCACCTGATCTGTGGGAACCGTGTCCAAATACTCTTAGTGTTTTTATGTGTTCCAAAGATGGAGGTAATTTTCTGTATTGGCACAGTCCCACAGACTCTAGGACATACTTTATGATATACTTTACTATTTGTATCCCTGCTGTTGCTATGTGATTGATAAAAAAAGCTCTCTACTTACTAACTTACTGCCTTAGTTCTGTTACTGTTGTAGCTCTTGTGTCCTGTCACATGTGAGGTCTGTTAAATGTTTGGGTGTAAACTGAAGCTGAATTTTAAAAAAAGAAGTGAAATGAATAATAACTGCAAAGCGGAACAAAGGCATTGTGTTTATGTGATTCAATATCTTCCTTAGTTTTACACCTGCGGTAAAATCCACTCAGGTGCAGCCAAACACTTCTGCTCTACACTACCTGTTGGCAGATGAATAATGTAATAAAAGGTTTGTGTGTTTGGCATGTTTAATACAGCGTATTAAGCAGAGTTGTATATATGCCATGTAATTGTCGGAGTTTCCTGGTACTCCTGGTTATTAGTAACCTTTATTTAAACACTGTAAAACAATGAGAAACACCAAGAAGAATATATCTTTTGCATGCTCGATGTGACACTCGTGGCCTTCGTTACTTTAAAAGGCGCTCATTTAGCTGCATGTACTGCATTATAGACTATGAGCAAGCACAACTGGAAGTGTTTAACGCCTTATCTGTCAGGGCCAGTGAATTTCCAGCCCGTTACAGTGAGATCAGATAAAATCTCACTGTTGGGCTCTTTGTCTGGGAACGTTAGTGTGGCTGATACAAACAACAGGACTGTCCTATACTAGGATCATTTTCATAGAGACTGCATTTACAGTGTACGGTCTTTTAGTGACTATAATATCAGTTCAAGTAGGTTTTGATGCGTTTGTGAATGCAAAGGTTTTTGAGGATAACTGAGACAACCAATCAGTTCAAAACCCCCGTGACAAACAGTAATAGTAACGAGGAATAATAAGACAAGATTATCAATATCCTTATCAATATCCAGAACAGCAATGTAGAGGTGAGGTGTGTAATCACTCCACAATTATTATGTTAAGGAGTAAAACTGCTTAAAATGTTAATATTTAATTATATTTCAGCCGAAATGATCAATATACTTACAGATACTGTAACTATTGAACTCAGGTCATATAATGCAGCAATAAAAACAAATCAGGCAGTGAAGAAGAAGAAATTATTTTTCATAGTCAGAGGTGAGACCATGCTTTTAGAGGTCGAACACATCAGTTAAAATCCTTTGTCAGGTCTGGTTTATTAAAATCAAGCGGATTTCAGTTGAATCGTGAGGTCCATAGAGACACAGCTCTGCCCTGCATGAACCACTTCATACAACAATCTCCTCCCTGTGAACGATGATCAAACATGGGGATCAGTACAGTGCGCACATAGCCATCCACTTTCTTAAAAAAGTGAATTAAACATGCACTCTCGCTTGCTTGTTCGTCTCAATTAAAACCCTCCTAGATCTCTTAATCCCAACTTTGCAAAGCCTCATTAAGCCTCATTAGAACATGGCTGACAGGTACACTATAAGACATCCTGAAGAGAGCTTGTCATGCAGATGAAAGTAAATCTACTGGATTGTCTTAAAGAAGGCAGGAGTTGGCAGACGGCTGAAAGGAAGTGGATGGAGAGGAATTAAGTCTGTGCAAATAGGTCTGTACAATGAGAGGCTGCTTGTTGGCTCTGGACTCCCAATCAAAATACCTGTGCTGTCAAGTCAGTCAGAAATAAGATGTTTAGGGGTTGTTGTTCAAAACAGTGAAGGTCAACTGTATGCTTGACCCCAATTAATTTTATTCCTGACTGAGGCGAGTTTTCAGACTCAAACAAGATGTCATTTTGATGGAGAAGCTGTGTGATTTGCGCAATTTAAATAACTGCATTATAATTAGAATACAAAAACCTGAATTATAGAAACCTGGGCCAAGCCCACTTCGTGAGAACGACACCTTGTTGAAACTATAGTTGCTGGGAAGGGTTTAATACAAGCACTGAAGCATGAACACTTCTCTGAATTTCTGTTTCTCGTTCTACCACTTCCTACCACTGCTTTTTCTCTAAACTTTTAACTCACTGACGTTCCCATATACTTGGCTCCATATGCACACATGTTTGCATAACACTAAGCACAAGTCAGGTATGAAAATCCTCACCACGAGATGTTAATTAGCCTGTGCTTAACTACTGTTTAACAACAGACACGCAATAACACACAGCTCCACACTGCCGGAAGCAGCAAAACACAAAAGAGGGAGTGCAGCAAACAGCCTGGGAAGAAAAGGGCCATGGCTTTAACGCCTCAGGGTTGGCAACTGCGTATTCCCTCGGCGGGCTCTGACTCTCTCTGGATGTCTGCTGTGTCAGTGTCACAGTGGAAACTGGGAACAGAGAGAAGCTTTCCCATCACGTCCACAACAAACCCGTCCAGCTGAAGGTCCTCCATAGCACAGCGTGCATGGTTGAAAAAAATAGTTTGGAGGGACAGAACAGCGGCAGCTAGGGAAACATTTTCTGACCACAGTGTCAGACTGGGCTGCCTTGTGCTTCTCCGCCGGGTTCAACTGCTCTTACATCAATGAGAAAGAAGGAAGGGGAAGAAGAGGGAGGTTTCTGGCGTACGTGCTTCACTGTGCCTCTCTCTGCCTCTCTCTGCTTCACTGTGCTTCACATTGCTTCATGAGTATGTGACAGTGACCAAAAGCCACACCAGGATGGAGTCAGCATTATCACCAGATAAATCATCATGTTTACTTCCTGGACAATGAGCATCACACAAGGCACGCGATGTGAAGACTGATGCCTGTAGGCCATTACAACACTGTAGTTGAGTTTAGTGATGGTTGAGATCAAGAATGTTTGAATGCAATGCAGGCTGTTGGGATATGATATTGCTATCATTATCAAACATGAGTGGTCATTTAGTCGAACAAAGAGGCTAATTTGATGTTTTCAAATGTCTTTTTTTTGTCCGATAATGCAAAATCCAAAAGTTTACGCTGAAGTAATTAATTGATTAGGTCAGAAAATCTTATAACAACTTTATTATTTAGTTGTTTAGTTATTTATATAATAATTTATTAGTGTCTTAGCCAGTGGTGGAATATGCACTTACAGTTTAGTGGTTTAGTTGTTTCCTTATTATGCTACTTAATACTTCTACTAACTCCAATAAATTTCAGAGGTTAATATCGTTACTGATCAAACCTACAATTATTTTGTATAACAATATTTTACATACAACACATATGATGACTCTATAGAAATATGGCGCATTACTACTGCTTAATCTGCCAGCAGCATATTAGGTAGATAAAATCAGCTTCAACACCACCACCAACTACAACTTAGAAACGTACGTGTTTATGCATCTGTAATAATGATATATTAGAACTGAAACCCTTCAACAAATCTATGAGTCTATTGAGAGAAAAGTATTTTTCTTTTTCAAGCAAACATGCTGAACATGAGATGGCTCCAGCCTCTCAAATGTGAGTATTTGCTGATTTTATTCGTCTATATATGATAAACTGCACAACATTGGACTGTTGGTCGGACTTTCCAGTTATAGGCAGAATGAGTATTGATTAACCAAGAAAATAATCTGCAGATAAATTGATAATAAAAGTAACTTGCAGCCCTATAATGCATCATATACAACAGTGTACTACAGATACTACTGGTGCTGCACAAACACTACTTTTGATACTTATAGTGGATTTTAAGAATTCTGTACTTTTTCTAACTTTTCCTAACTTTACTTGTAATGGAGTAAATTGTTCTACTGCTACTTTTACTTGAGTAAAGGACACTTCTTCGACCACTGGTGTTACCAATGAACTGTTATCAGTGCATTATGTCATTATTGATTATTAGAAACGATTACTGGGTATAAATAGCTGCTGTTAAACTTAAGTAACGTAGTCTTTTAACCAGGAACAGACCACCTTAACTACAGACCACAATGACTGCGTCACTTCTCACAACACGCGAGACACGTAAACAAGGCGCGAGGCGTGACAAAGCACTCACTCAGCTATGACGTAAAAAGATAATCCGGAAATAAACTGCAAGAAAGCTAAAAATCTACTTATTTATCACTAATTTATTGATTTTATATGGATATGAGACGAACAAATACGTGAAAATAACACACACTGAAGCAACGTGTGGTTACTATTGAGTGCAGGCACCTAAAATATCTCATAAAGGAGATAAAAGCGCCCCAAAAAAAGTGCTTTAAACAGACATGTGCGCCGTCAGAAACACCGTTAGTGACCACGGAGGTAAAGTAACGACGCAAGAGATAAATATGAGCTGCATCCTCGCTGCTGGCTCTCCGTCGTGGCACATGTGGAAGTAGCTCATGAGTGAAAAAAAATACTGTGGACTCACTGACATCAGGGAGCTTAAATAACAAGGAACAACCCAAACAGGTTGAACAGGTTTTAAAGCTAGTGAAATGAACCATGGATGTAAATACCTTTCCCGTGTCCATGGCTGAATATATATTCGTTCTTCTTATTCTTTGTCTTCTTTTCTTTGTGGAGGGTGATGGAAGAACTTCCTCAGAGGTGGGTGGTGGGTGGGTGGGGGTCTCCCGGCGCTTTCTCTCAGAAGTCAGTCATCTTGAAGTTTTTTTTGTTCCTTTAAAACAACTTCAAACTTCAGTCGACCGTTTTAAGGATTCGCAAGTCTCTTTTTTGTGGTGGTTTTTCTCTTTAAAACAAACAACAACAATAAAAAAGAAGAAGGCAGCTTGAGTTGGAGGTCGGTGCTGTTAGTCTCTCCGTTGTATTTGAACCCTCAAGCTGATTTTTAAATTCACAACTTCATGGATGTTGGTGAAGTCTTCCAGGATGTTTGGGCGGCTGCAGCGGTACAGCTCGTCCGGCTTTGTCAAACACTTGCTTTGGATACGTGAGCCGGTTTGCAGCTAATATAGCTGACGCAATGTTAGTGGGATGGGTCAGAGCTCGAGGCCCATCCTCCTGGATAGCCAATGACAGAGCACGAGGCTCTTTACATCACACACTCAATGGAGGATGGGTAAAATGCAGCAGGGTAAGGGGGAGGATGGGTAAAATGCTGCCAAGCAGAGGGGGGTAACAGCATTCAGATCCTTTTAAAAGTTGCAATACTACAATAATCTGCTGTTACAAGTTAAAGTCCTGCATTCAAATCCAAGTTTAAATGCAGTATTAAAGTACTTTTCCTCATTAGTTTGGGCCCTAAAGCAGATTATCCCCCTTTTTCCTTAAGGGACAACTTTTTTATTATCACTGAGTCAACTGGCGACCCCCCCGACTGACATATTTTATGGATATTTCATATTATATTCAATCCATGACAACAACAGTACAGAACAACTGATAGACACACACCCACACAGTGAACACAATAACTGCAGGCAGTTGTGTAAAACAAGAGATTTGGAGGAATTTTGAGCAGATTGTTTACTGTGAATGTTGATCAAAGTTAAGTTTTTTTATAACATTTTTGTAGGAACTGTAAATATAATTATCTGTCTGTATTCATTTTTTTTTCTTTTTTTGATCTATTTTATAGGCTTTGTTTTTGACAAATTACGTGTTTTCTTCTAATTGTACTATTAGGTCTTAGGTTGTTCCTTTTTGTACTTTTCTAATGCATGACAAGACTGTTTATCTGTGAATATAGCTTGTGGTCAGGTCTTTAAAGTTTAGATATTAATTAATGATCTTAACTAAAAATAAGAATTTAATTTATTTGTCTTCACAGAAATGAATATAATGCTGACATACTGGCCTAATGTCTAAATATTTTCAAGAAGGCCTCCTGACCCCCTGTGAAGCTTTGGCGAACCCGAGCTGGGAACCGCTGCCCTAAAGCACAGCAAGTCTTCCTGGGTACCATATTTAAAACATTACAGTCGAAACAAATCAACACATTAAAAAACATACATTAAACATTACAATCCACACACATGACCAACATAAGACTTGTTAGTTGTGTCTATTTCATTAAAACATACATTAAAACCTACAGGCCACATAAATCAAAAACTTAGGTATAAAAAAATACATTAAACATTACAAACAATACAAATGTCGAACATAAGACATTAGAAAAAACTAAATATTAACATGTATGAGTAAAAATACTATGCAGCAGAATGGCACCTGTCAGTGTTATACTGTAGTTATTATCAGTATTATTTTTACTGATGTGTTTACATTTAAGCAGCATTTAAATTTTTCAATTTAATTTTCATTTAAATTCTGGAAAGTAGGTTATTTTTAATTTATTTTTAATTACTGTTTGGTTGTTTGATCTATAATGGAGAGAAGATGACTTTCTGATTATCTTTTAATATTGTTTGCTACATACACGTATGTCTCTATAGAATTCAATTGTTTAGCTTGGGCCCCTAAATATACATTTTTTGTAATTACTAAATGAATACAGGCCCATGTGTCCTTTTCTTCATAGCCTTAACTTTTAGATAGTACTCTTTATGGTTGGTTATTGTAAGATCTGAACATTTTTGAGACACACTAATACCACAAGGTGTAGTCTGTATGATGTGTCTCTTGGTGTCAAAAATAGATATGGGATAGAAATGTTAATATATTCTCTTCTTCATTGATTATTGCACAATAATACCATCATGACACCCAGATATTAAAGGGCATAGATACCAGCTATAAAATAGAATGGAAATCTAATCTCATGGTATATATCATATCACTCAACCCAGAGTTACTCTAGCAGAGTTTTTCTTTTGAGTGAATGGTAAAAACGTGTCAATAAGGTGTCTTTTATGTAAACAGAAGCATGATTGCATTGTCTGGTATTTATCTTTGGCTCAATAATGTAATCAGGTGTAACACATGGACTTTATTTCTGTTGCAAAGTTGTTCTTCAGATCCCTTTTGACTGTTACACTTTAATTTCAAAGATGTATTTGCAATAATGGATAAAAATGATGAAATTATATTGTGTACTAATTACTACTACAGTTGGTATTGAAAGCGCCATTTGTCTGCCTTCGTTTATCAGCCTTCTAACAATGAGTTACTGAATACATCCACATGTGTGATCTAATGATCTTTCGCCGTGATGCTGACATGATGACTGCCCTCCATTCAACCCTGTCGCTGTGATCTGGGATGTTTGTTACCAAAGGCTTGAAAAAACAAATTTTTAAAATGAAAATTGCGCACTACCTTTTGTTTGGGATTGGAAGTGTCCGGTCCGAGTGAATGTAAAAAAAGTTAAGAAAATAACTAGGAGCACTCAAAGGGAAATGCATGTGTTTGCACAGCATGAAAGCTCAGAGAAGAGGAAGGGTAACAGGTAGAATTTGTCAAAATGTGTTCCTTCTTCTCCCTTTGAAACCTTGGGAAAACAATAACAGGGAAACACTGAGGAAAAGGTCAAGTGTGAGCCCCGAATGGACTGAATTGGTTCAAATTACTGCAAAATCAAGTCATACATTTGCAGTAATAGTAAACAAGACCTTTTCCTTCCCTTTAAGGTGCTAAAATGCAAATATATATATATTTTATTAAACATGCAGACCAGATTGATGTGCTGAAGCTGAAATGATGGAGACAAAAATGCACACTCCTCATCCTCTTCCTATCCAGGGACACAACATCCAATACAAAGTAGAGATGAGGTGACATCATCACTTTGCAGATGATGCAGATGCCTTTTGTTACAGGTGGTGGGGTGGTATCCGGTTGAAGCGTATTGAAATGGAAAGAAAATAATCATAATGGTAGAGGAGGAAGAACGCCTGCATTCATACGGCAGCAGCAGCGAGACGACATCGTCGGAAAAAATGACACATTATGGGACTGCTTGTTTATGTTTGGTTTTAACATGCAAATCCTTTGAAAGCCCAAATGAAAACAATAACAGACATTTTATGGGAACAAAGACTTGGGCAAATGTTCTGAAGGATGGTATTGTACACTAAATCAAACGCTCAGGATGCCAGTCACAAGGAGTCCAAGTTTTGTCCTGTATGGACAAAGCACTTTGTGTGCAAAGTGAGTAAATCTCCATAAGCCTCCATGTTAAAATTCGTTCAGCCCGCCTCAGCTCCTCCCACACTCTACATCTTTTCCCATTTCTGTATTAGCCCAGTGGA
>NW_023339740.1:22676321-22697472 GCF_004916995.1 Morone saxatilis | reverse complement strand
TGACGTTACAGAGACTATGTCCATATTTTATACAGTCTATGGGTGAGGTGAGACAGACCCAAAACAGTAAAGTTGTGGGCTATAAAACCAGGCAATGAGCTGAAAGATTATATAAAGCTAAAAAAAAGCCTCCTTCAAAGTTGGATGATAATTATCTTTAAGTTTGTAACTACACTTTGTCATTACCCCTAATGCCCGGAAGCTCTGCTCACTGCAGGCTGGTACTTGTTGACCTCCCGTGCACCTGACAGCACCTCTACTGAAACCATGGCCTAATTTTCACTTGAGTCAACTGGCAGCTCAAATTCTCCTTTTCACAATGAGAGCCCAGGACTCAGTCTGTGCCCTCATGCACGTAGGCTCCCCTGCAATGTTATTCTCACAAGCCAGTGTCCATCACCGGCCTTTGTGTCGTTAATACTCTTTTCAGAACAAGTCTGCAGTGGTTTCTCACAGTTTTCTTTCAGTCACTTTTCAATAAATCCTCCATATCTATCTGCTGTAAAAAAAAAAAAAAGAAAAAAGGGTGAGCTACACCCAATTAAATCTGAGGTATTCTGATACAGTTTTTTTTTCTTTGGGGCGTGTGTTCGAAAGTATTTTCTTGTGCCTTAAACATGATTGGCAACTCCTCCTTGAGGTGCCGCAAGTCGCTCTCCCAAAGAGCAAACTGATGACACATCATCATTAATCGTTGTGCTTGCCAGCTTTTTTATTCATGAAAAAACAGTCCTTTTGTTTCGTTTACACTTTTTTCATTTAACTTGGTAAAAAAAACTTGACTGACAAAAAAAAATGCATAGAGATCACTGGAGGACAGTTTAATTTCATTCTCTGGCTATATGTGTCAGTAAGCATTGATGTGGTGGTGGAGTTATTTAAACTACAAAGGGTACTCATTTTAAGGTTGCAGTGACTAATGCATATTTGCAATATTACTATCTATCTATCTATCTATTATCAGCGACAAATGGACAAATTGTGGTTTATTCCTTATTCCTTGATTTTGTACTTTTATCTTTGCATAATAATGGACCTTACTTCCGATACTGACCCTATTTGACCACCAACCAGTTATTGAAAATGTACAAAGATAAGGAATTAAGTCTATGAGAGGAAATGCGACAATAGGATGTTTGTTACAGCATCCACCTGTTTGACACACTTTGCATCTTTGCTGGAGCTTTTCCGTAAACCGAACATGCAGACGTAATACAGACACTCCCAAGAGCCTGGGCTTTTCAAAAAAGGAGATTTGTTTCCTGTTCTGCATAACCTGGGTTGTGGTCACTGCACAACACAAGCATCAAAGGCCTTCTTTTATCATGGGGTCATAACAGTACATCACTGGTGACTGTTGTTCCTGATGCTGCTGTTTAAGAACATGTGGTTTTAAAACGCAAGAGTCGATTTGCCTTAGTGGCCTGAGTTTATTTAAATCAGCAATAAAATATGTAGCAGATTCAAGTTGTAAGCTTGATGGGTCAAGTAAATGTAAAAAAATTTAATATATATATAATATAACAATGTTTTTTGCCATCAAAGGAGATTAAAACAATTTCAACTATACATTTTCAAATATTCCAAAAAAATAATATATATACATACCCAGACATAAATGTTACTATTAATACACATTGTTGCTTTAAAGACAGAAATATATGTATAATATGCAAATATCTTGATAAAAGCTGACATATAACTTTATGAAGTTAGCAAACAGTTACCTATTTACATATTGGGCAGACATGGAGCAACACTGGCCCTCATTTGGAGACATATGTCTACCTGAGTAGTCCAAAATGTACTCTCCCTTTAACTATCTTTTGGCCCTGATAGAAATATCTGACTTTTCAGTTGCTAAATGCTCCACTGTGTTCAGCTAGTTGCCAAGAGCTAGCTAGCAGTGTCCAGTGGGTTTTCAGAGCTTTTTCCTTGAAAACAGCTTCCTGCTGCATTAGAAAATGACCCTGAAGAGAGCAATCAGAGTGGTTAAGCGGTTCACTAAACCAAAACAATTAACTAAGAGCTGCAGAAACTGTCCGTGTAGCTAAAGGAAACAGTACTGACAATTCTCTTTGGGTTCATCACAAAGAGCGACCCCCTTCACGTACAAGTTGTCATTTGATCCATTGTCACAAAAAAATATTAATTATAGCAGCTTTAAATCATACAACAACATATCATACGGGGGTTACTATGATTTGCTTTAAAGCCTTTGTCACAGATGCATGGCTTCCAGTATGGCTGTATGGAAGCCTTGTAACGAAGCAGTGACCTTCCTGTGGACCTTGATTTTTGTCACTACTGAAGAGTTACTGACTTGGCCCCTTGATTGAAAGTTTTCCCTTGGCTCATCACTTACATGACTGGTAGGCCAAGGCCGTAGTCCGATCTGTCATTCGTATTGTAATTGGCCAACAGGATCTCATGGCAGTCCTTCCACTGCTGGCCGTTAAAATAATGAGAGATGTCCACGCTCTGAATGGGGTTGTACAGGGTGACCATTTCTCTCTGGGGCATAGCTTACAAAACCATGGAAACAGCAAATCCAAAGAAATGCACTCTGGGACAAAGGGAATAAACCAAAGAGGACCTCTTTTAGCCATGCTAACTGCATGGCTCTGTGGATGGCAATGTCAGTTGGCTGGGCTACTGTGAAACTGGACCTGCAGGACAATGCCAACAAGTCTAAAATTGGGACATCTGTTTGGTTAATCTCTGTTGTATCAGTAGGAATTGATAGTCTAGACTGTATGTTGAAATATTCAATCTGTCACTGTTAAAAAGATAAACCTATCCACTGTGTTGTCACATACCTCTTAGGCAACACAATAGTCTATATCTACAGCCAACCAAGTTTAGGGCTTTCTACTGGATTAACCTTTACAAAGTGCATTCCACTACAGCCTCTGTAGGGGCGTTAACATTCCCACACTGTCAAGGCAACCATGCTGATATTAAGCAGGTAAAAAATTACCATATTAAACATCATAGTTTAGAATATTAGCATGCTAACATTTGCTAATTACATTAAAAGATTTGGAAGATTTGACTTGGGGGGGGGGGGGGGGGGGCATTTTATTTCTTTATTACCTAGCCATCAGCAGGGAAATGGGATGCTCTCAGAGCCTAGGCGCTAAGGCACCTGAAACATCCCTGGTTTAACTACAGCCTCGACCACTCTGGTTGCATGTTGTTCTCCATCTCTCTCCCCTTATTTCTAGTCATTTCGGTAATATAGCTACACTTTATATTTATAGCATAATCTGAAAAAACAAAGACAAGTAAAACGCAGGGCCAGATCATTGTACTGTGAGGCCCCTGGGCAAATGTGTTTTGGAGGCCCCTCCGACCGTAAAAATCGTTGTGAAAAAAAATGTTGCAACCCTGGTATGCACCATGGGGCCCAGGTGTTACACTCAATGTATGCACCAAGTGGCTTAGGGTCCATAGTGGTTAACTCACACTGTAAGTACTTCATGTCCCCCTGGCAGTACATAATCCAGGCCTAAAAAGGGCAGATAGAGATGGTGAAACACATGCAGAAAAAGTCCCTGGTCAACAGCGATATTGCGGCTCATAGTCAGGTCAGGCTCATGGTGGTGCTAGAGGTAAAAGTCAGTGGATCACCAAAGTCACTAGGCTTCATCCTTTAGGGACCATGACAAAATTTAAATCCATCCAATAGTGGCTGAGATATTTCAGTCTGGATCAAAGTGGTGAACCAACTGACATTGCCATCCCTGGAGCCATGTCGCTAGCTTGGCTCAAAAAGGTAATAATGAATTAACAGCTATGGGCAAGATGAAAGAAAAACCCTGAACCCTGATATTAAAAGCTGTGTGAGTGACATTTTTACACAGGGAATGTTTTACAGGTGTTTTAAAATCCAGATTGAGGCCAGCTCCTGTTTGAGGTGCTGTTTTCTTTATTACAGCATGTTGGCATCCTCCACTGACACAGTAACTAACCAACCAATATGTAATTTCATCATAGGCAAAAACCAAGGAAAAGCCTCTGTTAAATTTTGTAACAATCACCTCAGCAAAAGATTAAGTCTGAGCATTTAAAAGTGAAATGTTCCTGTGCTATTCTTGTATCTTTTTAGTTTGTTCTTTTCCCTTTCTCTTTATATTCTATGTGAAGCATTTGGCAAAAATTAGTCGGAGAGCCGAAGTGTGTCTAATTACATTTGACAGGTTGCTGTGCTGATGATCACTGATAACCTTTTACCCACTGACCTCTGCCCCTGGCCTCAGCTGACAATGTTTATATGCTTTCACAGCTTTTACAATACAAATAATAAGAAAAGGGGTCTCCAAAAAAAGCTCTCTTTGATTTAATCCCATACTCTTCTCAGAAGCGCCACAATTGAACCTCTGTTGTGACCTTCGAGAGCTTTGGTGAGCAAATCTGAATCCCGCTCAACTGCTTATAACTGTGGCCCTGTTCCAAGAAGCCTTACCCAGCCATCTCAAAGCTCATGCAAAGTTAAAAAATGTTTTACTTTTCTAAACTGACAACTCTTTAAACACAGAGTGCCGACAATGTTATTCCGCTTGTAGAAACCGAGCATGTGGAGAGAAGGAAGGAGGGTCTGCTTCGCTTGTTTGTGTTCATGTTGTATTATTCAACTAGGATTAACGCTAAATATGTTACCTAACTTAAGTGGAATTCAGACGCTCAAGAAAAACAATGTCAACCTATGTTCACTCAACTTGTGTTAGCAGCCACAACATTCACATTCAGCTTCTAACATTTTCATCATGTTAGTTTGTGTGAAAATGAATTGTTGAATTGTTTGTTGTTATTAAAATTACAAAAAAATAAAGAGATTCATTCATACATAAACAACCGCTTTAATTTTCACTCCAGTGCTGTCTTCATTAATCACATCTATAATTGAAATAATGATCTCCTTTAGAAGGGACTAGTTAGAGCATAAACATACACATCACCTACAAAGAAATGATTAGATTCTTATGACTTGTGCCAAAGCCATGGTTTATGACATAAGAGGGATAAAGCTGTACTTGGCAGAGTTACTGCTCTCTTCTTTTGTTGAAAACAAACGCCAAGTCTCTGCTCTGTGGTCACTGCATCGTCAGGTGATTGGCAGGTAGTAACGGAGACATTTTTAACACAAGGAGTGGTCGAATTCACATTACAGGTTAATAATGTTAATTAACCTGTTAAAACATATTCAAATATCCTTTAAAGGAATAATGTTGAGTGTGAGCGGGTCAGTGAGGTTACCTGGCTGTGTCCGGTTCAAATGATTCAAACCCAGTTGTTTCAATGCCCGCAACACACAGCAGCTAACAATGAAAGTTCTTCTATTTGAGCTCAATTTCTGAGGAAGCCCTGCCCAGGGGGAAAAAAGGGAACGACTGCTGATTTTGTCTCAAATAAGAAACCACACCTTAGTCAAGTCACTGCACATAGTCATCAGGACTTGCAAATGAAGTGAATTGCTGTGCCACTTTCCCGTGTGGCCCTGGGTCAATGCTGATGTGCAACTTACAACTTACAATGCAACTTTGCACTATACTATAATATATCATATCATATTATATTATGTTGTCTCCGGGGCCTGTGCAATATGCAATATGCAATATGCAATATACATGTGCAATTCCACAATGCAAATTTACACTTTTAATGGGTTTCGTGCAATTTAAAATGTATATGTTTTATAGATAGATTTTAGTCTTCCTGTGTGTCTTTTTTATACTTGACTTGACTCTCTGAGCAACAACCGCACATGAGTTCCTATGTGTGCAAGCACAAATGGCAAATAAAGTTAATTGAATCTTGAATCTTGAATCTTGATGATATCTTGAATCTTGAATCTTGAATGTGTGACATGTTCATGAACTGGTGAAAAGCTCATGAAGCCACTGATCAGCATGTTCCTGAAAAATCCATCCTGGAAAACACTTTTAAGTTAAATGCAACATGAAGCAGAAGACTACAGTCTTACAGAATAACGAAATCACAGTATTCTAAAGCATCCAAGTATTTGATGAGAAAAGCTGAGGGATCTGTTTGAGGATCCGTTGTTTGAAATGTTCCTGCATATCAGTTGCTGAAATCCAGCTTATAGTTAAAAGTGCAAAGGGGAACTGATGAACATACTCACGTGGGAACACATGGGCATTGTTTTTGTATTTGTTTACTCCGAGTCCACTAAGCTCTTATTTCACTAACACAAAGAAGGTCTTTGTCCTCATGCATTCGTTAAGGTTTTTGAATAACTGTGTATGAGATCTCTCTCCACTGCCCGGTGCTGGTTAATGGTCCATATTAGAAACAATGAAGGAGGGATTCTACACTGACACCAGGAAGTAGTATACTTTAGTTGTAAAGTCTTGCTGCTTCAGTGCAAGAAACCTGTTGTGGCAGGAAGTTTTAAAGTCAGTCACTAGTTACCAAGGTGAAACAGGAGATGCACAGATATACACACAATAGAAATGTTTACAGACATAATCTGTATCTGTGTTGGTATTTTTAAGACAGAAGAAATATTTCTATAAAACCAGAGGTTGTTGTTTATTTTCTCTTACCGTTCGGGGGACTGAAACATTAAAGTCATTGTTATCCAATCGCCTGTTACAGTAAAGAGGCATAACAACTACAGTGTAACAGGCACTGAACAACATTTTCTAGGGAAGGGGCTGACAAATTTACATTTTACCTTGACATTTATTTATTTTTGTAGAGGAAAGAGGGTTCCAGTACAAACAGGCTCCCCAAAGGGCATCAAATGCCATCACCATTTTCCTAAAATGGGGGTTCTTCTATTTCTTATACATATATGTATATAAGTACCACTTTAGAGCTACCTGAGTCTCATGTATTTTCATTTGTTTGTCATTCCTGTCAGTTACAGTAAGTCCTCAGGCAGATGGTTAACCTTTCATTGCAAATACTGGAACGTTATGAAAGACTCTGTTATAAAAGACTTTAACACAACAACAGCAGGAAAGTAAAAGTTTCCTAACTCCATGGCAGTTTATGGCCATGGGCACAGTGATGTATTCCCAAAAGATAACCATTTCATTTTAGGAGGCAGGGCAGTGAACGTGGCAGTGGTCCAGAGATTAATGACACATATTTGTTTATTTTGCAACTTCAAACAATACTGCACTGAAGCATAAAAAAGCATATCTGGAAATACTGCAAAACTGCTGTTAAATATATTTCTTCTTCATTTGAGATGTATTACTTTTTAGATTTACATATGAATCATCACAACAGTAGTAATACCTAGATGAAAGGCGTCAATCAATCATTTTAATAGAAGAACAAAATGTTTTGTGAAACAGGTTTTATGAGATTCAAATTAGGTGACACATGAGGTGTGGTAAACATTCACATTCAGGAGAGATAAATAAACCAACACTTCACCGAGGCAACGGACAACAGAGTGGTGCAGTATGCCAAAGTGGGTGGTGACCTTTTAGAGAGCTGGCATGTCAACTCTGGTCACTAAGGCTTTCTCAATCTCATTCATTTCCCTTCACCCATTGCCTGATAGGTTGTGAAACAGAAAGATAAAGCACAGTCGCTAACAAAAGATTATGTGTGGCAAAAAGTCAGAAAACCACATCATTGTGTGGCCTTAAACTAGGCCACTGGTCTTTTTCAATCATATCATTTCCATATTTTACCTGTTATCTTTACTCAGGATTTCTTTTCACTAGTGCTTCATCTTTTAATCCCTTCACCCTGTCATGTTTTCAGTCAGTCTCAGGATGGAAATGTGACAGTATTTTAGATTTGAGTTGGATCCTCTTTCTTAGAAAGTCACTGGTAGAACAAGTGCTTATTGTTTGGTCAACTCATTCCAACTAATCAGAAAGATTATGATCTCAGATCAAAGTGCTGGTTAAATGCAAAGCAATGAATCACTTAAAGTACACAAAAGATTCCAGTCTGTGAATAGCAGCACTTAAGAAGTTATACTTCTAACTAACTTTATTCTTCACAGGAAATGCGGCAATGAAATAAAAGAAATCTCAATTGCAACTTGTGCTGGCCAAAACAGCAGCAACACGAGTTAGAAATAAGATTTGTTATTGTTTCAATGTGTAATGTAGATTTACTGACACATATAACAAACATATCATTGATATAGATACATATAGTTAAATACGTACAAAAAAATCTGAAGAAACAAGTAAAATTACAGTAATTGTCATAAATTGTAAAAATGTAAAAGCCAATATACAGTGAATATGTTTACAATTTTAAAAGACACAAAGGATGATACAGTGTTACATTTATCAGTTTTCTGCAGATACATTTTAATTTAATCTAAAATGTAACCAAACAATTTGTCATTGTGGATAATAAGAGCATACTTTATGTTTTACTTATAAGCAGATATAACTAATACTCATAAGTGCTCTATGCCAGCATAGTACCAACCAGACCATGTGAAAGAGTGCATAGAACAAATGGCTTCAAGCATTACTGCATCTTTTGGCACTGTGGTCTCTGAGTACAACCCAAAACCCAACCAGAATGAACCGGCCGGTTCAAAAGCAGCCAAAATCCCAGCAGAAGGACTAAATGCCCATTCTTACTCCCTCCATCTCGCTTCATATATTTTTGCAAACTCACCTAGGTCCAACAAGGTCTTGATTCACTGTAACTGGCCCTGTCACTCTGCCCAGTGCCCGTGTAGAAACTCAGTTGACCAGGCAGCAGGCAAGAGGCCAAACAAGGCTGTAACTCTCTGCTAAATCGCTGACACACTCCTTTCCTTTCTTTGCTGGGCCCACAAAAGCTGCACCCCTGGTGCCACAGGGCCCCTAAGTCCGACCAGATTAAGACGCCCGTGAGGTGCGTGGAGGGGAGAGGGAGCTGGGGAGAGCTAAATGTGTCTAATCCCACAGCAATTAAACAGCCAGAAACAAAGGAGGGTAGTATGAAATATTAGCCTTACATGTAAATTTTTAGTGGTAAACTTTCCCATGACCCCTCTCACCATTGTTTGACTTGTCTGTAATGTACTTTGCCAAAGGTTATTGGTTAATGCATTTCAGTTTCAGTCCATTTGGGGAGCTAAGAGTTATTACAGTAGCTGTGTTAGTAAGTAAAAGAAAGGCATTCATGCATTAAACAATCACTGATATTGGGTGCATGTGCTCAGGTCAGCACTATTACACACGCTCACGTTCAATGAGAGCCTAGGTTTTGACCAAATGGTACCACACATGCAAGAAGATACAGAAAACTTGCATGTGAAGACGTTTTTTATATACAATTTTTAAACCAATTATTACAACAGTAGAATAAGCTTTAAGTCCTCCTAAGTTGTAAGGAGGGTCAAAGGTCACAGACTCCCTGGAAAACATCTCAGGTACAAGTAAAAGAGAAAAGGAAGAGAGAGGGAGATGTTTTTATAATCTCATATATGTGCCGTAGACAGTAATAATTAGGGTTGAATTAACCCAGGGCTCAGCCCTGGCACATAGGCCTTACTCTCTTTAATGCCATCAGGGGACGCTTCACTTCACACATTTTCATATATATTTTTAGACTTTTCTCAGTCTTAATATTTCAGACAATTTCTTTGCAGCTATAGAGAACATTTAGTGTGTGAATTTAATGAGGTGATGTAAGAACTTGCAAACATCAGACCTTTCACAGGGTTTCCTGTCAGTGGGTTTTCTTAAAAGCTACCCATCAGATCAGAGATCACATGTCAGTCAGTCAGACAGCACAGATGGCAGAGTGATAGACGGATGGCAAGATAGAGAAAAAAATAGGTCAGGTTGGTTGAATGTAAATTGCTCAGTAAACAATGTTTGCATTTTACAAAATAGTTTGTGGCTGGTAGCTATTCTGTTATATTAAGGTTGCTGGCAAGCTCTATAGTTCAAGTTAAACTGTCAAGCAAGCTAGCATGTATTTAAATCTCTCAGCATTGTCAGGGCAATCATGGTTTTGAGCAGAATATCAACTTACAGCATGGCTAGGTAATGCAGGTCAGTTTGACTATTTCTGAGCTATAGCATTAATTAATAAAAAGGAACTAGCTTGCAGTCTTGCAAACCACAGCTGATGTAATATTAGATCACTATAATGATACTTCTCCCAAACCAGCACTACCAGCAGCATTTATGTGTTATCAAGGAGTTAAAACTTGCACGATTACCTTCATAAAAAAAGTAAATTGGGCAAATTATGATCTCAAACAGGGAGCCCACCTCCCTCTCTCGTCATCATTATGTCCAATTAGAGAAATGTCACTCTCATTGCCCCCAAAACCGTGCAAAATAGAAAAACAGACGTCACATGACATTAGCTGCTGCAGTGTTTGCTGAAATTCACTGGAGCATCTCTGGGGTCTGCAGCCAGAGCCAAATGAGGTAAGAGGGGAATGGAGCCAATGGGAGGACATGCCAGTAAGTCTGCTGTCTTTCAATGAAGCCTTCTTTAGTTGAGAATTTCACTGGAATCATTTATGACTACAGCGCTGTCACATGACCCATGAGTGAAGCATCACTTCTAACGTGAGATAGTTTGACCATAAATGTCAGCACAACAGCTAAATATGTAGAATTTGCCAATGGAAGTTCTTCTCATATCATACATAAAACCTAATGTATCTGTCCACACCGAACTCCGACTTGTAAAGCAAATTCAAGGATCTTGCAGAGCTTGTTATTGTATTAACACCTTTTACAGGCTCCATTACAAATCAGAATCAGAATCAGAAATACTTTAATAATCCCAGGGGGAAATTATTTAAAAATTAAAATTAAAATTACAAAGGGGGTGTTTAACTATTAGAAGATGGTTCCTTCCTGTAAAAGAGTCTCTGTCCTTCATGTTTAGGCACAAATAAAAAGGTCTAACAAATAAAATCTATCACATCAAAGAGGAACAAATATTGAAACTGCAATAGTGAAGATTTGCCTATTTTCTCTCCAGACGTTTCTTTATTACATTACTGTTTTTATCTTTCACAAGTTATGCAAGACTATTGTGTGTTTATGATTTATTTTGTAATCAGGCGAGCAGGTGAAAGCCATGTAAATGTGAGCTCCAGAGAAACCTGAGGCTGGTGGTTGTTTTCAGGATGACGATGCATTATTAAAACATCAGAAAAAAGGAAGGACTGCTGACCACATTCAGGTCTACACTGGTTCAGCTGCACTCACTGGCATGTGACTATGACTAGCCACAAACTCGCTCTGTTTCTCCCTCTTGCTCTCTCTCCCCTTTTCTGATTCTCTCTTTTCTACTTTTTTTTTAGTATTCTCTCCATGTCTCTCTCTCTACCTGTGGTTCTTTTTTGTCTCTTTCTCTTTCCTTCTTTGTGGCTGCACTCGTTCCCACTGGGACATTCAGGCTTGACGAAGTTGGTGTAGACAGAGTTAGTCAGTTTTAGTCATTACAGATACAGTGTGAAACATTTTGGAGGGTCTATTAGTAGTAATGGAATATAATATTCATGGGTAAGTTTTAATTTGTGTAGAAACAAAAAATAAGAAATTGTTGTGTTTTTGTCACCTTGGAATGAGCTGTTTGTATCTACAGATGCCACTGGTCGCCTTCTATGGAGTCTGCCACATTGCAATCTGTAACTAACCCTTAGATGCCACTGTAATTTTTTAAAACAAAGTAGTCCTTTGAAAAGTCCTTAATGTTAGGATAATATACACTTGTACACTTTGAGAGCGGACAGTTGTCTTTGTACACCTCACAAAAACAGTCAACTACATCACACATCCTTATTTTAGCAGTTATGTCACCAACATTTGTCTCACCCGTCTCCACCCATTTTTTTCTTCATCTTTCTCTTTCTCAGTAATTCAATTTATTTCAGTTACAGTTCAGTGTAACTCAACCAGCTTCACCAATCATTATCGATCAAAGCTTGAAGATAAAATAAAGGTGGAGCAACAGTTGTGCACAACGCCCTAACTTTCACACTGACCAGGTTAACCCATGTGTGGTTACATATGTAGCTCCACCCATTGTGCATCCATCTTCCACCACTGACAGGATCTTCAGTTCAGCTCACCTGCTCAGTGTAGTTTAAATCGGGTCAGTGTGATTTATGATGTTATAATGATCTTGAGTTTCTAACACAATGCTTTGTGATGATTCTGAAGAACTGTTGTAGCTCAACAGTAGTAAATAAGACAGACATCTGTTTAATTCTCTTGCTCTTGTTTGATTTTCGTCTCAGGTATCCATGGTAGACGTGCAGAGTATCTCATGTACACTCTCTCATTCTTTCAGTCTGAGTCACTGTTGGTTGCCAGAATACCAAATGCGTAAAACTTACTTTCACATTCTGCCTCTTCAGACATCACAAGCCCTTGTGGTTTAAACCCTCAACACTCACTCTCTCGACAGACTGGAAATAGAAAATGTGTGCGTGCAGGCAGTCACACACTCGGTAACCTGCAGCAGATTGGCACAATAAACCTTACTGTAAACTAACTGGTAGACATATAGCATAGTGCACCATACTTTTTAAACAACCGGGTTTCTGAGATAACTGAGCTTCATTGTAGGTCAAACTACTATGTCGTATTTAGCACCACAGTGCTGCTCTCAAGTCCCTCCTACACGGTTCCTGTTACCTCATTTAACCTTTAATGCCACACACACACACACACACACACACACACAAAGCACACATGAAAGAAAAGACAGGGGAAAGTAGTTTGTTTCTATCTAAAAATGGTAATTATCTAATATGTTTGGCTTGGCTTAAGCAACACACTAACAGATAGATGAAGTCTGCCATATTTGGTTTATGTAAACTAAAATACATGACCAACCTAAAAACTAATTTTGTTTGCTACATTATTTTCCCACTCACAGAAACATCGCAATTTTCCATTGAATTTAAATATTTTGGTATCTGTACCTTTTAATAATTTCCAGCACCTCTGATTATTTCTTAGTAATTTCACAGTGTGACATCAAACTGCATATTGAGTAAAAATAGAAAATGTAGGAGCCAGCCAAAAAATACTATTGTGATCTCCTGCACAACTTTGTGTTTCCTGCATTACTTTAGAATTTAAAGAGAGTTAATACAACAAACATGTTTCTGCATAGCCTGACAATTGGATATTTACAGTTCTTGTTTTTTTTTTCATTTTAGTTTTCTTTTTTGTCAGTTTGATTTGTTTTGGTTTTATGGTTCATGCCTGCAGAGCAGATTAGAGGAACTTTTATGAATAATGACAACCAACTATTATTGTTCTCAGAACCAAGTAATACACCTGGCATTATAAAGTCTGTAATCACATGGACACATTCAAATGCTCAGACTGCTTTCTTCAGCTTGTATTTATTATGCAGTGTATAACATAACATGCATGTGTATGTAAAAAAAACTGACATGTTATGGTGCCTTTGATTGACATGCACCTGTGTGTTTTCCAGTGCAACTTCCATGAATCATTTCTACACATTTCATCATTCCAGTTTAACACTGCATATTTATAGTAATACAGAAACCGATGACCTTACCACAAAGTTTTACAGTAAAATTACTTCTTTTAAAGATTCTTGTTTTTACTAAGCATAGTTAATAACATACAAGACCACCTAAAGATATTTCTGCAGGCATGGTGAGCTCATAATCAGGTTCCATCTAAAAGAACAGGAACACTGAAAGGTTAAATGCCATTTTGCATCACTGGAATGAAGTTCTACGTGAAAAAAAATGACTGGTATTTAACAAGTGGGGAGGCAGGAAGCAGTAGTGAATAATTATTATTATTATGACTTTGGCTGCACATTTTGCTATAGACAAGTAATACTTAGTATAATGAAGGTGGAAGTAAAGATATCATAATACTGATCTTCACTCATGTTTTATATGTTTTTATTTTTGTTTTGTCTTTGTCTGCATAAGTCACTGTTTCTGTGGGAACAAATATGACATGTATAATTTGCTAACAAGTGTAAGGAAGATTATGAGAGTAATTCGAGCCAAAAGGCAAAACGGAGACACGGGCAGTCACAGTACAGTACAAACAGTTGCATGGGCCATTCATTAGCAGTGAAACACCCTGCAAAACACTGGGACCTTGTTCTTCTGCACACATCATTGCACATTACACGGCGTGTTGTAATTTTGATGGCAAAAATCCTTATTATTTTGATCGGGTGAGAGGGAATTGAACTAATGAGTGCGTTCGATGTACTCGGCTATTCAGGTTCTGCCAAGAAGGTGGAGACACTTTAAGCTGCTGTAATTCAGCTACCAGTGCTGAGGTTTCCCACTAATGGCACCTTAAAGAACGACATCTTATGAAAGAATAAATACAAGTAGAAGGTATGAGGCTGCTCAGATACAGGTAGCGTGGCCAGTGAAGGACCTGATCCAGAGGAAATCCTTCACAGGATGCCAGAAAGGATTCTTATTTCACTCTGACGAGTCAAGATCAGTAACTAGAAAGACCAAAAGGTCGTTTCTCAGTTAAATTACCAGTCAGAGAAAGTTAGCAGCTAGTCACCTTCCTGTTCTTGTTCTTGGCAGTGACTTTTACCAGTGAACACCACTCATAAATAACTGTCATAGTGGTGTAAGAGCACCATGATTAAGTGTGAATCGTCAAGGTCAACATACAGGATGCCTTTAATTCCCAAAGCATATTTGTAGAGTCTGTCTTATGCAGCAGGGAGGGGATGTCTGCTGGGACTGAATCAGACTAAATATCCTTCCTCACAATAGTCATCCCTGCTGTACAAACACAGAGTGAAACAAATCGGAGAACCACACAACAATGAAGAGAAAATGGCGTAATTCTTGAACTAATAAGCAAACTTTGATGCTAGAGGCCACTCTATCGTCATTCCCAAGCTCTTTCATGCAGAAAAAAACATTTTATCAGCATCAAGGTGGTGGTTTAGTCTCTCTTTGAAGACAATAATAAAAGCAAACACAACAGGACCAACCAGAGAGGAAGCAACCGCACGCAGCCTTTGACTTCAGGAATTTTCATTGTTTCATGGGAACAATTAACCTCGTTCCTGGATGCTATTTTAAACACCTTTCACTAGCCTGGATGATGACAACTGAGAACAGAATTCTCCCAACCATCACAGACTTCAGACTAGACTTAGCGTAGAACTGGAACTATTGTTTGAACATTAAATGAAAATGTAATTCTTTAAATCTCTGTTTTGTAAATCAAGAAGTAAATGCAGAAATCAATTAATTTGTGCAGTATGCACAGACTAACACATTATTTGGACCAACCAGATAATACTCCAACTACTTAAAAATGTAAATCAGCTTTAATTGGTGGTGTTTGTGTAGTTAAGTGACCGATGATGTTTTCTTGCACCAATTCGTTCAAATGAGTGTGTGTCTGAATGAGGGAATGTGAGCCTGAGCTGGGAAAGTCCTTGGAAGATTGGTAACATGATGGCACCCCCTTGTGGATGACACATACAATATACAATAATACATTTAAATGACCTAACTTAGTGACAATGTACTGCAACATTACTATTACTAAATAACATTACTAAATATTATTCTACAGCTTCAGAAATCTAAACTTAATTTGATATAGCAGTGTTTTCTGTAGTATAGACTGAAAAATCAACCCATACATAAACTTACACACCAGGAGTAGAACATTCTCATGAACGAAAAGTTGCTGACTTAACTCACTTGTAAAACCACTGACTTCTTCTCTCACAGTTCACTGTGCTGGCCTTTTAACAAGGCAGTAAGAAATCACCAGATACTCTCATTGGGTTTGATGAATAAAAGCAATAAAAAAACCACACCCTTCCCCTCTAAAAAGCCATAGTCAGTGTCATGTTTGCTTTTGGTGAGGCACTGACTGACCATTTGAGCAAACACTTTGTAGTGTGTTATAATAAATGCAGTGTCACTTTGGATAGATTCCCAGTATTGATTGTGACTCACTGAATGTGGATGCATCTCTCTGTGGGTAATGTAAACCTTTTTCATCTCAAGGCCACAGACCCGTATTCGATTAAGATGTAGCCTCAGGGACGCCCATCTGATAAGATATTGTTATTCCATTACTGTCTATTAGCAGGTTATATAGTGTGAAACCCATAAACAGAATAATCATTCTTATACATTCTCTCATTGGGCTAACTGCTAGTCAATGAAATATTAGTAAAATTAAAGGACCAGTGTGTAGGATTTAGTGGCATCTAGTGGTGAAGTTGTAGATTAAAACTCCCATCCAGGCCCATTCTAGAGCCCGTGTTTGGTTTGTCCATTCTGGGCTACTGTAGAAACAAAAACTTAACTACTCTTATTTTCAGGTGATCATACACTAATGAAAACATAGTATGTGCATTTTATATTCCATTTCTGCCAGTAGATCCTCCTAAAAGTTCAATACTGGACCTTATTTATTTTTTATAAATATTCAAAATATTTCCTGGGTAACCCCTGGAAGCCTCTAAAGGACACCAGGTAGAGAACCACTGGTGTAAACCATAGTGCAACCTAACCAAACAAAAAACTTGAGCAAAGCTTCTCCCATGTGTATTGCTAAGTTGTGCAGGTCTCCTTGTAATTATGTGTACCAGACGTCAAGTTACACTTCCAGTTTAAGTGAATAACTGTCCAAAGACACACTGTACACACAATCAGTATATGCACACATACACAAACAAGAATCGCTATGGAAAAGTCAGAGTGGTGGAGATCTATCAGTCTGCTCTGGAGACTGTGTTGCATAAATAAGACAACTTCTCTGTTTAAATGTTTCTACAAAGTTGCAACGTTAGCATGCACAAAAAATAAAGTCATCAGGGGCTGAGATGACTCACAGTTGCAACAGTGAGGTTAAAGATTTAAGTGACAATACAGTGTGATCAAAAAGGGGACGCTAAAAAGAAATAGTATTCAACTGATGATACTTAACTTCCAGGTCAACATGTAACCTGCCAGTTAGGCAGTTTTCTGCCAAATGCCTGGACTTCTGTACACAACAGTCACTGTCTCCGATCCTCAGTCCCGAATCTAATCCTGATTACATGTTAAATTCTAAACCAGACTCAAGCCTATATCTACTCCAGACTCCAGCTATAACTCTTCCTCAGACACTGAACCTCTAGAAACTGCATTTCAAACTCTTGTAAGTATTTCCTAAAACTCAGTGAACATCGCTGACATATTACAGCCAAAGTGAATATAAAAGTGAGCTATCCTAATGAAATGCAACCATTCATTGCTATGAAGCGTAATCATCATGTTTCCAATTACGAAAACACCAGTGCTTCCTCTGTTTTTATTTCACCACTAAATACCAGACCAACTTTGGTTGAATTTATTTGATTTTACATAACAGTGGAAAGTGGATATCACATTTCCTGCTTACAGTTTACTTCAACAAACATGAGATATTTGTTTACTTTTTGGAGAATTTGCCACAAATCCCACTTTCACTAAGGTCAGGGCATTTTTGTAAGTTTGCCCTAAAAATGTTACTGACCTTGGTTTCATGGCGGTCTTTCACAGCAGCAGCATTTTCTGTAGCAATAATCCATGTTGTGTAATAATTGTTCTATCTATCTAATCTATGCATCCCCGTTGCAGTGTTCACTCACAGACAGTTTACGATTCCCTTAAATGGCACTCTTCCCTTTCTCTTATCACCTGATTTGTAATGAAATTAAGTCATTATCTGTCTCAGAGAAGAGTCACATAATGGGTTTTAAGTTTTTTTTTTTTACCTTAAAAAAAAAAGCTACAACAGATTTCTAGAGCTGTAAACTGCTGGCCTTTTCCAACATACCACACTAAAACTAAAGATGGCATTAAATTAATACAGACTTGCTGTTGTTTCTTAATGTAAAACAGGTCATGACTATAATGGAAAATTGGTTTCTGTCTATTTAGATGGACAATTTTTGAGGTTAATTTAGGTCACAATGTAAAATCACAGCACGTAATGTAACAGCTTTAGTTTATTTAAAATAGATGCCACAGAGCCCTATCTCCTTCATGTATTCTCTCCAAACAGGTCCTGTCAATTTAAATAATTTTCATTGAGCAATAAACTCTTAATGACTCTAAAACATTTGCTGTGTAAGACAGAGCGGTGTTTTCTGTTGTCTGATCATTTCTCAAAAAAGATTTACTGGTATATAGTGGTGTAGCATAGCTTCACCTTCCCATCCCAAGCCCGAAGGACAAACTATGGTGTGTAGAAAATGCAAACAGCCCTATCTAGAGCCAGTTGTCTGTTCTGGGCTACTGTAGAAACATGGTGGTTCAACATGTTGGCCTTCATGCAACCTGCAGCGTCTGTAGATATAAAAGCCTCATTCTAAGGTAACAAAAACAACAATTCTTACTTTTACGTGACGATACACTAATACAAACAGAGTTGTGAAATATTCTAAAACCTAAACTCTCCCAAACTTCACACTACAGGTCAACATAGGATTGTTGTTGTAGGATCAGTAGTTTGATTGAGCCGGCAATCAAACTACTGATCCTACAACTAGTGGACGACCCACTCTACCTCTAAGCCACATCCGTCCCCCAAAAAACATCTCTGTTTGTCTGTGGGTTTGGTTTAAAATGACAAATACAGGGAAAGGATTAAAATGCATGTGTGTATAAAATATATTTGGGCCAAAAAAAGCCTCCACCGCCAACCACAAAATAGTAAAAGCTGTTATACTGCTCTGTTTAAAATCAGTCAGCAGTAGTGTGGAACATATAGGGACAAACCACCTCACGCCTTGTTGAAATGGAGGATCGACCGAGCTGAACGGGAGCCCACATAAATATTCCATTAAGATTCTCATGTATTATCTACACACCATTACATCTGGCCCATGATATTGTGTAAACATCACCTTGTAGGTATGTTCCAGCAGCCCAGCAGAGCAGTGTTTGAATTCAGCGTTACCTCCGCTACAACATTAATATCACACAGTCGGCCTGGCTGCCAGCCCATAACGTGTCTTTGGGGATTAACCAAGTTACCGGAATGATACTGTGTTCATGCTGATGCTGCGAGCGAGGTATCAAGGGAGCTATGAAAGAGCACATAATTAACTCAGGGGCCAACCAAATAAGTCATATTCTGATAAATTATTCAGTATTTGCAGGCAGTTGAATGCACTCCCTGCTCATATTGCAGGCAACACAATAGCAACTCACTAAAACATTAGCAATTCATTGCTGTCCATTTTATTACCATGCTCGGTCATTTCCATCTGGATACGCAGTATGGGTTCAAAGCTTGCACAGTGTTGTCTGGCACAGCTTGAACACGGCTGAGAGGGGATGGATTTTCAAAGAGAGTGAAGACGACCACAACTGAAACAGGAGAATCATTTTCAATTAAATGTAAAGAGAGAGACACATATCTTCTATGTGATGAGAAAAAAAAGTGTTTATAAGAAATGAGACTCATGGATTATGCATATTTCTGATAATTGATTTGTACTTAAAACCTCAATAAATACATTTTTGATTAAATACATTCTTACATACATTTGTATATGTATTATAGGTTTGAGTTGGATATGGAAGAGTTTATTACGGGGTACTATTGACTCACTGGTATGTGTTACTGGCACACCTGCACAAGAGTCATCATGTTGTTATTTCCACCTGAGGATTTTCTGCTAAGACCATTAAAAACTGACGTGAAAAAAGGTCTATAAAGTCCTCAATATATTTATTTCTCAATTATATCTCCATGTCCATATACTTCATACACTTTGAATGTATGCTCTAACACTTTCCATGTCCATGTGCTGAGTTATTTACTGTATTTAATATCACCAGTCCGAACTTTCTCAGAGATCCCACAAGATATATACAGTCTATCTTTAGACAAAAGACCAGTTTTCTGTATTGGGAAGTAGTGAACCACATATAATTGAACCCCCTGCTGTAATTGAACCCCCCCTCGACCAGCCCCATTACATTTTTCTTTCATCCTGACTGCTGTGAGCATGCCCAGGCAATGCATTCGTCAAGCAGCCACCACTACACACTTGACCTGTGCAAAAGGGCAGCCATTGCTCAGTGCTCACACAGCAACAGTGTCACAATGCATAAACCTCCAAGAAAGACAACCACAGTTAAGCAAATAAATTACTCTGACTAGCTCAGCCGACATTTTTAGTTGTAACACAATTGTGTAACACGTGTACATTGTCAATTTGATCATTTTTTAAAGTAGTTACTACTAGTTCAGCTTCTTCCAACTTAAAGTTTTGCAGAGAGAGTGAATGGAGAATAACACCTCAAAAAATGTAATGAAATAACAGTTGTAGTGAACACAGGGAAAATGCCTTTACTGGGGCCGCAGCAGCTCAGTCTGTCGGTACAGAGTGTCGACTCATTGCTGGAGAGGGGCCAGTTCCACCTCCTGTGCACTGCCGAGGTACCCTTGTGCAAGGCACCTAATCCCTAACTGCTCCAAGGGCGCCGCTACATGGCAGCCCATAACTCCACCATCTCTCCAAGTTCGCATGCATGATTGTATTTCAGGCCTGTGAGTGTGTAAAAAAGTATACTTTTATTAATTAGGGATTAATAAAGTATATTTTCTCTTTTATCTTCTTCTTAAACAAAAACCCTGACTCTGGGTGCTTTTCATTACGCTAACTTATGCTTCCTTGCGTCTTTCCCTCACCTTCTCACTGGGAGGAGCTAAGATGCGAGGACAACACCCTATGTTTTGTGATCCTGACCTCTGACCTTCCAGAGGAGACAACCAAAAAAAGGCAGTTTTCAAGTGGGGCAATAAAGTTTCACATATCTGTAAGACTTTGCTCTTGCCTTCCTTTAAAGCTGCAGTAGGTAATTTGTTTAATAAATATTTGGGGCCGCAGCAATATTTGGTGAAACTTAACTATATCCTGACAGTCAGTAGTACATGAGACAGATAATCTGTAAAAAAAATCTCTGGCTCTTCTTGTGGTATTTACAAGAATCCACCTGGCCTGAAAGAAAAACAACCAATCAGAGCCTAGAAAGATATAAAGACGCTTTAGATTGGAGGCTTTAAGATTGTTTGTTCTCGAGCCAGAGAAACCGGATTTTTTCATAGTGTCTATCTCACATACTACTGTCAGGGTGTAGCCAACTGAAAGTTTCAGCAAATATGCCAAAAACATTGTTTTTATAAAA
>NW_023339740.1:22669279-22676221 GCF_004916995.1 Morone saxatilis | reverse complement strand
TATGTGAACAGCTCTATGTGAACATATTCTTCAGATGAGGTCACTTTAACACAGTGGTTCCTCACTAAGTGACAGATTTCATATTATATTCAGTGAGTAACAATAACACTGCAGAACAGTGAACGCAACAACTGAAGCACGTTTGATGGGTTGTGAGTGTTCCTGATGTTTTAGGGAACTTTTTATACAATTCTCTGTTTGTTTTCTATTTTTAACAATCTTAACTCCTTTTTATGAGCCTGTTTTGTTTTTGTTTTTACAAATTCAGTGTTTTATTCTGATGGCAGTTCAGAAAGTGAAAGAACTGTAACAGTAGCGTGTGTTCAGCTCTTAAACGTCTTAAATAATAATCTAAACTAAAAGAATGAATTTACTTTATCACAGAAGCGAACAATGCTGATATATAGACCGTACTGTGTATTTTTTTAAGTTTTATTACACCCCTTGTTACTTTTTTACTTATTTACTTATTTCAAGAATTCTAAGCAGCAGCAGCCTCAGCGAGGAAGCTCATTGACTCATTGATTGTCCTGAAGCTGCGGGGTTAATTGCAGGGGGAGCTTTCTTTATCCACTTAAAAGGCTGCCAAGCTGTTATTAAGGAATAGAGTGACTTCTTTTAAACACACAGCCGGGGAAAACGAGCCAGACACAACTACCTGCACGCCTCTTCTTACAGTCGACACCTGGTCTAACGCAGTAAGCTGTTATTCAAATCAATCGTTCTGTGCTCTGCGGATTTGTTTATTTCCTGAGAGAGCGAGAGCTACGAAGCATCGTCACGTTTTCTGTTTCTCTGCATTCAAACATTTCCATACGAGACGGCGCCGCCGCTCCCTGAGCTGTACCCACGCTGCACTCGGCTGCCCTTTGCTCTGCGCCTGTTAGAGACAATCAGTGAGACTTGATGGATTCACTCGGCGGAAACGGGGCTGATGTTTTCCTCTTACCTGGGCACGCTTTCATCGGTGACACACTCACACAAGGTGAGTCAGTCACAGCAACGGTTTCCATCGCAGTCACAGCCGGGTTGTCAGTAGGTCTGCACGACATCGGGACTGAACTGTTAAGATACGTTAGTACCAGGATCCATATTGTGATTGATTATGCTGTGCCAAGTGTGTTGATCCTTCTAGAGAATGTATTTTGTATTTAAATGTGACATTCAGTAGTCAGCTTTGAACGGCTGCAGTGATAACAGGCGTTGTGATGATTGAAGGTGCAGAGTCGCCCTTTTTGTTGCATAAAAAAAGCTTGTTGTCTCCCGCCGACAGCCAGCGTGATACAGTGAAGCCTTTCAACGAGCCGCCTGCTGGAAAGATGCAAGAGCACAGATGTTTTACCCGAACAGATGTTTTCTGCTCCTGAGGTGAAGTCATCTGTACTCACCCTGTCAAGTGATTGCAGGCACTTAAAAAACTAGTGTTTATATTCAGTACAGCGAATGGAGCAGTGATTTGTAGTCCTCGGCACCGAGCAGCGCTGTTACTGTAGTTCTGTTGGTCAACTTCATATGAAAAAAGGCTTTTGTTATTGACATCAACATAAGAGTTTCATGGTATATCCCTTTTTTTTTTTTGTTGCTTTTAATTAGTTTTTAAGATTTAAGATGTACTTTTATTAATCCTCTATTGGAGAAATTGTTCTTTTCACTACTTTCTTTTTTTTTGCGCACTCATGCACACGTAGGGCTTGTGGAGAGAGATGGTGGAGTGATGCGCTGCCACATTAGCAGTTTTTTGGGGTTGGGTTTCTGCTCAAGGGCACCTCGGCAGTGCACAGGAGGTGAGTTTCAACTGTCAGAAGTCTATAGAATATAAAAACATTTTAATTTCATCACTAAAAAAACCCAGTGATGACCTTCGTATGCGTCTCAGGGAGCTTAGAGATGATTAGGTTGACCTTTGTCGTTATTTTGCACCAAATAAAATACAAATAGAACATTTTATTTAAATAAGAAGGGCCAGAAACGGCCCCCCCGCCGGCTGTCTGAGGTCTAAGCAGTCAGGTTTCTAGCAGGAAAGCATTATATCAGGACGTGGCATATTTGTTATAACAATACGATATTTGCAAATGAAAAGAAATCTTTTCATCATGGGAAAATAAATTGAGTAGCTATCATTTGTACCCCTCATTAAATAACTGAGTGCGTCATTTTGGGCACAGTCCTCTAATCCACACAAAAGGTAATAAAGAAAGAAATCCTAGCAGATATCTCAATTAGTTTCACTAAGCTACTTGAAAGTTATGAGTCTCCAGTGACCCAAAGGCTTCTCTGTTATCCCTTTTGAATTAAATGAACTTTAAAGTCTGGCTCGTCCTCTGCTGGCGTTGATGGAAACTGAAAACGCTTGTTTCTGATGAAAGCAGTGAAGCACTACATTTTTCTGTGCCGCTGCTCATCTCGGCTCACACCTGACCTATTTTTTTTCTCCTCCTGGTTTGATCGACGCCTGAGAGTGAAGCCTCAGAGACTGCTTTGATAGAACGGTCTGGATTGAAGTGTATTCCTAATCTCCAGGCTTTGCCAGAACTATTAAATGTGGTATTTTTAGATCCGAGGGAGAATCTTTTTCATTCATCTGTCATTCTGCTGCCCCCTCTCCGTCTGTCTCTGCGCTGTTCTGTCTGCATCACCTGTTTATTTTGAGTTTTTAAGTCTGCTCTTCACATGCCAGGGCCTTACTAAATAAAAGAGCGCAGTCTGCTGGGGAGAGTCAAGCGAAAGTGTTTTGTATCTTCACAGCTTGAGTCTATGTGTTGGTATGGTACACACACGCTCAGCACGCTTCACCTGGAAAGCCTCCAGAGTCTCTTTGTGCCGGTCCACTCAGCTGTGGAAGGAAAAGGTCCGTCCGAGTCAGATGGCTCAATTACGGCGACCCGACCAATCTTTCCTCGGGATCAGAGGGTCTCTCTCTCTCTCTTACGTACTCTAACAAAGGCAGCGCCCATCCACCATCGTCGGCCTCAGGGGATGACCCCAGCCTCACCAAAGAAATGCTGCTTTGTGGAGCACAAGATGTGGACTTCTACTGTTGGCTTTAATAGGTCAGACCCTCTCAGAAATTAACCCAAATGCAGGTGACATGTATTGTTGTCTGTTAGGAGTTAGATTTTGGTCGTATAACATAATGGCTACAAGGAACTTCTGCGTGTAAATCAGGCGATTCTTTTTTCAATTTAAAAAAATGTTTTATTTATGAAAAAAGTTGCTTGTTTTAAAAAATGATATAAAACCAAGAAAAGCAGCAAATACTGACATATGAGGGTCTCGGACCAGTTCTTTAAAACGTTGTTTCATCAACCCTACCGTCACGGACACGTCGGGCACAGTTGGTTTCTTTCTTCTTGTTTTGCGTCTGTGTAAATTGCTGTGCTGCGGAGTTAATGCGTACTTTGCAATAACCGTTTTTCTTCCAGGGGCTAGTCTGCATCCCCAAATCTGCAATGAAGAAAAGAAAATTCAACATTTTGTCCATAAAAATTAATGAACTAATTGATTAATAATTAATTAGTGATATAAACAGGCACTCCTCCCCAAACGTGATTGAAAACAGACCGAACCAAAGACATCCGACGAATACATTCATTCACTTCACATTGTTTTGTTTTAAGCTTTTCAGATGGATCACAAACTTTTTACTACACTGGCCGGCAGCAGGACTCATATGGTTCCTGGATCGTTCCTGCTTTCACACCGCTCCCCAGAAGAGCTCGTTAGGCGTCAGCGCTCTTCAAATCGATCATGAGCTTGAACGCCCTTTGAACAAAAGGCAGGGTTTGTTTGTTTTTAACGCCCCTCGCCGGACCACCCCTTCTTCTTCTTCTTCTTCTTCTTCTTCTTCACTGCAACCGCTCTCTGTTTATCCGAGCGTCCCGTAGCAGTTCAGGGTCCCTCCCATTCTCCCCCTCGCGCTTTGACCCCCATCTGCTGCACGGCTCCGTCAGCCAAGTGTGAGACTCCAGGCTTGCGATTTTGTTTTTGGGACGCCCTGCCAGCTAATCTATATGCTAATGAGAAGATAATAATCAATGAGGTTCATGCACGGTTGGCCCCAATCAATACCACGCTGCAGCAGCAAACCATTCAGATGGCAACATTTCATACAGCCAGACAGTTAATGTGGTGGGGCAGACCATAAGTATGCCATTATCCTCTGGTTTTATCTACCTCGTTCCACGTAAATGAATCCTGTTGTCATTAAAGAGAGGTTTGAAAGCTATCCCATTTCACTTTTATGAGGGGATCGCAATTTTCTACTCTTATTGTTTTACATTTAATTTCCATAAGCGCTATAAATGAGTGGGTTGATGCTTTCCTGCAGCGACCTCCATAGATTCCTTATATTGTTAATTGACTACTGTCGTTTTAGCAGGAATAGGGTAAATTTAGTTAAAGATTTAACCTACCAGTACCTCAAATAACACATTTACTGCATTTACTACGGATCACAATTCCTTTCTATCTTTCTTTCTTTTGTTTTTTTTTTACTCTCTAGCCTCAGTGTCAGTCTTGTCATAAAATTGATGGTGATTACTGTCCTGTTAGTGAGATAATGGGTTAGATGTTCAGTCGGGCTATAAGTCACTGCTCCTGTCAATAGCTGATTGTTATGATACAAAATTGGCCCACTCAGAGCTGCCGGTTATTGCTGGAAGTAGTGCTTTCTATAAATGGCGTGTTGTAGACGTGCAGTCTTCAAATTTAGGCACTAAAATGGAAATGTAGCTCCCAGTTTTCAGCTTCCAGACCTAAACTAAGCAAAATGAAGAGGAGGCTATCTCTGAGCTGTCATTTAAAATACCTCATTACCATGGATTTGACCTCCCCCCCCTAAAATATATATAAAAAATGTATGTGATGATTACAGCCTACCTCATTTCAGAAGGTCCATGCATCCCAAAAAATAAAAAAATTCAGTATTCAGGCAGCAGCAGAGGGGGAGGGGAGAGACGGAGTAAAATCATTACCATCATCTTCATTAGAGAGGATCCTGTTGTCCAATCAGCACGCCGCTCTGCACGGGGACTCCGTAGGCACCCTGTTGGCTGTCGCTAGGATACCACATAATCAGGAGGCAGGCCGCGGCCTGGTTGGTGGAGTCGGGTGTTGATGCTGGGACGACGAGCTCTCTTTGAGTTGGGGGGGTAGACGAGAGGGGCTGGGGGTTCGGATATAGCACAGAAACACGCTTGCACACGCTCAGTCAGTCACTCAGTCAGCCGCTCAGTCAGGCAGACAAAGAAGAGCAACATCCTGCAGGAGGACAGCACGCTCCCGGGGGATGGGGCATCATACCCCTGCATCGCGTTGGGGGGGCCGGAGGAGGTAGGAGCACCAGGGTTAGGGGGCTTTGTCTCAGCAGCAGAGTAACCCTCCACACACACACACAGAAACACACACACAAGCATGCGTTTCTCTGTGGATCTTCTGGCTATTAAAGCCATTATCACACATCAATCGATTTGTGTGGCTGACAAGTGCGTTCTCGTGGTGTTTCCAATGTGGGTCATCAGAGGTTTCCTGTGTGCAGACTGACGGATGGACGCTGATGCAGGCTCCAGCACTTTCTTACTGTGATCTGAGCTCTGTAGAGACAGCCAGTCTGTCTGACAGTCTCTTAACAGCTCTCATCTTCCTGCAGCCGATGCAAATCCGACGGCCTTGTAACGTCAGCTGAGTAGATCAATATGCTCTCTTGTGAGCGGCGCAAAGGGCAGAAATTGGGTTGTTATGGTGTTGACCGGCTCTCTGCAGTGTGTCGCAGGCTGCCGGTGCTGCTTTGATCTGCTCTCACACACATTGGCTTTTACCACTTTTCACCCCCCCCCCAAAACCAATTCAAAGCTCGGCTGTAGATGCAGAAGTGGGGTTAAGGATGGGAGAGTGGGGTGCTCTCCATCGCAGCCCTCCACTGATGGATGGGTAAGTGCTCTCAGAAAGACGGGGTCTGAAGGCATCATTACCAGAGGGGATTCCCTCGCCTGTCCACACACAGGAAGGCAGCAGACTCTGGGATGTAACGACTGAATACGGGCCGGCTCTGGCAGCAGTACTGCTTTGTTTACAACCTCTGCCTGAGTAGAGCTCATTTCCTTTTTTGCTGCCCCAATCATGTAGACGTGACATTTTTAATTCACGGCGGACACTACTGAAAGCAAACTCATGGTTCCTTTTTGTTTTATTTCACAGTTGACTTTAGTTTTTATATTTTTACTACATTTTATTTCTAGCGACCTCCGTTTTGGCTGGTTTTGGTGTTCGTGTTTCATTTAAATTGTTCTCATTTAATTGAATGACCCCAGGCATTGTCACTTGATTGACACGATTTCCATTTTTAATTAAAAAAATGTAGGATACATTGCGAATACACTAATTGCCGAATTCATAAGCATGTAATAATATAAGCAAGGCTTTAATTTAAAGCACATTCAGTTCTGCAAACAAAAGCCAAACTCAGATCACAGCTTTTTCTTTTTCTCGTTCAGTGATTTGTTTACTCAGATATTTACGGCTGTTCTGCTTTTTCCATTTCGAGGAATAGCATATGGTTTAGTAAGATTGCAGTTTGTTTCCAAGTCGGCTTTGTAGCATAAGTGGGCTATAGAGCTGTGCTTTGGCCCCTAATCCGTTCAAAAGAATAATGAGGAGGAGGAGGAGGAGGAGGAGGAAATAGCTTAAGAATTGCGGCATGGCGGCAGCTTCTTATTTAATTACTTCCATCACACCCTCTTTCTACTTCAACTCATTTCAAATCCTCAACCTGCTCACCCAACCCTCACCCGTCACCCCTCACGTGCTCTCATTCCCCTCCAGTCCTCCCCTGCTATAACTTAATGCACACCTCTAACCTCAAGGCTCCAAATACCATCCTCCCCGTTTTGGCCTCTCCAACATCAGCTGTCATGCCTTTTGAATCCCCCACACACACACACACAC
>NW_023339740.1:22641273-22669179 GCF_004916995.1 Morone saxatilis | reverse complement strand
TCCTCCTCCCATCCTCCTCCCATCCTCTTCTCATCTACTCACTTGTCCTGCTGAGGCCCCCTCCATCTCATCTGCCCGCAGAGCTGTGAACCTTTTCCTCCTGTGCTAATGGACAGCGGCGCACCAGGGGACCAACCTTAAAAAGGCTTTTATGGAAAGGGCCTAAGTCATACGTTCTTCCCTTCTCCGAGCTCGTGACTGACAAGAAAACCATTGATTAATAAGTCTGAGATACTGTATGACATATGAACATGGTTTTGACGTGTTATTAGGAAGGATATCGGACTCCACGAGAGAGTTCGAGCAGCAACGAGGCCAATACTTGTACTTTTAGTCATAGTTAAAGCAACCTCTGCTGCCTTCCCATTAACTTTCACCAAATGTGTGTGTGTTCTTGTTTATGTGAAAGTCTCCAGTGTGTAGGATATAATTTAGGCCAGCCACTGTGCCTTTTATGCTAAATTTCATTAGATTCCCTAATAGCATTTGCGTGTGCTTCTCTGACCAGCTTTGTTCTGCCGTGCCATCCGTTTTTGTTTTTGGAGAATGAATGAATTGTGTAGTGTTTCAGAGAGTTTCTGTCTGTAATATGAGAAGCGTGCAGGGGGACTTTATTTGGACAAGCTCGTGAATTTAGATTGGATATTTCTGTTTAAAGAAATCAGTGATTTCCCAGCCGACTCTCGTGTCCTACTGAAGATTCGTGTAATGCAGAACTTTCATTTCATGTATTTACAGCACTGAGTCATCGACCATCTGTCAGATTGTAGATCTTCCTCTGGGAACTTAACTTGGTCAGTACTCTGATGCACATTTTAGGGTTAAATTTGTGTCATTTTAGGTAATTGTAGTGTCGAACTGCAGTGTGGTTTTTAGTGAGGCATAATATATAAATAAATACCCACAAATACAAGAATTAAATAACTAATAAAAACACGCTTCAGCCTCTCCTCTCATGCTCGAAGGAGAAACTACAATGCTAAAATTATAATTAATCGTTTGAGCTCTAAAACTGAATTGGTTTTGTTGTAGATGTAGATATGTATTTATCGATATTCCCAAATGCTATATATTTAATACATGATAATGATTCACAGATTTCTGAGATGTGGGCTGATTGTTTTTTGTGCTGGAATGAACATAGACCTTCTTTATGTGACTGCAAAGGTTCTCAGAAGGCTGCTTTCTTAAACAAATGTTTTATCAAAGAACATTGAAGTTAACATGTTGAATAATTTAACAAATACATTGTCAAACAGTACTAGTTGACATCGCTGAGGGCTGCTTCTTCTCTCTTACTCTGTTGCCACAGTATTTCAGTAAATGACTAATGCACTTATACACTTATATACGAGGAAAAACAGCTTCCGTACTGGCACCTGCCGGACAACACGATACGGATACTGTCTATTATGGATCAATATCGATCGATAATATTGGTTGGACTCTAGTAATTAGCTGTTCTGCTAAAAATATAAGATTCTGCTGCTAAAATATTATAAATTTGAATGAATTTTGGGTGAAAGCTTGAACATACAGAAATGTTTGGCAGACTAAAGTGTACGGGGCAGAATTAGATTCAATGATTGTTTAGCAACAATTAATCCATTAGTTTTATTTTGGCTACTCTGATAATTGATTAGTTATTTTAAACACTCAGATGTATGATTTTATGCTTTTATGTGTCATACACAACAGTGAACTGAATATCATTGTGTTTTTGTTGGTTTTCAGTATTTTGTGACATTTTATAGACAAAAAGTTGAATCCATTAAATGAGAATGTAACCTGCAAATTAATCGTTTGATGCGACCTTACAAATGTTTTATTTCCGATATGCCCACACTCATTTTCACGTATGATTTCTTTATTAGATCAAATGAATTTCCTGCTTCGCGTTTTACGTGTGTTGCTGTTCTCACATTTTCTTCTAAGTTTTCTTGAAGCTGCTCGTTATACAGGTTTACTACAGTTTGCATATCCATCGTATTGTTTTTAATCTGAAAAAATGTGGAAAAAAACAGTTCTCCTGGGTTTCAGTGTACAAAAGGGAAATAGTTTTTCTCACGTGCTCTCATTTTTCCCTCTTCAGGCACAGGAGAGCCATTCAGAAGAGCCGGGGGTCAAAGGTGAGAAGAGCAGAGGGCACCATGGAGAGTGAGCCAGGGGCCCCTGCCTCCACGGCCAACAGCACCGGCTCCACCTCCACCTCCTCCATGACCACCGCCTCCTCCAACACAGCTGCCGGCAGTAGTAGTACCTCTAACACTACTACTACTGCTTCTACCACTTCCACTAGCAGTAGTAATAGTAGTAGCAGCGGTGGTAGTAGTAACACTAGCAGTACCACTAGCAGCACTACAACAGGAAGACAGGCAGTGCCTCAGATATCCGTTTACAGTGGGATTCCTGACCGACAAACAGTGCAGGTGAGTTCGTTGGTGTTGTGAGGACATTTTTGACAAGTACAGACACTCAGACTACACGCACAGTCAAGTTGGCAGACTTTCCTTTGCTCTACTGCCCTCTGTTGGTCTAAATAAAACCACATACGCGCTTCTGATATGCTCCTAAATTATATTTGAATGAATTTGTCTTCTTTATCAACCTTACCGAAGAAGGAAACTTAAATAAATGCTCATTTGAATGATCCAAGTGTCCAAGTTGAAGGAAGGAATGCTTTCTGTGCTTTAGTGCTCTTGACCTTTGACCCAGGGATAAGTCTCCACACAGGCTTAACCTCTCCCTCAATAAGGTCCTCGCACCATTTAGTGCTGATGCTTTGACAGCAGGGTTTTTGTTATATTCAGCCCTTCTTGTCTTGAACTCAACCCGCTGACAATTAAAAGGCAAACACTATTGTCATGAGGAAGCTCTCTGAGGAACTGAAGGACCGCTGGTCATTTGTGGTCAGTGAGAGTTGAATCCAGTGCATCTCTGCTAACTGAACCCTCATTTGTGGTGGTGTGGATCCGGATAGTCCTGTGACACTGTGCACCACAGGTCAACATCCTCTCTGGTTACCTGGCAACAAGAGGAGGGGGCATTATCAGAGGTGAAGGGTGAGGAGAGTTATTTCCAATGGCTTGGAGGTTTAGTTGTGTTATAATTAGGTCATGGAATCATTATTATTCATGTGTCTGCTTGCAATGATCACACGTTTTTAGACATTTTGAAACACTTAGGGAGAGATACACACCTCTAGTTATCAGGTGCCTATTTAGATCCACAGTCCATGATCTAATACAGAAATTATGCATTCAGACATTCAGAGCCCATTCGATTCAAACAAGATTAGGATTTAATATTGTTACTTTTTTATACAATTAAATTGAATAATGATAAAATACATTGAAAATGATAAATTGAATTAATTTCCATTTCAAATAAATCAGAAATATTCCATTTGATTATGTCCTCTGCCACATCAACAATAGTACACACGGGAGGATGTCTCTAAAATTCTGCCGACTCGGTATTGTTCATCTCCGTTCCTGCCAGCGCCATCCTTCTGAATTGGACGCTGTGTGGAGGCTCCTCTCTGCAACTCTACTGTGAACGCACATTTCACCTTCTATGAGCAGTGAGGTTTGAGGTGTTAGAGACATGCATTGTGACGTTTTAAAGACTCCAAATACAGTGCAAAGATTACAGGCAGTGTTGTACACACAGTCTGACACTTCTTTTTGTGTGGGAGTGCGGTGCTTGGCTCGAGGCAGTTGGAGAACATAGGAGAGGGTTGGGTCACACGGACCAGTGCACACACAGCTCTTGGTTTTCGACAGCTGTATTGATATTTCATGCAGGATTTTGATCAGTTCTGTGTTTGCGTATTGATGAAGCCGAGCTTTTGACTCTTCGGTTCATTCAGGTTTTCTGATTTTCTGTTCATTTGCACACCCTGATTAATTTAATATATGCAAACTCTTCTTTTGTGCGTCGTGCATCATTGAGCCAGATCTGTCCCTTTCTTTCTTTCTGTCTGCATGCAGGTGTTCCAGCAGGCGTTACACAGACAGCCTAACACAGCAGCACAGTACCTGCAGCAGATGTACGCTGCTCAGCAGCAGCATCTGATGCTGCAAACCGCAGCCCTCCAGCAGCAGCACAACCTCAGCACTGCTCAGCTCCAGAGCCTGGCTGCTGTACAACAGGTCAGCAAACGGTCATCATATGAAATCATCATTCTCACTGTTTAAAGATGATTCTGTTATTGTTGCAAGACATGTTTCAGGAAATGGTACATTTGTCTCTCTCTTCCTCTCTCTCTCTCTCCTTCTCTCTTGCCTCGTGATAGGCCAGTATCGCAGCTGGCCGGCAAAGCTCTTCACAGAATGGCACTTCATCCCAGCAAACAGGATCTACTCAGGCTACGGTAAGTGCAGTTTGGAGTGTTTGGCCTCTCTCCTAAGAGCCTCTAAAGTTTAAGTTATCTTTGTCCATTAGATTATCGTGGAACTAAGTTGATTTTAGCACCAAGATACTTTGAGCAAACTGGGCACTGCACTAGCAGCTCTGTGAGTTGTGCTACTTCTCTTTTGCTTTTGAAAAGATTGAAGACATTGAAATGCCTTTTGGTGACATTGCGCAGTAAACATGTTCTAAGTTTCGTATCTTTATATGTCGTTTAAAGGAAACTGGTGTATTTACGTATATATCAGTAAAGTAAAGGAAGTGTATAACCTAATTATCCTGTTTCTCTCCTTCTTGTAGATCAACCTGACCACCTCCCCAGCGGCAGCTCAGCTGATCAGCCGGGCCCAGAGCATTAGTTCCACCCCCACCAGTATATCCCAGCAGGCTGTTCTGCTGGGCAGCCCATCTAGCCCCACTCTCACGGCCAGCCAGGCACAGATGTACCTACGTGCACAGATGGTGAGACTGCAGACACAAGGAGCATCGCCACTGGCACATTTACATGAGTGTGCATAACAGCATAAATACAACACACATGCTTGAATAAATAAGCACATTCCAGCTCATATTTTTCCCTGTGGTGGATAAATGTGTTTTTGGAATTGGCGCGTGTGTTATGTGTGCATGCTCACTCTGCCATAGTAAATGCTGTGCTTTATTCTGATCCTGCCACCAGAGGAGGTGGTCAGAATAATCTGTCCGGCCCCAGAGGGCTCATTACAAACACAGAAGGGAATGTCTTGACAACATTTTCTGAAGGGTCACAGGTATTCTCACGGCTGTAGACTAAGGTTCAGTTGTTTTAACACCGAGCTGCTGAAGGATATGTGTCTTTATTGACCTATTTTGGTGCAGCTGGTTGTGGGTTACTTGTCGGTTTCAATTTGCCGTCAGTATTGCAGCTGGCACACAGACTGTTCCTGCCACCTCATTATGAGCAAGTACAAAGCATTGTCAGATTTGTGTGATGCTTCTGGCAGCCCGCAAAACATATTTGTCCGATTGCCATGGCCTTTATTTATGGAATGGTCCGCTGGTGTTAAATTAACGCATATCCATTGTATTAAGCCCTACATATATTTACTTGTTTGTTTTTCCACACATACACTTAAAAATATGAATATCGGTTATTGTGTTGTTTTTATGGAAAGAAGAGGATAAAAATGTGTTGTACATTCTGTCCAAAACACATGAACAGGGCCCTCTTTAACCTGGAATAATTCAAATAATCCTCCTGCTTGATCTTAAGTATTTTTCTATATGTTTTTGTACTATCATTATGAGGATAATCCGATCCAAGAATCATTTTCTGGCTGACATTGTGTGTGTGCTGCTTTTCAGGCCCAGCAGAGTAACCTGGTGCAGGTGGCCAGGAGCCTTGGCCGGGCTGTTCCTCTGTCCCCACAACTCATCTTTACTCCAACAGCCACAGTGACAGCTGTCCAGTCAGAGAACTCTACGCAGGCTTCCTCACAGGTAGGTGCATTGGAAGTGTATTTTTATAAATTGTTAATCCCTCTGGTAAATAGATATTTAAATTCAGAGATGAGCATCACACTTGGAAGCTTAGACAAAGTTGTTGCAGTGACTGGGAATCCTGCACTTGAGGTTGTAAAATGGCAATAACTGTACTGTTCTGGTATTAACAGTATAATCTTAATATGGTTAATTGAAAAGTACATCTTTATTATTATAATTTTTTTAAAACTTTGTGATTCTGTTGTTGTCAGTAATGCCCCTTTTTATTCTGTCTCTCTAAGAATCAGGTCCAGAATCTGGCCATCCGTGGCCAGCAGGTGGCGACCACGTCCTCCTCTCAGACTCAGACCCTGCAGGCACTCAGTCTGAAGCAGAGCCCTGTGCCCATTCAGCCGGCTTCAATGATCAAGAATCCCAGCCAAGTAATGCAGGCCTCCACAGGAGGGAAAGCCAGCTCCTCCGACAGTTTGTCTGAAGCAGGGAAGAAGGGGGACAGCGCAGCAGTCACAGAAGTCCGAGCTATAAACATGAGTCGCAGTGTCACAGCTGTCAGTGCTCAGCCTCTGATCGCGCCAGGTAAGTGAAGTCTGCAACCCCACAGCCTGAACAGTTCAAATAATGCTGATGTGAGCAGGCCTCTTATCCATAAAACTAATCTTGACAGTGCTTCAGGGCATCAGGGCCAGTCACCCTAAGGGTCCAGACCCCCACAAAAATAAACTCACAAAGGCATTTTGTGTTCGGTCTATGTAGTGAAAATAATGACAATTAGCAATATGGGTATCAGTGGGAATCAATGAGTCATTAACTATGTTAATGCGACCTTCATTTAGAGACACTAGAGAGTGCAAAAAACTATTCTAAACACTCAAACAAGCATCACCATTGCGTCACAGCAAGAAGGCCCCGGGTTCAAATCCCGGCTGGGGCAGGGACTTTCTGTATGGAGTCTGGAGTTTGCTCCGGGAACTCCGGTTTCTCCCACCAGCAAAACATGGGCACAGGTTGATTCACCAGTCTGTGCACTGGCACAGATCTGGAGTCGGTCCCCAGGTGCTGCACAGTGGCTGCCTACTGCTCCTGGTACCTAGGATGGGTCACATGCAGAGAATGAATGTCCCTACGGGGTTTAATTAAAGGATAACTTAACTTAATGTGTTGTGAGCATATGTTTCTTTGGCGGTAGTAACTTAAACGTCCAGTAGGTAACATTTCAGATGATCTATTGGCAGAAATGCAATATAATACTTTCAGGTGATTATACATTAATTAAACATAGTTATGGATCTCTACAGTCACTACAGATGCCGTGGGTCACCCTCCATGGAGTCTGCCATGTTGAACTGCTGTGTTTCTACTGTAGCCCAGAAAGGACAAACCAAACACTAGCTGTAGATAGGGGCATGTTTTGCATGTTTGTGGCCACCTCCTTCAAGCTTGGAAGGTGAGGGTGAAGCAATAGAGAGGTGCGATCTGCAGCTACACCGCGAAATGCTACTTAATCCTTCACACTTGACCTTTTAAAAACACAATATTAGTTAATTGTTTATTTATATTAATTTGACAGCTAGTACTCTGTTTTTGTTTCAGGTGCATGCTCATTACACAAAGGAACAATGGCCATGTGTGAATTGAGGAGATGAAGTCTTTGTTTGATACAGTTGTGATTCAAACATTTTAGTGACCTAAAACTGTCTGCATGAGAACCAGAGGCGTTGGCATCTTGTAGAGGCAGAGGAAAATATTTGTTTCCAGTAATATCCCTACTGTGTACGTCTGGAGTCCACACTGCTTACAGAACAAGTAGGATGGATGTTAAATGTAAACAATCAGCTTTTTAGAGGCTTTGTGTTATTTATGTATAGACACTGTCACTCAATATTCCACAATAAGTTTGTTTTCATTTTTGTGGGCAGATAAATTGAACTTCCAAATCGCCTGCCAGCTGCTGAATGCTGTTTTGTTTCTTTTTTTTGAAGCAGATGTCCAGTTCAAACCTTAAAATAGGCTTGGGGCTTCAGGCAGCTGTCATACATACAGTAGAAACATGCTCTCATCTTTACTGCAAGAGTAGATGTGGAAAAGAGTTTTTACACTTACTGCGCTTTTAATAGCTTTCTCCGGGCTGTGAGAGTGACATGTCAGGGCCCGCATCACAAACCCATTCACTCACTAAAGGGGTGAAACCAGCCGTATTAAAGACAGTGTGTTGGGTTGTGTCTGGAACAGTCGAGCTGCTTTGTGAATTAGAAACTGTGAAAGGCCCACTGCCACGCGAGAGTCTTTTCTAAACCATTTATTGTGTAATTGAAGGTCAGCAGCTGTTTTTTTTTGTGTGTGGTTGTGAATATGCCAGCAGTACAAGCTGATTAAATCAAATTAAGTCCAGTGTATTTGTAGAATAAGCCCCTTTTAGATGTATTACTTAATTTTCAAGAAGATCCTAATAAAACATTTCATTTACCAAAATAGGTTTTTTTTAAGCATGAACCTAAAAATATGTGTATAGATGTACGATATGTGTGTATATGCGCTTGGAGTGGTAACAGCAACTGTGTCTTCATGTGTGTACATGACTGTAAACCTTACCTACACTGCAGTACACTGTCTGAATGCATGGTGTTGTTTTTATCAGACGTGTGTGTGTGTGTGTGTCTGGGAAAGGGAGGGGGGGAGTAGGGATTATCTGAGCGTGTCAGTGCACAACTGTGTCTTGCTTTGTTGCAGTAATGGATTCACATAAAATGAAAGGGAGGATGGAAGCTGAAAATCTGGCTGCGTGCTGTTTGAAAAAATTAACATGGGTTGCCATAGCAGCAGGCCATGAGGGACAGGTGTGCACATGAGATGCTGGGGAGTTAATACACTGTGGATCCGGAGAAGGATGGCTGGCTGATGGGATTCACATTGTGTTAAAAGCCTGGATTCAACTTGACTGTGACTGGGTCATTATGCACTTTTGCTTTCAAATATAAAATCAGAGAAAACCTTTTGTACTGACATGCCACTGTCTCTTGTAAATCTAATATTTTACCAACTGCTTCCATGATTGATGTTTAATGTCCTGTTCTGGCTAATAGACGGGGCAAACCAGGAATTTAGCTTCAGGAAACCAGAGGTTTTGTTGGTGGTTAGTGTTGGGTGGTAAGTTTACACCCTTTCCATAACCTTGGCTTAAATGAGTAGACTGTAGATATAATTACACCCTGCGTCTAATTAGTCAGTATTTTTAGTGTTATTAAAGGTTCAGTGTTCAACATTTAGAAGGATCTATTGGCAGAAATGGAATATAATATTAATAGGTATGTTTTAATTAGTTTATAATCACCTGAACTGTACTTGTAACTATTATGAAATTATTGAAAATGTGTCGCAAATGAAACACATTTACTTTATTAGTGTTAAACTGTCACTGTCCTCATCTGAGAGAACAACAAACATGGAAGTTGTGTGATGAATTGTGTTTGCTATTTTTGGTCATCAGTTTTCATCTCACTCTCCAAAGATGGCAGATGACTTTAGAGCAGTGTCTGTTACTGTGAACATTACAAGTTGTTTCCCCTTGAATAAGAATTGGGCTGGAAACAAATGTTAGACCGTCTGGTTTGTTGCAGTAAGCGTTTGTCATCACCTCCTCTTGGCAGGAAACAGCCAGCACCTTACTATAAAAAACACCGCAGGGAACCCCCAAAAGCACCATGCTCACAGATTAAAAGAGGAGATCTGCACAAAGTCTGTGTTTTGGCATATTCATGTAGCTGCTAACTACAGTATCAGTTGCCAGTTACACTTAAATATGAGTGAACCTTGGAAAAGTACCTCAGTTTAAAAATGAAAACCCAGACTTCATCTTTATGCAAAACTTAATGACTACTAATAATGAATCTACTTCTCTGTCTGGTCTATTGAAACAGACATTCAGTGTTTCACATCTCTTTTTGTTGGTCTGAATATACAGCCTCACTGTGCATTATACAGATAATAAAATACAGAGATATGTGATTTGGTTTTCTCCTCGCAAGCCGGCCATTGTGTTTTACCTCAAACATGACTCAACAGTCTGTAAACCGATCTGTAAATGAATTAATTTAGCTAGTGTTCACTTAAAGCTAATGCCTACTTGATAAAGAGAAAAGCCTGGTTTGTAAGTGAGAAAAGATGGCGTGAGGCCCGCTGTTGCTCTGTTGTTTTGGGTCAGAATGTGTTTCATGAAAGCAAGCCAAAGCGTCAGCCACTGAGAATGTGGAAACTCAGGGATTTTCCAGGGGCTGGTGCTACAAACTCATCAGCAATGTATACTGTCTTCAACCTCAGGACATTGTGCAACAACACACAGATAGCATAAGAGACATTCATAATTTAGGCCGAGTGGTGGAGTTGAATGTGTGTGCATGTGTGGGCGTGAGCCTGAGTCATTGCAGTCCTTAATCCCAAGACCTTGAGGGGGAATAGCATTTAAATGAATTCCCTTGTCTTCCTTTTCTTCCAAGACCTGTCTCTGTTCCTCATTAGGGGCTTGAGAAAGTTGTCAGGATTCATGGGGAGGGATGGTTGTATCCGGTGTGCACTGATTTAGAAATCCCCCTCCTTCGCTCGGACTGAGGAAATCTCTCGCTCCCTTATGATTCAGTGAGATTGATAAAAGGTCAGGTGAATTTCCATTTATTAATTGTAGTGTGTAGGGTATTGCTGCAGTGAGGGTATATTGTGGTTTTAATGTGAATTACATGAGAGATTCCTTCCTTTTTATAGTTAAATGTCTGTTTATTTGTAGCATGACTTCATTGAATAGAAGTTGAGACCATTCAACCCTTTGGCACCGCTGGACATTTTGACCGTTTTCATCTGCTCGACAACTACACGTGACACAGACAGAAAGACTGCATACGCCGGCCAACAATAAACCCTGCCATACATACTCTGCTATGTAAAAGATATATGTAAGGAACAGTTTGCGTTGACGGAATTTTTCAAGAGAAAATCATGTCTGACCTAACAATCGATTGTTTTCACACCCATAAGCGTAGTTGCTGAACTGATCGATGTTATTATCCCTTGAAGTGACGTTTTGAATTGATTCTCAGGCATGAATCATCTTAACAGGCTAACATCTTTGATTATCACGCTGCTAGCTGTATCCACCCATCCCAGGCTCACATCCACCCTGAACATTGCAAATATTAAATGACTGCCTTCAGTGTGCCACAGCTAACCAAATCTTCTGATGGGTTTGTGGGTTCCACTGTGTCTTACCATGTGAAAAAGAAAACACTTTTCAGCAGATCCTGTAGCATTAAAGGGACTAATGACATGCAAACTCTGCTGGATAGAAACATCTATATATTCCACAGCAGGGTACAGACTGCGGTTAGTGCCTCACAGGGAAACTTTGAAACCAGATGGAGCCTATCCCACACAAAACATCATGAAAAGAACAGAGGGGAGGAGGAGGCTGGGGGCAAGGGGGATTTGAGACAAATGCTGATGTACTTGGCAGTTTTCCATGCTTGGAGTTATTGGTGGTGGTGGGGGGGGGAACATCCATGTTCACACAGCTCATCCAGCAGAAGCTACTGTACACGACTGTGATGCAGGAGTAACTCATTCCTTATCTGGGTTTAAGTAATAAGTGAGTCAATTATTCCTTATTGTTTCCTGGTAGAGTTGTTGGAGATCAAAGAGGCAGCTGAGGGGTTCGGACCTGCTGACTCAACATTAACTCTGTAAAGAGTGTCATGGAGAGTTGGCAGTTAGCGCTGCAGTTCGTTGCTCCTGAGGCATCTCTAATATTAGATTAGCCTCGGGCTACTTCCGCTGAACACTCTCCCACTCACACATGATCTCACAATGCAAGATTGATGTGCTGTGTCTTGGGCTTTGGGGCGAGTTATGAGCCCAGGATGTCTTTTTACCCACAACAGCACTGACAGGTGGTGACAGGCCATTTTGAAACGATTTGTGAGTAATGGTCAGACAAACTGCAACAGTGGGCCTTTCTGTGCATCTTTCAACGAGCCCCTTAATATTACATCCTGTCAACAAGGGGCGCACAGGTGAAGGGAATGCTGTAAAACAAGCTCGTTTGTGCAGACGTCTACATTTCTCAGTGCTCGTCAACTGCTTGTGGTTTGTAACAATTGCAAAATATTTCTAAATTATGTTCTAAAAGACAATAATGTTTGGTAAGATTGCGGATTGCAATGTGCATTGTGTAATCTTTGTTGGACACTAGGCCTGCCATTATTACTCTTCTTTTAGATTCATCAGTGATGTTGTAAAACAGCTTATTTTGTCCAGTCAAAAGCCTAAAAGCCAAATATGTTAAATGTTCTAAAAACAAAGAAACGCAGTATACTCACATTTTAGAGGCCGGCACCAGAGAATGTTTTTTATTTGGACTTGATTTAACAATTAATGCAGGTAGCGTCGCCTCACACCAAGAAGGTTCTGGGACCTTTTGTCTGTCTGTCTGTCTGTCTGTCTGTCTGGCCCGTTGGTGTGAGTGTGAATGGTTGTTTGTCTCTATGTGTCAGCCCTGTGATAAACTGGGGACTGGGATAGGCTCCAACCATATAGATAATGGATGGAACGAACAATTGCTGCAGATTGATTTTCTTGCGTCATTGATTAATGTAATAATTGACTTAGTTCCAGCACAATTCAATTAAAAATTGTCAAAGTACAGTGACCCATATCTTTCAATCTAATCTCTAATGCCAATTTAAGTAAAATCACCTTTTTTATTGTAAGAATAAAAGCATTAATGGCTGTTCTATGAATGTACTTAGTGTTTTCTCGGTCTGTGGTCACAGCAGAGACACTACAGTCTTTAGTATTCAGTGGCTAGTGAACTTGGGACACAACACAAGAGTCTGTGGGTGAATTTATACATTTTAAAAATAAATGTTGTTGTTCTCATTCCAGCATACACACAGATTCAACCCCACTCCCTGGTTCAGCAGCACAAGCAGCAGCAGCAGCAGTTTGTGGTCCATCAGAGTCAAGGTTCCCAGAGGGCCGCGGGCCAGCTGCTGCAGACGGCCTCCATTCAGCCGTCACAGCACCCTGTCCCTGTACTGCCCAAACCTGCTCCAAACCAACCCTCCACGCCCAGCCAGCAGGCCACCATCTTCCATTCTACCATCAGCCCCCACGCCCTCCACTCCTCCCTCAACCATGCCAAAGCTCAGCCTGTCCAGCTCACTGCCATCAACCTACAAATACAGCCAACAGTGAGTACAGCTGCACACACCGAGGTCTCAAACCAATGTGCATTTGAATAAATCAGGGTGGTTTTTTTTAGTTAAATCAGTGATACGGTTAAAACCTTCGCCAGGACTAAAAACAGTAGATGGATTATGTGTAAAAGCAGGCTAAGGGCTGTCAGGTTAATGGCTGTGTTTACATCAAACACCGTGCACCATGTTTGGACAGGTACTGTTTTTATCTGGTCTCTCAGGAATGTGTTTTGTGTTATCGTGTGCAAAAAATGGATGGACATTTTGTACACACAATCGTGGTTTCCATATGATGAATCCTGACTTGGGGATCCTCTGACTTTTGCTTTTAGCGCCACCATGAGTTGACATTTGAGTTTTTGAGTCACAACCGTTGTATTGCCATAAAATGTTCTACACACATTTAAGCCCCTCTCAGGATAAATTCGACTCACTTTGGTGATACCCTGACTAGTCCCACCATTAAAATTTCATTATGGATGTGATTTTCTCTCTTTTTTTTTTTGTCCTCCATTTGTTTCTAATAGGACGTGACTTTCTGTCCTGACTTTATTAAGTTGTTCACTGTAGTAACCAGCAAAACAAAAACTACTGCTCCAACAACACCCACCAAAATCCATTCATACTCCAAGACATACATGTTGAAAAAACACAGGATCTTCTGAGTTTGGGATTCCTGGTGTAATATTTTCCCACTGGTGTGATATTTTCCTAAGCCTAATGGTTTTTAGTTTTTGAGTCCCTGACATTAAAAGTACTAACAGTTCCCTGATCTGTCTTTTCAACACTGTCTCAGATGTACTTTCTCATGTTCTCCCCCCTCTACCTTTTTGTTCCCAATGCACATCTTAGGCCTCTCGACTGCTTCAGGACTGCAAAGATAAGCCAACATCACTGGTGGTCAGAGAGACGTGTCCAACCCCCAGCACACATCAACAGCAGCCGCAACAACAACAACAACAACAACAACAACAGCAACAGCAACAACCTGCGCCTGCGCCTTTGCAACCCTCAAAGCCCATAGAGCAGCCCAAGGTCAGCCCATCCACACCAGCTGTTCAGCCACAAGGTAATGACTCGGCATCATTTTCTAAGTTGCTAAATTACTCTCTAAAGAGTACGTTTTGGTAAATAAACTCTGTAACCGATTAGCCACTGGGCCAGTTTGAAAAAAAATAATTGCAACTTGTCACCTTGATGCAGAAAATGTACCATTGTGATCTGCTCTGCACTCTTTGAATTCACCAACTCTTTCAGTCTTCAGCGGAGGAAAAGAAAATCAATGCTGATGTTTACTTGTAATTCAGACCATGTTGTGTCTGCAGCACATTTAGTTTCACTATTCTTTGTGTCTTATTGCTTTGCTGTTGTTTCTGTGATGGCCTTGTGCTGGAGCCAAAAAGCTCACCTGATACCCACAATCCACTTAGTGCTGTGTAGTGCACAAACATTTAAACCCACAACAGAAAAGCCCTGTAGGTCAGTGAAAACCCCATTTTATCTAACAGAGGAACTATTGAATGAATACAGTCACATAACCAGACTCATAATGGACATTAATCGTTATTACTTTGTTGCCTGTAAATTATATCGGAGACATTTAGGCACACTGTTTCCTGTTGATAGTGTTAGATTGTACAGGGGAGCAGGTAATTAAATGGTAAGTTGATGTAAGACTGAGTTGGCAAATTTCTTCAATGACACTTTAAAAAACATGCCTGTTGATGTACATGTTGCTTGTGGGGATGGGAACTATGTTTCTCACTTACTGAACAACTTCTGTCCATTATACCAGTGGTTCTCAAACTTCTTGGTGTCAAGGACCCCTAATTGATACAGATCAGGCCTCAGACTCATAATTGATAAGATTCCATCTCAGGGATTTGTGTGAATTCCCAGTGAAGAGTGTGAAACCTTTGATCAGAATAGTCATTCTTATACATTTGGGCTAACTTCTAGTCAATGAAGTGAAATTAAATTACCCATTTTTATGGAGACCCTGTTAAGGACCCGGACCCCATGTTGAGAACCACTGCATGAGACAACGTCTGACGAATACTTGCGTAATAAACTATTATGACTGTAGCTCGGAAGAAGCAAAGTTTCTAAACTTTGGACAAACTGTTGAAAATGTGGGGAGACCGTAAAGTGTTTTTTTTCTTACGTTACAATCCAATTAAAAAGCTTTTAGCTGCATGTATCAAGAAAATCCCAGGTTTGTTGAATCATCAGTAAAATCGTATTTTCATTTTGCTGCATTTTCTGCTTGTTGTGCACAGTTTGTCAGCCAGGTGATTTAGATAAAAGGGATGAAGCGGGATCGGATTGATTTCACTCACGGCCAGTAGCTCTGAGGTAGTGTAAGTGCTCGATCGTACAGAAGCTGCACTCGTCTTGCTGAGCACAGATGTATTGGGGTGTATTTTAGAAAACGTGGACATGGATCAGTTTCTATGGTGATGTTTTTTTCTTAAATGGTTGGAAATAGTGCTAATGCTGTGTTTTTTTGTAAAATGAAACATTCTGTGGACCACAAATTGCTGTTTATGTGCAGTGAGTTGGGTGTGATGTGCCGTGGAGGTGCACTGCTCACCACCAGACCAGGAAACTATTTCTGTAATCCACTGCCTGCAGGCGCTGATGAAGATGGGTTTCGGCTTCTTTTTTTACTTTTAGGAAAATGTAACATTTAGGAAAAGAGCCTCCAGAGAATCAGTTTCTCAGTCAGTGTGGCTCATTGAGTATACAAGGTTACCGGTTCTTCAGCGTCGCTCTCTGCTAACAGTCTGTCACTTCTCTTTGAAGTATTTAAAGTGTAGAGTAGCAGGCGTTACATTAATAACACACTGATTAATAGCACACACATTACAGAGTATATAAACTGCAGCCCAACACTACACACCAGAGCTCTGAGGTCATATGCTTTGTATTTTTTCTGGGTCCTTTTCAGTTTTTATTTTAGGTTTATTATTATTTCAGACAAACGGTGACACTGTGAGAGAGAAAAAACACAGCCCTGCTTATTAATATGAACGCTCTTTCTACAGTTTACCTCACGATGGTCACAACAAAATATAAAATAACATCTGAGGGTTGTAAGACTCATAATAGCATCAACACCTCATGTGTTCCCACTCAACCCGAACGTTGGGTTCCCCTCGGTTCTGGGAACACTTTTGCATGTACGAAACCTCCATGGTTTAAAAATTCATAATACAATAAGGAATAATAATTGACAGTTTGAGGTATCCTGTCAAGGGTTTTACAGACCGTTATAATGGTGGTTTATGGGGGGGGGTGCTCTTTGGGTTCCAGTAATTTGTCCCGTTGCCCACATGGTGAGTAGCAGCACCAGCTTTCTCACGACATCCATGCTTTAAACTCATGGATCTGTTGCTCACACTGGACTTCCTGGATCCTCTCTCATCCTCTCACCGCCTCCACAAGCGCCACAACACGCCCCCACCAATTCAGCATCTATTTTATTTTGGTCACAATGCTGTTTTCAGTCTGAACGCTGTCTTGGCTCCACCACAATGTGCTGCAGGCAGTGTGGAGGCAGCTCCATATGTGAGATTAAAATGTACAAAACGTATAATGTAACATAAATCAATCAAATAGAATATGCATAAATGATATAAACACTTAATTACACACTTTTATAGGAATTCTACATTTAGAGAGCTTTGTCATGTCTGGTCAAAGTTTCCTCAGAGGGTGCACAGATGGGGGACTTGGACTCGGGCCCTGAAATGTCTTTCTGTGGCCCTGCTGGAAACATGCGCTCACGTTTATTCATCTTCTTAGTAGATTGTAGTTTCATTATCTTATTTATAGGCGTATTCAATGTTAGGCTGAAGCTGGAGACATTCTGGTAGCCCACGGTTGAAACACAGCCATGCAGCAGCAGCAGCAGCAGCAGCCGTGGTCGCGCTGTGGGAGGAAACAGGGAGGCGGATCCTGGATTAAAAGCGTTTTCTTTTGCGGGTCTGAAGCGGCGCTGCAGCGACTCTCAGTCTCTAACGACAGCGGCAGGTCGGCGTGTGTGTCCCTGTCGGATCGGTACAACAACAAACAAACAAAAACCGCACATGTTTTCTCTCTGAACGCAGCGGAAGTTGGCGCGGTAAGGAAACTTGTGCGCATTCAGTGCTGGCTGCTTTTTAAGATGACAAAGCATTGATGTTTACTTTCGCTTCTGCGGGGTTTAGTTAAAAGGCGAGGCGTCGTTGTGATGACCGGAGCGATACATGATGGATTTACTGTTTGTTATTGATCGACAGTGTGCCAGTAGGTCAATTGTTCTGCTATTATTAGACTGAGGACATCAGAAAAGTTATTTAAATGAGCGGCAGGCAGGTGGATGAGAGTGGATACTGTATTGCATGTAGATGGATGTAATGTGATGATTATGTGTGTGGTTTGAATAATATAAATTCTTAATGCATAGTTAAGTATTTGATGTATAAGTGTTATAATCTGTGATTGAATACAGAAAAATGCCAATTACAAATTGTTTAAGTCCAAGATGATGGCTTTAATCAGCCTAAAACCTCCAAATATTCTGTTTACTTTGACATATAACAAGGAAAAGTGCCAAATATTCAGATTTGAGAAGAGTGGTTCAGAAAATGTTTGGAATTTTTGATTAAGGACTGCTGATTATTTTCTTGATTCATTCTTTTGCTTATAAAATGTCACAAAGCGGTGACAAATGCCCAGTGACATTATCCAGAGACCAAATTGACATTTATAGAATGCTTGTTTAGTCTGAACCACAGTCCAAATCCCCCCAAATATTCAGTTCACAATCACAAATGAGAAGCAAAAGCATCAAATCCTCACATTGAAGATGCTGTAGGGAGAATATTTGGCATTTTTGCCGGAAAAACGACAGAAATGATTGATCTGCTACTCTGTTTCTCAGCTCTAATATAATTCAGACTCAACCCACTAGTGACCGGCTCTCATATATTCATTTCTCGGTCAGGAGGGGGCTCAACCAAGAGGCCGAGCGCTGCACCTGGGACCCCACCTCCAGCCATGACCTCAGGAAATGAGAGCGAGGCGCCCACCGTGACGGGCAGCACGCCGCAGAACGGAGAGAACAAACCGCCCCAGGCCATCGTCAAGCCCCAGGTCCTCACACATGTCATCGAAGGCTTTGTCATTCAGGAGGGGGCCGAGCCGTTCCCCGTGTGTGTAAGTGCCCGATCTGAGCTCCACTAGCAGCGAGACGTGATAAACAACCCGGAGCCAGCACACTCTCCTGTGTACTCGCCTGCAGGGAGCTGTCAGCAGGCAAACACAAACCCTCTGTTACTACTAGTAGTGACAGCTCACAGCTTCTGTTTGATTCAGTCTTTAATTATAGTCGGGTCAGACTCTGTAGCTGAAAGAAGACAAGCGGAAGAAGATGTGTAATGAGCTGCACATCTCCATCCCTCCTTTAATCTGTCGTCTGTTAAATTAATGTTCTTATATCTTTATATTGTTTGTCTGGTGTATATGTATGCCTGACTCTGACATTAATCACTAAAAACTTTGGTTAAGGTGCAACATGATGTGCTTGTTGTAATTTATATGGTTGGGGCTCACTGCCTCCTACTGGAAAGTTGGTGTAAATGCCCAGTATATTTACATGCATATATGGATGAACAAGCACAAGAAATTAATAATAATACACAGCACTTATATGGTTTATTTTTATTTTTATTTCTTGAATAGGGCTGTACTTAATTCATATTTTTATTATTGAATGTTTGTGTTTATTTTTTCTATTAATGGATTACGTGTTTATCCTGTGAAATATCAAAAATTACAAATGTGTTATAAGTTCATAGAGCCCAAGGTGACGACTTTAAATTACTATTTTTTGAAGATATTTAATTCTCTGAAAATGGAGAATAGCTGGAAGTCTTCACATCTGAGAGTGAATTTTCTGCTGATTGACTAATTGAACATTTAACCAGTATCAGCATTAGTGAATCCACAGCCCTTATTTTACCAACAATGTCTCCAGCAGTAGCTCAAAAATGAAACTTGAAGACTAGACTTAAGTTGGAAAAGACTAAATTCCTTCAGTGATCATCAAAATATCATGCAAACCAAGAGTTAAACAGTGAAAGTGTCTGCACTCACCTCATTTTATTTCATCCCATCTAATAAATACTACAGAAATTATCACAAGTCGTCAGGATATAAATGTTCTAAGTAGTCTTTGCATTTAATATTGTCGTAATCACAACTATTGCTTTATTCCTGGAGCATGTGCGGTTTCATTTACTTAGATTTGTAAACATTTTCTATCTGTCCCCAGGTGGAGCGTCTGCCCATTCTTATCGACAGCCCGAAGAAGCTGGACCATCAGCTCTCTTCAGACCCCGACAAAACCCCGGTCAGCAACGCAGCAAACACCGACTCAGAGCCTGAGGACATGAACCCGCCAGGTGAGACAAAAAGTGTTAGACAAGTACAGTCGGTTGTGTACATCAGTGTGCGTGTCGCACTGTGCTGCTGCTCATTAAACTCGGGATGCACCGCTCCGACTTCTCTCTGAGGCTTGTTAAATTTTTATTCACGCTGTTTATAAGGGCCATGAAACGGACACAGCATCACGTTCAGAACGCGCGCAGGTACACAGTAGGGTTAATGGTGATAGATACAGACCTGACAAACAGCTCTGAGCTGCTGTGATAAACGATGGCGAGGGCCAGTGCTGCACTTGCTCTCGTCTGCATGTCCACACAGGATAGGTTGCCCTCAGCAAAATTACATGCTTCTGCATCTCTTCACCAAACCACTTAACCTTTCTGTGGCTTTGTCTTTTTTCCCCAGACCAAAACCAAACCTGTTACACAGTTTTTTTACATTCTAGTTGCTAAAAGTTTTTACAACACAAGTCCTTGTTTCCTAGAACATTGTGTAGAGTGACTGCACACGTCATTAGTAACACGTTTGGTTTCTCAGTAAAGGCCTATTTCTACCTTCACACTTTAATGAAACGCATGCAGGAAGTGGCGAGGTATCAGCAGTAGCTTTATGCACATTAGCTAACCGCGGTAAATAAACAAAGTGGAACAGAAAACTTCAACTTCATGTGAATCAGTGGCAATATTGTGTGAAAAATCAACTCAATTTTACAGGTTTAATTGAAAATGTATCCAAGTGTATTGAATATGCTGATTATTAAATGAGTTTTTTAACATCAGTGTCTGTATGTGTATATGCTGTTTCCCCTCCTACAGAAAAAGAGCAAGAACCCAAGCTGACCTGTGAATACTGTGGCTGGGTCGACTTTGCCTACACGTTCAAAGGCTCTAAAAGATTCTGCTCAATGGTTTGTGCAAAGAGGCAAGTCACCTTTTTAGTTTTATGTTATTTTCATTTAAACAAGTTATGTTATGTGCAAAAGGAAAGGCTCTAATAATGCATCTCTCTGGACAGGTACAATGTGGGCTGTACGAAGCGGATAGGCCTTTTCCGACCAGAGAGGAGTAAACCAACAAACCGCTGGCGTAGAAGATCTCAGGGCCGCCCCAGTATAGAGGCAAAGAAGCAGGTACAGAAACACACACACACACACACACACACACACACACACACACCTTCAGTGTTGTAAAACTTCCTCATCAACACTTTACCGCCCATCACATACTGCTTCCACTGCATTTTATGCCCTGCACTTTTCACGCCTCATGCTTTTTAATGAACTTAGGCATCATTTGTGTCAGTGCCTGATTATCTCCTTCTGTCTTTAAAGGGTCATTAAGTGCTCTATGGTCTCTGTCAACGTTTATTGGTGACCAGTAGTAATAGAGAAGCATTAGTAGAGATTTTCTGCCTCCTGCACAAGTTATATAGCTGTCAAAAACAACTGGATTTGCAAATTAATCTGAAACTGAGACTGATCCGAAACCTGTAGTGACAGGATATAGTCAAGTTTTTACTGTAGACGTAAGTAGTTTTGATAATAAAAGCTGAAATTCTACAGAAATATACAGGTAATACTGTATATCACAATAATTAATATTGAAAAAGTTTTGTATTTTTGGCTCAAGAACGGTCTTTTTAGGTTTTATAGCCAAAATGTTTTGAGTTATGTAATGCCTTGTGGGTTGGGTCCTGAACCTCCAGTGGGGGGTGCTTTAGTTTCATGTTTGGACTATGAATTAAGTTTTATAATCCAGAGGGTTCAGCACCTGACAAAGTAATTTTCGAGGCATTGGTATTGATCCAATAACCCTATCAACTCCTTGCAGGTAAATTCTACTCATTTGAAGCAATTGCACAGTATAAATCTTACTTATTACCCCTTTGAATCATTGCTGTATCTGGTACGACATCCCAGCAGTGTTTTTACTGATGAACCATTCATTTCTCAAATGCCGAGCCTTAACATCAAGTCTGACAATTTCCCTTTTCAGAAGCTGGCCCCCTCCCTGCAGCAGACTCAGGGCGGCTCTGTATCCTCACCGCATCCCTCGCAGCCCAGTCAGGAGGAGTCTAGCCCGTGTTCGGACATGTCCAGCTACGAGGAGCCGCCGTCTCCCCTGTCAGCCGCCAGCTCGGGACCCCTGGCCCCCGCTCCAGCCCCAGCTCAGGTCCCCGTCCACCGGTATCCGAGCAGGGCCTCGGTCCAGGAGAGCTGCGCTGAGAGAGACGCGCCTTCGCACTGTCAGCGCTTCTTACCCAACGACCCCACCAACTGGAATGTGGAGGAAGTTTACGAGTTCATCCGTTCACTGCCAGGTCAGTTGAGTAAACGCGCACATAAAGCATTTCACACTGACTCTTATGACGCTTATGAATCCTGTTTTTAGCGTGACTAACTGCAGCTCGTTCCTCTCCCTCTGCTGTTCGCGCAGGTTGTCAGGAGATAGCAGACGAGTTTCGCTCTCAGGAGATCGATGGGCAGGCCTTGCTTCTGTTAAAGGAGGACCATCTCATGAGCACCATGAACATTAAACTGGGACCCGCACTCAAGATCTTCGCACGCATCAACATGCTCAAAGACTCTTAGCAGGATCTCTGTGTGTGTGTGTGTGTGAGTGTGTGTGAAATGTGTGTCGTGTGTGTGTTTGTAAGTGTATGAGAGAAAGGCAGAGTGTAAAACTGGCACAGGGCAAATGATGCGTCATCGTAGCACTGACAACACAGACTGACTGCACTATGACCTCACCTTCTCCCCACTACTGGACTGGTTCCTTTGATAGAGAATCTCACTTTAGCTGGCAGGACTGATGGTGGTTATATTAGAGTTTCTGTTTGAGGACTGGAAGCTGTTGTCTCTGTGTTTTCATGCACTCACAGCAGTTCTTTGCTAGTTAGAAACAATGAAGGCGATCTACATCGATCTGCGATCTGTGCCAAATTACAAAATGCTGATTCTCACATTAAATGAGTGAATATATTTGATTTACACCTGGTGTTAACATGCAAGTCGTATCTGGATAAAGAACAACGCAGGGCTGATTCACATCCTTCAAAGCTTTGACTGTTGCTATGGTAATTGACATCCAAATCAACAGGGAGAGAGAGAAACAATAAAGGGGCGGGGGGGAGGCGGGGGTGGGTGTGGTGTGTGCAGACGGGGTAGAGACAGAGGTGTGTGTGTGTGTGTGTCTTTGTGAGAAAAGAGAACTGACAGGATGAGCAGATTAAAGTAGTTTGTGAGTAAACACTAGAGAAACGCTTGCTTTGCATCCCTGTCTCATGAACTTCTTCAGAGCGCACATTTCTCCCCCTCATATAAACACCGGACCGGAGTTGTTTCTCCCCGTCGTCCTCACTCAAGCTTTGAGGGCCAAAAAATGATATTGGGCGCAGCTCTAGAACAGCTCATGTTGACACTGGGTGTAAATACATGCAGAACATTGTGATCAGATCTCAGCCAGGAGCAAACGCCATCCATCCTGTACCTTTTGGGGGCAATTTATGCTTTTATTCCAGAGTCGATAGTAGAGAGGAAATAAGGGGAGAGATGTGGGGGACAACATGCGACGAAGGACATTGTAGTTCTTGTTTGTTGGGTTGGTTAAACCCCAGTATTGTCTCTTCTTGCCGTCTTAAGATGTTGGTCAAAAAGCTGCAGATCGTCTCACTCTGTAGAGGAAAAGTGAGTCGAGCTCCTACAGCGGCATTGCTTCCCTTCACCTGCGACGTGCATGCTGAGATCTGATCATAATGCAGGCAGAATTGAGATAACAAGAGCCCTTATTAATAAAGAGGTGTAGATGCAAAGGCCTTTCATGAAATGTCATTATCCATTATCCAGATACAGATTTCATGATAATAGCAGATGTAAAGGGGTTCTCGCATTCGGTCTGAGGAAAAAATAAACTGTAGAAGTTTAACGGAGAAACAGAGGAGAATAAAGTTGAATTAAGTGTTCACTGCGCTACCTGATCAGTTGTGCTCAGGTTGGGTCATACTGCAGCACAGTCGTTACTGAACTGAGGCATTGAGACAAACATGAGTGACGTCTGAATTTATTATTATTATTATATTAGAGATGTTTTTTTGTACAGGTTTGTTAGCGTGTGAAAGAAAGAGAGAGAAATGGGCTGAATGTGTGGCTGAGAACAGAAGATTGCATTCATTAATTTGCTCATTTTCATTCAGTAGATGCTCCTTTTGCCTTTTCCCACAATAAGACTCACAGCTCTCGAATACAAAGGCTGAATGCAGAAATAAAACGTTTAAGTAGCTTCTTTTTGTGACATTGATTTCTCTTTCATGAGGAACTCGCCAGTTTTCTCCTGTAGATTTAAACTGCTTACAAATGATTTATTTTTTTGCTGCTTTTTCAGAATGATTTACTAAAATATGACATTGATTTACTGTCTCAGTTTTTATAGGACGACACTAAGTTATCCGAGGAACAATTCGGGTATGCTGCCCTGCTTTTGGCACTTATTTTCCTTTTCGTTTTGCTTTAATATTATAAGATACTCCACCTAGAGTGAAAGTGGCATTTGTGCAGCACCGCAAGTTTATATGTACATAGCAGCTCAAGTGAGGGAAAAGACTGAAACTAGGTGGGAAACTGTCATTTTTTTTAAGTTATCCTTGTTATTTTAAATACAGAAATTTAATGATGTTATTTTGAAATATGCAAATGTATAAATATCATGGGCTAGGAGTTGTTTTTTAATGTTTTTTTTTTTTCTAATGAAAATATGATCATATCTATTTGTGTTTTGTGGCTGTGATGGAAGGTCAACTTTTTTAGATAAGGCTTTGTCAAATGCTTGTATTTATCAAAACAGTTTGTTACACAACATTTTGCAATTATAAATAATTTGCAATACAGTTCTGTTTAATTACATTTTTGTGTTTTGTGGACAATATTACAGTATAGTTACAGTATACAGTCGCTGGCTCAGTGCCTCCAAAGGATTTCCAAAGTCGTCGCGTTTATGGAAACTCCGAGTTTCATCCAAACACTAATGAAAACAAAGATTTTTTAGAGATTAGTTTAGAATGATATAAAAGACAACGAAGCAGCACATTGTTAAATTTGTGCATCAAGAACCACCATATGTTTCCCAGTTTGTCATTAAAGTTGATGATTTATTTTATAATGGTCAACAAATCGACAAGCAGTTTCAGCACTAATAATGACCAAATAGTAACAAAAGTAACAATTACAAGACAAATGGTACAGGAAGTATGAAAAATCAAAGCTGAAAAGAAAATAATAGTAATGTAAAATGAATGTAGAACTTAAAATATAAATCAATCTATAATCAGAATCAGAAATACTTACTTTATTATTATATTAATACAGTTGTTCCACTCACACAATGTTAAAGAATAGTATTTATATACAATATTTAACACAGTGTACAGAATAGAAATGAATGTTTAGGTATATACATATAGTAAAAAATAAAGAGCCTGAGAGATATAATAAGATAAGAGCCTATATACAAAGTAAATGTAAATCTAAACATAAGTGTAAACATATTCCACAGTATTGCTGGCAGAAATTAAATAAATAGTAATGAGTTTTAAGGTTGTGGTGTTGCAGAAGCTATAGATAATTTCAAAGAATGACATAATAATCAAGTTGATTGCAAGTTGACCCGGGATTTGCACCTTAATCGACTTATTGCACATTGACAGTACCAGTTTAATGACTAATGACTCTGAGTTTTGACACTCTGAGGGAGGAGATAAAGAGTTTGATGGCCACAGGCAGGAATGACTTCCCGTGCTGCTCTGTGGTGCATCTAGGTGGAATGAGTCCTGCACTGAAATACCATGTTGTACTCACACACACAGGATTATACTTTTGATATATGTATGTATATGTATATGTATATGTATATGTATATGTATATGTTTATGTTTATGTTTATGTATACATATGTATATATGTATGTATGTATGTATGTATGTATGTATGTATATGTATATGTGTATATATGTATATGTGTATATATGTGTGTGTATATGTGTATATACTTCAATTCAATTTCCTTGAGGGAGTCATCCCAAAGGGATCAATAAAGTGAAGTCTATACAGTCATGCCCGAAATTATTTAAATAATTATCTGGCAAATTTTGACTTTGACTATTTAACCAGCAAGTTTTTTCTTGATTGGAAATGACACAGGCTTCTCCCAGAAGATAATAAGACGATGTACAAGAGGCATCATTGTGGAAAAACAAAACAAAAAGTGGTCGATATAATACACTTAAAACAACTTAACATCCGTCCATGCCTTCAGATACTGTAGGGACTTCATGAACTGGAGAAGCTTTTTATACTATATGAAGCTGTTGTGGACAGCAGATACTGTGAGAATCACCCACATTCATTCATAGATCAGTGATTGATTTACTGACTTTCCTGCTTTAACCACATTAAACCTTTTGCTGCTATGCTATGCATTGTGTTTGAACATACAGCTACAGTACATTAACAGAGTGAATAGTGGCCCGCATTCGCCAGGATCTTAATTATCTCTTCATTAGGTAGGACTGCTTCTGATATATTCCGTGCATGCTCACTTAGCCCCAGGCTAAGTCCGGTATCAAAAACACAAAATGGCATAGTGCCTCGATCACGTGACATTTCATTCCATATATTCAGACTTTCATTCAATATATTCAAAGTTTCATTCCATATATTCAAGTTTCATTCCTCATATTCAAAGTTTCATTCCATATATTCAAGTTTCATTCAATTAATTCAGACTTTCATTCCATATATTCAAAGTTTCATTCCATATATTTAAGTTTCATTCAATATATTCAGACTTTCATTCCATAAATTCATTCAATAATTTCTTAAAGGGCATGCCATATTATATATATATATATGTGTATATATGTATATGCATTTTTTAAAAGTGGTCTGGTCCTGTTTGTGTCTCAGTCAGCAGCCAGTTCCAGAGAGGCTGAGGATCAGGGTCAGCAGGATCAGCATGACAGACTATGAGGCTCTGCACTATGACAAGGATAAGCTACGACAAGCATGTAAGAAAACACACATACACATTTGTAATTATTGCACATTGTTGACTGAAGACATTACATGTGTTATTTGTTCACAGAGTTATTACCAGATTTCAGGCAATTTTCTCATGAGCAAATATTGGTAACACAACTGGTTACTAAGTTCAGACCAGTGCTTTTGTTCTGCCATGTTTAGAGGAAGAAAAAAAAATTGTATTAGTATTGTGACACTGACTCTTAAACCCGCCCTGTATATATGCATTACATTAAAGCACTCACATTGTAAATATCATCCCTGTACAGTTTAGATCTTTCTATCTTTATCTTTATCTTTAGTTATTTATATTCTAAAAAGTACTTTATTTTTTGTGTGATTTTTATGCACCAAGGCAAATTCCTTGCACGTGTAAAAACTTATTTGGCAATACACCCGATTCTGATTCTGATTCTGATATTGATTTCAACCATAACATGCAGCTCTAATTGTACATCCAATAATTTGCAGATCCAACATTCTTATAAAGTTTTTCAACAATATTTTTATAGTGCTTAGTGAGGGTATAGTCTTATCAGTGGATGTAGAGTCTGCAGTCTTCATTAGTACCACAAATTTTGGTTTCGATCAAATATTAGTAATAATAATTTGCCAATACTGATACACAGGTTTTTCATTTTTAAAAGTGGATTATGCATTTTCATGTAAATCAGTTTATGTAGCGCTTTAAAAGTGCTCCATAATATAATTAAGCCATTTTTTCTTTCCACTGTTAATACTTAACATACATGTTAAAACACAGGTTTAAAAGGCAAATTACATTTTTTTTTTTATTATTGTAAATTTAGCTTGCAAACAAAACAAATTTCAAATATTTGTGGTTTGAACAATTTTCTTGTGTAAATAACAGACAAACAATCATCAACAATTCTTCTGTCCTGGTGTGCAAACACGTATTGTATTGTTAAGATTCAAAATTGTTCCCTAAATTTACCAACTTCTTGCGCCTGCAAGTGCCTGCCTGTGAGATAATGAAAAATAATGAATAATTAGGGATAGCATAAACATACATATACATGTATATTTATTTTTTATTATTATATTAATTTTTTTAATTAATTAAAAACATTTTTAGAAACTTCTGGTGGGCCAAAACAATGGGGTGGCTGTGGCTCATGTCGAAATATCCTTGAGCAAGATACTGAACCCTGAATTGCTCCTGATGCTGTGCATCAGTGTGTGAATGTGTATGAATGAGTTAGTATCCGTTTGATGGGCTTTGCCATCACTGAGTGAATGTCTGTGAAAGGG
>NW_023339740.1:22633379-22641173 GCF_004916995.1 Morone saxatilis | reverse complement strand
ATAAATAAAGTATTTCTATCTATGAGTTTTAAGATTGCAGAAGTAAAGAGAGGGGATGTATTTAAAGCTAAAGAGATTTTAGAAACAGAATTGTACTCGAGTTGAACTACTATATAAATAGTACCTATAAAAATACAATATAAACAGTGTTTATATCAGGGATTTGGAGTATTTTCTACACACAGTGCGTTCGCTGTTTATCCTCTGTACAGTACTCGAAGTTCCTGGTTGATGAGGAAACATTTCGAGCTGTATGTCTCAAACAATGGCACACTGATAGAAAACACACCGGACACTTTTTTATTGTGTTGCCACTGAACTACAATGGAGGAAGAGGTGTGCTGGCTGCGGTGTTTGTAGCTGTTGGTGGTATATATGTTACTATGGTTGGTACAGTCGGAGGGGCGGACAGGAGCAGAAACACACTTACTGACGCGCCCATTGTTTTGATTTGAGAACAGAACAAACCAAATAAATCCGTCGTCTTTTTCTGTATTAAATATCGAACCGACTGAGCTGCCTCGCAGTGTTAACATCTAATACATTTTATACGCATATTCTGTATCACGCTACGGTCGCACACACAGCTTTAGATCTTCTTTTTCAACCATAACACAGTCTGTTACATTTAAACTCCCCTCCCCCCCCCCCATAACTTTGTTGGAGTGGTTTCGCCCAGGTTTGAACTGGAACGTTGACGTTGTTGCTGTACGTATCTTTTAAACGGTGGAACGATACATTGTTACCAGTCAGCGAATGTACGTCATCTTTTAACAACGGCACCGAAATACCGACAACAGGTGATTATTATTATATTGTCATTTATCTGTGTTTAATTGGGTTTTAACTCATTTGTTTGACGTTTCTCCAGTGGTGGCAGCTATATTTACACTACTTTGTGCTTTATTTGTGCTACTTTATGCTAACGTTACTCCACTACTATTATTTGATTACTTTACAAGTAGTTACTTTAAAGTTTCAGATTAGTTAAGAATAGAAAATATAATCACCAAATACGATACATTTAAGTTAGTAGTATTTAAAGTTAATTCAAATTAACCCCACCTTTATATATATATGCATTAGTTTAATTATAATCCAATAATAAAACATTAATGTAGCTACATAGGGTCATTATGCATAATGACTACTTTTACTTTTGGTACCATTTACATTTTAATGTAAAACTTTATACTTTACAGAATCCTGTGGTATTTAAGATCTCAGGACTTCCACCACTGCTTTATTTTGGACTGTAAAATCACTTTGTAATGTACATTTGATTAATTGTAATATATTAAGGGCTCAAACTAAGAGTTATTTTCATTGTTGATTGGTCTGAATTAATCATATTGTCTATTAATTGCCAGATAAAGTGAAAAATATATATTTATAATTATTTCCCACAGCCTGAGGTGATGTAGTCAGATGTCTTGTTTTATTTGACCAGCAGAAAACCCAAAGATACTCAGTCGACTAACATACGACAAAGAAAAGCAGTAAAAAACTATCTTGTCTGGCATTTCTGAGTAATTTTCTGTCATTTGAGTAATTGCGTAATCTACAAATAATTGCAGCTTTCATATTTTTTTTATTGTACACATGAGAAACAAAATGACCAATTTTACCAAGCTCTGTTGAATTTATCCGTCACCGTGTAATTTAAATGTCCAGACTGTTACTGAAATGCCAAATCAAATGGACGAGGCTCCGGAAGATTCCCCAGCTGACCTTCCCTGTCTGGAAAAACTTGACTCTCCTACGGGTAAGAACCTTTCTTATGGCAGTTGTTGTTTTTAGGCACGTTCTGGGAGCATTAGTAATTGAATTATTACCACCATGGCAGTTTTAATTATCTGTGGGTGTGTGTGTCCTGTCTGTGGTGTCAGGGAGCCCACCCACCGCCTCATTATCCAGTCTGATGGAGCTGGAAAATTGTGTTTCCAACCTGAGCCTCGCGCATGAGATAGTGGTGAACAGAGACTTCTGCTTCAAACCCCAGAGCCCTCCCACAGACAGGCAAGAGAAAACACTCCACCGCGGCTTAAGTGACCTTGGTTATTCTTCCAAAATTAATTAAGAGTTTAGTCTCCTTTTGAGCTGCTTTTGAACTGTTTTTTTTTTTCATTCTGTAGCCTGGAGGGCAGAGTGACAGAGATTGTTCACCGAGCGTTTTGGGACAGTCTTCAAGAGCAGCTGAACGGTGATCCTCCGAACTACAACCATGCTGTCATTCTGCTCCAGGAAGTCAAGAGTGTAAGTGTGCGTGGCATCAGATCAGAGGCATTAGTGGTATGAAGAGGGTCCTCCGAGACCTCTGACCATGTATACAGTTTGGACAAATGACACAGACACGCATGGCCAGCCTCGAGTCTGTGATGCCAGACTTCCTTACAGCTATCTCCTATTTACAGAAAAATAAATAGAAAACAACAAAGGCTTGTAATAATAACACCTAGAGGTGAAACAACAACTCTACATATTTTACATTTACAAGACATTACTGATTAATAAAAGAAGACTCATAGCACTTGAGGGTAGAACAGCTGGCCTGGCTGTGTTAACTACATACACCTTGCAGCACCTCTAAAGCTCCCTAATTAGCATATTATATATTGTGTGTTTAAAGGTCCAGTGTGTAGGATTTAGCATCTGTAGTTGCAGATTACATCTCCCTCGCTTCACCTTCCCCTTCAAAGCATGAAGAAAAAAACTCAGAGAATTTGAAAAGCACAAAAAACGCAAACAGCCAGTGTTTGGTTTGTCCGTTCTGGGCTACTGTAGAGACATGGCGGTTCAATATAGCGGACTCCATGGAAGGAAGATGTAAACGGCTCATTATAAAGTAACAAAAACAAAACAATTCCTATGTACAGTTGATTATACACTCATAAAAACATACCTATGCACAGTATATTGCATTTCTGCCAACAGAGCCTCCTAAATGTTACACACTGGACCTTTAATCTGTAAAAAAAAAAACAAAGTGTAAACACGTGGTGTTATGGGGGATATGTAACAAACTATTTCTTAGCCAGGTACAGTCACATCCTGGAGTCTCCTCTGGTTGCCTGGCAACCTAGTGGTGACAACAAGACGCCGGTGGTATCAATCTTATTTATCTCTTAACAAGACTAAAATGTCAAACCTCTTTGTATCTGTCTATCAGAGTCTGACCCACGCTGTGTTTTTTAGGCCAACACTGATGTTTGAGAGCTCAAAAAGTCAGATGAAGATGTATCCGCCTGTATAATATCAGAGGATGAACATAAAGAAATACATTTGGCTATTTAAAGAATTGTAATGCAGTTACAGTATTTGCTGAGCGGGATGTTATGCAGCTGATAAATAAACTGCATTTTGTTGTTCATCAATACCAAAATATCTACAATTAACACCAATTATATCAGCCTGTTGATTCATCAGTGGAGCTCTAGTAGGGATTCTATTTTCAGTGAATTAAAGGTTTTTGTGCCGGTCTTGATATAAATATGGATTTTATTATTAGACTGAGCAGCAGCCATATATCTGTTTATTTGTGCAGAGGAAAAGAAAACTCAACCACATGAACCTTTTCAGGATAAACTGAAACGTATTCTGTATGTGAACTACACTAAAGGCAGCCTTATATTTACTATTAGATGCTTCTGTCCCTGCTGCTGCCCGGTCACGTCAGACTGAGATCCCAGCTGGACGAGGTGCTGGACATGGAGCTGATCCAGCAGGAGGTTAATCATGGGGCTCTGGATCTCCACAGACTGGCAGGATACATCATCAACACCATGGCTTCTTTATGTGCACCTGTGCGTGACCAAGAGATCAGGGCACTGAGGGACCTCAAGGAGCCCGTGGAGCTCCTGAGGTGAGGGGCATCACCTTCACAGACAAAGCTATATATATATATATAAAATATAATCTCTCTCTCTAAAATATAATAATCTAATAGATTTAAACATTTAAAAACACTTACTGTTATTTGTTGACATAAAAGCTGGACGACGCGTCTCCACTTCCTCCAACTGCACAAAAATGAAGCCAAAATATCCCGAACACGGCTGCTGCCATCTTGCGATGGCGACGTCATTCGGAGCCAGAGTGTGCACAGTAGTTAATCATGACGTGAAATCCCCTTTTTATGGCATCAAATAACTAATTAAAACCAATCTGATCTTTTTTAACCCAGTGTGATAAGAACTACCTAAAATGACAGAAACCATCTTTGGAAAAAATTTATTTGACGTGTAATTTTGGCTCGACTTAAGGAGATCTGTCATGTCGTCCATCTTTTTATATGCCAGTAGTGTCAAGTTTATTTATTAAGTCTTCCCTAAGTTCTTAGCAACTACTAGCTAGTGCTTTTTTAAAATGACTAGCTTATTTGTATAATGTCTTCGTGGCGCTTCTTCTCTTTACCCAACATTATCTCCCCTGCCCTTCCCTCAGGGAGATCTTCCGCGTCTTGGGCCTGATGAAGACTGACATGGTTAACTTCACCATCCAGAGCCTGAGGCCTCACCTCCTGCAGCAGGCCGTGCAGTACGAGAGGGCCAAATTCCAGCAGATTCTGGACAAGCAGCCAGGTGAGCAAGGGCGTTTAAGTCTCTAACCCGACCGCTACAGCACGAGTGACAGACGACGAAGGTGACTTTGTGACTGCGAATCGTATCGTCGTTACATATTTCACTTTTCAATTAAAGCAGATTTTGACCCTGGTCGCTCTAAAGCACCATCCTGCCATTTTTCAGTTTCTCATAGATCGGCTGAGGAGTTGGACGGCCAATCAGTGAACTCTATTCTGTCTAAGTGCAGCTGGCTAATCAGAGTCATTGGCAGAGTGACAGAGTCCTCCGTGCTGACATAGTCAAGTTAGCTGTGGTACTAAATATCCATTTTTTCACCCTTTTTTTAATTTGAGTGTCCTCCAAAATACATTTAGTCAGCACATTGATTTATGTGGTTAATAAGTAGGATAGTTTTCTATATATGTTCATCTGTCATTTTCTCATCTCGGTACAGATACACTTAAAGGTCCAGCGTGTAGGATTTAGTGCTTAGGCTGTATAATTAAAAACTGACATAGTGTCTGTTTTCTGAAGAGTTCAGAAGCTCAGTGTGGTCGGCTCGTCGCCATCTTGGCAGTTCTAGCTTCGGTGGCAAATACACGGAGTGTGGGAGGAGCTGAGGCGTGCTGAATGAAGTCTTGTTACTGAAACCAGCTGCCTGTGATGGCACGCACCTGTCATTCAAAGCAGCCATGCCCTTAAATATGCATAACTTTAAGCCTTGATATAACTTAAATGGATTAGTTAAAAAAAAAAAAAAATCACCCTCGGTACAGTTGTCATGAACAGGGATATTAGCTATAGAGACCACAACTGTTGTTTGTACCAGGCTGTAAACATGCTGTAAAGTTTGGTATTTTAATATGGGGGTTTATGGAGATTAACTCACTTTAGGAGCCAGCCTCAAGTGGCCGTTCGAGGAACTGCAGTTTTTGTTTTTGGTTCTGGGCTACTGTATAAACATGGCAGCCTCTGTGGCAGAGGACCAGCTCCCTCTGTAGATATAAACATCTCATTCTAAAGTAACAAAAACACAACAATTCCTATTTTCAGGTGATTTTACGCTAATGAAAACATACCTATGAATATTGTATTCAATTGCTGCCAATAGATCCTCCTAAATGTTAAACACTGGACCTTTTAATTGATGCTGTGACAGTGGAACAAAGGTCTTTAACTGCTCTAAGTCTGAATTCTCAATGTGTAACTGTTGTTTTATGTGTTCAATATATCTTTGTCACATATATTTTACTGTTTTTCTTCAGCTTCTCTGGACAATACCACCGCTTGGCTTCAGGCAGCAATGTCAGAAGAAGCATCGGCCCTCAGAGCTCCATCTGAGTCTCCCAGTCCTGACAGTCAGGGACCTATCAGCGCCACCGCTGTCCTCAACCGGGCCTACATGCATCTGCTACACTGGGACGCGCAAGACCAGAAATATCCCGAGGTCAGCTGCAGCCTGCAAAAATTACATCACACTACACTTCAGCTTTCATTTGTGTGATATTTTATTGATTATCAGGGAATGTTCAGTCTCCCTACACACTTCTCCTCACCCTGCTGCATGTTAAAGCATCTGACAACACATTAGAGCTCATGTAGCATCGTGCAGCAGTGGCTCCAAACCTTTTTTTGTCTGACGTACTGACACAGCCCTGTCAGATGAACTCAAGTAACCCTTCATCAGCATCACCCAGCATGTTTCAAACGTGTTTATTTAAACAGATTTTAACTCTATTTAACTCTATTAATTATATAAAAGTAGATATTGTTGTTAGCCTAGAATAATGTTGTCTTATAATTGAGCTTTCAGTGTTTAGGTGGTTTGGAGTTGCATTACTACCACTTGGAGTGGCTGAAGCTGAATGTTATAAACATGTATCCATTACGTTCAGCCCAATTTCACCTCTACTTGTGTATCACTGTTGTGGAAATCCAGTGAAACTTTATCTATGTTGTCTTCTAGATATAGCTGTTGTTTTTCTTTAGGAAAGCTCATATTTAAATTTAAGTAATTTCCCCCCTGGGATTATGAAAGTATTTCTGATTCTGATTCTGATATTTCTACTGAAAATTCCCTGTGATTAACCATATGACACGTGACCCTGACCTGACCTCCACACACAGACTGTGCTGATGGACCGAGCCCGTCTGGACGCTCTGGGCCAGCAGCTCCAGATGCTGGTCCTGGAGGCATCAGTGCTGCTCCTGACCAACGCTCAGTGTGGGGGCGCCATTTTCTCTCTGCAGGGGTTTGTAGGTAAACTCAGGCAGTCCGTCGCTGCCCTGCTGGAGGGCAGTCACACCAGGTAAGAGGAGGATTTGGTGATGCATGTACTGGCTGTCATGGGGAACAGGTATTGTATGAGAAGGAAACCAATGGAGGTGACAGGAGGCAACTAGCTTGTCAGAACGGATCCAACTAACCTCATTCTTTCTGTTCAAGAGAAGCCCCGTCATGATTAGTGGATAAATGTGGAACAGCAGCTTATGATATTCAAAGCCTGCTCACATTCTGGTCCAGGCTGCAATAAAATGTAGCACGGGCGATTTCTCCCTTAATTACCTTTATTAAAATGTAATTTTATTTAATCTAAACCTCTTTTGAGAACTAGATGTTATTAAAGACCCTTATTTATAGACTTACATGAGTCCCTTTGCTCAACACCCCTTACAAACGGGTAAATTCATAGGCCTGAGACCAAATACACTTCTAATGAAGCTTGCTGGTAATTTGTCTAATGCTGGTTTTCTGGTGCTGCAGGGAAGCTGACCTGAAGCGAGCGCTGCTGGGACTCGGGGAGACCGTACTGCAGCAGGTGACCGAAGCCCTGAGCGGCCAGAGAGGAGCATCCCTGCCTCAGGAGAGCCTGGATCTGCTGAAAGGACAAATATCTGAGCTGTGGAAGCACAATAACCCTGTTCGCACACTCATAGGTCAGGCTGAGCACAAGAGCGCTTGAGAAATGATTCATTGAAGCACAAATGGGGGGGATGGTGATATAAATCCATGTATTAGATTAAAGTATTTATTTCTGGATATTGGTGGTGGTTATGTTTTTACTTTAAAGTTTAGAACATGTTACTAAAATAACTTTTTGTTATATTTGCTAAAACTTCTCACTATATCCTGACAGTAATACATGACAGATAATCTGTAGATTGAGTTGGTCCTTTTGACTTGTCCTAGTGGTAAAGCAAGAATCCACTGGGCCCGAACAAAAACAACCAA
>NW_023339740.1:22595997-22633302 GCF_004916995.1 Morone saxatilis | reverse complement strand
AATGAGACTCAACAATCAACTTCAAGCCACCAACCCAAAGTGTCTTTCTTTCTTTATTTCTTGGCTCTGATTGGTTGTTTTTGTTCAGGCCTCCCATTAGGAGAAGTAGGAGGAGCCAGAGGAACCTGATTTTATTCACAGAATATTTGTCTCATGTATTTTTGTCAGATTCAGAAAAGAAGTTATTTTTATAATAGTTATCTATTGCAGCTTTAAATCGGGCTAAAACATTTCAGTTTTAGAGCAGATCTGGGAAAACACTATATGTTCACATGTCAGAGAACTTATTGCAGGATAGTAACAACTAACCCGACAACACGGGTCGCCTTTTATGGAGTCCGCCATGTTCAACCACCATGTTTCTACAGTAGCCCAGAAGGGACAAACCAAACACTAGATACCGTATTTTGGGCATTTTGCGGCCAGTGTAGTTTCTCCTTTGTGCTTGGAAGGGGAGCATGAAGTGAGGTAGTTGTACACTTCAAGTACACCTCTAGCTAGCCACCAAATTCTACACACTTGACCTTTAAGGGTGTGGTCGTTAGTTAAAATTATGACGTTGATGAACCCTTCGAGGCTTATTGACGATGCATTTTGATCAAGATATGGTAGTATATTTTAATCTATAGAAAGCTGACATGCTGGGGATGCACCATTTCCCCTCAAAAGGAGAAACATGCATTATTCTGTCATTTGGTTTGGGTTGTCTCTGTCCACATGCATGTTTTTAAACTTGAATGTGACTTCTTTCCTTCTCTCTCCCTCCACCCCCTCATTCCTGGATCAAACATAGGAGAAAGGGTACAGGGCTTCCTCCAGGCCATGCTGCAGGGCGGCCCCGCTAAAAGGAGTCCAGAACTGCCCGCTCCCCTCAGGCTGGTGAGTGCTGAGCTCGCCGAGCTGGGGATGGCCTTTGGGCGAATCGTCCACTTCAACCGAACAGTCTTCGGTCCCTTCTACGCACCCATCCTCAGGAAACTGCTGTTCCCACCGGGAGAGGCCGAGACGGGGGAGGACTCGCGTTAGGCTGAGGGTGACCCAGACAACCTCCGGTGACCGTTACATAAGCTACCTTTTGGCGCTGAATGTGTAGCTATAGAGTGTAAATACAGTGAATGAGAATGTTTAAGGGAAACACATTTAGAGTCTGCAGGAAAGAAAAAGTTGTATATTATTATATTTTTTTGGTAAACAAGAAACTAAGTCAAAGCATGAGGCAGGTGCTGAATTATTATTACATTAGTAATATAATGCATCTAAATCACACGTTTGAGTAATAGATTGCGTGAAACAAAATGAGTAATAGAAAACTTAGTATGAGTCATAATAAGAGATTGATTGTGATTCTGAAATGTTTTTGAGAAGGCTGGAAGAAATGTTAATTTTCACTCAAGATAAACACCCTCAGGAAAAGTATAAAGTACCAAAGATTATGCTAACAGTTTGTAAATAGTACTTCAGTTTTAAAATGTAGCTGGTTTCTGTTGTTATCTTTATGTTTGCAGACAATTATGTATAACGCCAGGTTCAGACACGAGGCAGAAGCATCGCTGCCTACTTCCTTTCCCCTGATTTTTTCCCACACATGAGGAAATTTCAAAATCTGCCCTTTCACTGTTCAGTCCCTCCAGGATTTTGCAAGCTTGTGTTTGTGGTGGTCTAAAATGACTGATTTCAAGGCAGGTTTTCTAAAAAAGTGTGATGCATGATGCCATTTTTTAGGCATGGCTCCTTGCAGGAGGAGGTGAAAATTGCAAAAGGATAAATGAAATTATTAAAAATTGAAGGCAAGGTTCTATAGGTTTGAAATGAATTTAGCAATGAATTTGTGGAAAAGTTGCGTTGATTGGACAAAAGTGCAGTTTTCACAGTGATCAGTTGAGTTTACGTTAATTGTCGCAATTGCAACCTCCTGGAGGGATCAATTTTTATTAGAAATAGTATCACTTAATTTTTCAACATATTTCTAAGTTAGATGAGCAGAAACACACACACACACTCAGGAAAAAGAGAAGCCCCTCCCTGCAGCTCACACAAGATGATGATCCTTTTAACTTCATTGTCGCAGAAGAAGCAACATCCAGGAACACATTAAAAACATTATAAATTCACGAGGTTATTAAAATCAGCTTAATGTGTGATTAGAAAAAAGCAGAGGAGCACAATCTGGCAGCGCTCCCGACTCGTGTCTGAACCCCGTGTAACTTACCAAAGACAGTGAGCACTTTTTTTCATTCTTTTTTTTTTTTCATCTTTCTGTAATTATAAACCAAAAATATAATCAATGTTTACTACAGTTGTTGGTAATAGAGGCGGTGATGTGTGAAACTGCAGTTATTTGTAAATAAATACCAAATTGATTAACTGTAATTTTATAGTTTTAGAGTTTATTACAACAACTGATACGGTTGAGATAGCTGTTGTTTGGGATGCATCACATGTTATGAGCCTGTTATTTGTTTGCTTTGTGTTTTCAATTTATTTTTTAAAGTACACCCTTTACATGCCAAATTTTCATACGGTTGGGATATCTGTGCAGCAGCTGGCTGCGAGCGATATATAAATATAAAAGGAACTGTGCTGGTAATGCAGGCACCATGCAAGATTAAATGTGTTGTTCCTACAGTTCCAGGAAGCCGTTGGTTTATGTTCATTTCCAGCACTTCCAGTATGAACACCATATACCAGACTCCTGCTTATGTTGCATAATGCATCACAGTGAACAATTTGTATTCACTTTGTGTTACATTATTGTTGTGATGTGTGATAAGAACAGTATAAATCAGAAAAATAATGTAACTGAAAATCTTTCAGACTAGATGTTCACTGATGAAGCAACACAAAATTTCAATCCTCAAGCAAGAGTCAGCTGGCATATTTTCATATAGTACGGAAATGCATACACACCAATGGATACCTGGAATTCTAGCCAACATACATAAACAGTTCTGAAAACATTGTGGTATCATTTGCAAAATGGTAAGCGTGAGGGATTTGCATTCATAAAACGGGCTAAAACATGCTAAATTTGCACATACAGGTCACACAGGTAAGCATGTTCTGAAAGATAAATGCCTAGAAATCTTTTGAAAGGTCTTTTAACAACATTTCCCGCTGTTTTTGATGGCATTTTCCAGAATCCTCAAAGACCCCTCCCCCATATGAATAAAACAACATTTAATCTGCTGCAACATGAAAAAGATTTTTAACCTGTTTCCCAAACTGCAACTTGATTTACTAATCCAGGTCACCAGAATTCTGCTGCCGCCCAACGTGTTACTGTGTACAAAAATATGATATAATGGAAAATAACATTATTATAAAGAAATGTATAAAAGTGTTGTACAAACCAAGCGAGGACCTTTCCTGCTACCGTGGTTACCACCCTGGTTTAGGAGAGTCACAACTTGGGATATTTGTTTTTAATCCTGCGACAAACCATCATGAACCAAAGTTTTTTTTAATCTAAATGGTTAGAAGAGATTTAGAGGATTCTGCATCAACACAGCAATAACTGTCTGGGTTTTTCAAACATCATAAGGCACTTTGGAAAATCGGATGCTTAGCTCTGTGACTTGAATGTAATATAAGCACAAACTGGGGCTAATCGTTTGTTGAGATTGAAGTTGCACCACCCACTAATCTCTATAGCAGGGGAAACACTGATAGTGTAATTGTACAATAATTAGCCATGTTGTTATATTTGTTATAATTTTAAACAGCTGGTGAAATGTTTCTTTGTGTTTTACTATACAACCATGAAACAAAATCAATGCTGACAACAGACATGAGAGGGATTCTTTTATAATTGTATTATTTAATTTCATTAATATAATATTGCTTTGAAATTTGAAACAGTATCACATTTTCTTTGACAAACCATACTCTGTCCACAAACATGGGCAAAGCATTGTATGCTGGTACAGTTTTTTTTTTTCTCTCTCTCTACATTTTGTTACATTTCTGTTAACCCTTAATAATTCCGAGTTACTATCTCCAATAGACCTGAATCAATAGAAATGCTCATTAATGGTCTATATCATTAATGGTCTACAGTGCTCTAAACATTACAGTACCTACATGACAAGATCAGAAAGTCACATGGAGGCCAGGAAATAAGACTTGACCTTTACTGACTGACCTCTCTCAAGACAGGAGTGATACACCGGTCCTGTTTGGCCAGTGATGTGGGTTACCTTTCATCTGTGTGTTGGAATTCATTTCAGGGGCAGTGGAGGAGCAGGGGGATATACAGAGTGAGATCTAAATGTCAGAGTAGCGCTGGTTTGGCCCTGCATGTTGCGTAAGGCTTACCTCTCATTTTCTCTCTCTCTCTCTCTGTCTCTATCTCTTTTCCACTGCTCTGCCCTCTAAACTCAACACACGCAAACACACTCAGATCGGCTGCTCCCCTTCAACTCACAGCTTGGTATCCGGAAACTTGAACGCTGGGGTGAGCTACACAAGGAAAACACCAATGTTAAAAAGACCGGTACATGCACAGCCATAACATGCCACCAAAACTTGCTTTAAATAGCTGCTGCTCATTAAAGTGTAATGCTTTTACATTATGCATTCATACTAGAGCAGGTTGTCTTGGTGACACACAAAATGGAAGAACATACGTGACAAAATGTTGGAGGAAATGACGACAATGGAAACGTGGAGGGATGAAGATGAATCGCTGTATTGGTGTGTAACGAAGAGGGAACATAAAAAGCAAATGGCAGATGAGTGAGAAGAGACGAGACACTGCTACAGTACATACAAAGACTGCTCAGGCCAAGTGCATCAAAGGGTACAAAACACAAAGAAACACTGCCAACATGCATCATCAGTGGAAGCTAACAGTTAACAGTCAGAACAGAGTGGCAATGACACAGCCACGGTACCGCACACAGACCAGCTACATTTCAACAGTCAGTCTGCAGCCACACTGTCTTATGGAGAGGAGCTCAATACCTCACTTCTCCTGCAGCACACAGAAACAAGGACAGTGGACAGTGATGTAACGGTAACAGTCCAAACTCCCATGAGGACAGACAGAAACAAAGCATACAGCACGCACAGTCGTTAGTGCACACAGGGGAGAACCCACAGATACGTGTCGACTCCACAACGAGCATTTTTGAGTCACAGTGCAGGAGGGAAATTCTTCTTTTTTTAAAAAAAAAACTGTGTCATGTTCTCAGCATAACAAATCCATTCGCATTAACACGACACCAGAGCAACACTTAGATTTGGCTCTTTTAATGTTGTGAAATTAAATCTTTTCACTGCTGTTTATTTGCAAGTGACATACTTTGCATGTACTGTACCTAATTCTAAATTGGTGTGAAACAGCACGGATACCTACCCATGTAATCATGATAATAAGATGCTATGTTGGGAAATGTGCGCCAAAATAACGCTCGAGGCTCTTTAATATACTCGAGATGAATTAAATCGCGATGTTTTTGTTTACATTAACAAAATTGTGAAATGTGAAACCGATGTCAGTACACTCGATATGCTTGCGTAATTGTTTGGGCGGTATTTGTCTTTGTTTTTTTGCCTCTGGTTGTAACAATGTCGGGATCCCTCGTGATCCCTTCTTGCTCACTCTCTCCCAAAGTTATTTCAGTCAACCCCCGTCTATCAAAAAGTATCACAAATGCACTAATTGTCCTATTTGCACCGTAAGAAAAGAAAAGAAGGTATTAAAAGGGATAGTGCCATGTTTTAACACAGTGTTTTTTTTTTTTAAATTGACAAGAAGAAGATGCTGTGATTTGCAGTCTCTCGTTGCTACCATGAGTGCTGAGAGACTGCAGAACAGGGCAGTACAAGGCCAGAGCAGAGACTCATCTGGACAAAACTGTACCATCATAAGAGCGTCGTCATCCCAGCCTAGTCACAGTCAATTTAAACACACCAGGAAATCAGAAGTGTTGTCTTTTTTTAGTCTTTTAGAAGCAGGGGGGATCGTGCAGTTGTTGGGTAGTGGCGGTAGTATTCAGGAAGGTCGGAGAAAGGTGGGGGGCTTTAGTTGATTATAGGTAACCGAAAGGGAGTAAGGCTGTCGTCCTCAGTAAGGTGTAGGAAAATTGTCCTCCTGTGTGTGTGTGCGAGGTTCAGTTCTTGGTCCGTTTGAGTTCAGACATCAGTGATAGATTTATGACCGATCCATCATGTTATTATGAGTATTGTACAAATGCGTAGAAAAAAAAACAGGTTGTTTGCTGCATGTTGCTGTTTTGATTAATTGTCCGTCTTGCATCCCATGCTAGCAAAGCAGCCTCCTCATAGTGCCTCACAGTGGTAGATGCCTGGTAAGACAGGACAAGCTAAAGATGGAGAAAGAAAAAAAATAAATAACTGTCTTGAGGCAAAACAACCAAACAATCAAATAATTCAGTAAATTAAGAATAAAAATGTGTAGTTTGTTGTAGTTTACTCAATATTACAAACTTAAAGCTTTCTGGAAATTAAACTTCAAGCCAATGTGGCGTCGAGATACAGATGAAAATAAAAACTGAACATGCTTGTTTTGCCTGTGGAGAATCAATTTTTAAAAATGGCCTGAAAGAGGAGGAATAATAAAGATGCAACCTCTGGGAGCTATCTGGGATTTGGAGGCAGATGCAAGTTGTCAGGAGGAGGAGGATGAGGAGGAAGAGGCAGTTTGGTTGAGAGAGCAGGGCCACTGTAAAATGACATCAGTCCAGGATCATCCGTTCCAGGGCTCCGCCGGCAGCAGCAACAGGCGAGGGAGGCTGCCAGGGGTGTTGGGGAGGCACGGGAGAGCCGCAGGAGTGTTTGTCATGGTGGGTACAGAGGTTGGTGTGGGTCGCTGGGCAGGGCAAAGGAGGGTGCAGGAGTAGGCAGCCCTGAGGGATGCTATACCATCACAGTGAGAAGGCACGGGGCTCGCATGTATATATATATGTATGTGTGTGAGAGATGAGTAAAGAACCAGATGCAGGGGGAAGAGGAAAGTACGAGGGGGGTGCAGAGGGGCGGCTGTGGGGATCCGGCCTCAGAATATGGTGGTCTCGTACTTGGTGCTGACGGGGCGCCTGTTGGATTCCCGCTGGTCCAAGAGCCAGGTGGTGCTGCCCAGGGACTGCATGTCTGCGTCCATCTCCAGGGGGTCGATCTGCCGGGGGGAGGGAGGGAGGAGGGACGAGAGGAGGGCGTGAGACGGGCGGCAGTGGAGGCCATTGCGCCACACTGACAAGTCCTCAGCTCACACACGTGCATGTGGATTAGAGGTACAGTCCAGTGATCATGTTATAATCACAGACACTCAGGGCTCAATCCACAACATGGATGATGTCTGACAGAAAATACATACAGGAAATAGCCGCAGCAGTAAACCAAAGCTACAACCCTCTGGGAGTTAAAGAAAACATACTGATTAGTAGTTCAAAAGCAACATGTGCTCTACACCAGTGGCTCATACAGACATGAGTGCTACTGTCATAATGTAAGCAGTCACATATTCTGATTACTACTGATTTACTTAGAGCTAGATATGAATTTGAAATGGCAAAAAAATCTCAAGATAGCGTGTTAAAAAGGTAGATATTCAAAAACTGAGAAGGGGAGCTTAAAACCATCCAGCAGAGACAACTTCTTTACAACAATCTTATTTACAACAATCTTATTTACAACCCCTCACTGGCACAATTAAACCAACAGTCCTCATGGAAGCTCATATATAGAAGTTAAATCGCAATCAAGAAACCCTCTCTTCTCTGAATGTGTTTGACCACAGACTGAACTGATCGCACCTTAAAATCTAAAATGTAAGATGAAGATGAGAGATGGGAAAGAAAAGGGATGATGTTAACGTTTATGGTTGTAATATTAAGAACCACAAAACAAGGTGACAAAGTGCACTGCGGCACCGCAACAACAACAACAACAACAACAACAAAAAGAAAGAGGGGAGGGATTGGTGTGTAAGCAGATGTGTGGTGATTACAGGTTGTATAGAGGAAAGGAAAGAGAAGGACCTGGACTCCAGGGCTAACAGAGTGCAACGGGAGGAAGGAAGGACGGTGGGTAGTACACGTGTGACAGTGACAGCAGCGGCATTCGAGCAGAGGGGCACCCTGGGAAGCAGGAGGACCAAGAAGACAAGAACAAAGACATGTTAAAAAAACGAGAGAATAGAGGGACAGAGCAATGAAGAAATCCAGAAGCAGCAGTAGGACCAGGTCATCACGTGTTTGGAGCTATAGAAGGCAAATTACTCACAAAATGTTCCTACTTCTGGTGTTCATGTTATTCAAACCCTCCCCTCAATAGCGATTGTCCAATCGTAGCTTACCAACAGTTAACTAGGCACGGCAGGTCTGTCAAGCTTTGGATTTCTACACACATTGAAGTGGGGGGGGGCTGTAGTAAGGATGGAGATTTGAACATTTATCCTTTTTTTAAAACCTTTTAAAAAGCAAAAACACAAGAGCAAACTGTATTCAGTTCATTAAATAGTGTGTTTATCTTCTCAAACGTAAGCTGCAAACATTCGCGCTCAGCTAACTGGCTTTCTACCTATAGTAGTAACCCAGCGTTACTTAACGGGGTCACAGGTTAGATTTTATAAAGCCCTGTTCACAACCACTGCGTAATATTCTCCCACTGTGTGGATGCTGCAGAGTGTAGGCTGTTGGACTACCTCAGCCAAAGTTAACATTAAAAGGTGAAAGCGTTGTTTGACGAGTATGTAAGCTCAGCAGCCAAGCAGGGTTATGTAAATCACAGTCTGATCTTATATTATTCCTCATCATAATTGGGATATAATTCTAGGGTTAACTAGCTCTACTCTGCAATACAAAAACAGTCCTTTAATTCCATGTCTAACGTTACATGGATTATTTATGAACTGAATTTTTCTCTAGGGTATGTAGCTTTAGTCTTAGTCTTTTAGCACATCATCATGTATGTAGCCATGAAGTGCATATTCAAGACCGCTTAAGAGTATTTTTTGTCTTAAAACAAGTCAGCTGGACACATTAAGAAGTCAGACAGAGCCAGCATTTTCAACAAACTCATGGAGCTCACGTTAGATTAATTACAGAGCTAGCCACAGCTGATGAAATCTGCTACCAATAATTGTCTTTTCAGCTGGAAAACAACTGACTCTCCACAGCTAGAAATAAAAAGCCTGATTTTGTCTACTTCTGTCTGAAATCAAGGACCCATTGTTTCAAATATTACAAATAATTCCAAATGAGGAGCGCATTGGTAGCCTAACCAAGTGGTTACCACGCAAGCCACACGTGCCACACGTTGAATTCCAGTTGGGAACCTTTGTTGCACGTCTTACCCACCCTCGCTCCTCATGTTTCCTGTCTGCCTCTTAGCTGTGAATCTGCCCATTAAAGGAAAATACGGCCCAAAAAATAATTACCGTTATCATTATAAACTGCAAATGTGCTGTTCCAGGACAGAAAGCAACCGTAACTGAAGGGAAAATTTGGGGAGGAATTTAAAAACAACTGTATACCTGTCACAGTTTCTGTCTAAACCAACTAGATTAGGTAGCATTCACATAGCAATAAAAAGCATTAAAACAAATTGCAGCAGATAGGAGTCTCCCCCCTTCTTATTTAAAACTTAAACAACCAGCCAGACTCATTATGCAGCTCTGTGATTACTCCATATATTATCCTTACAGGCAGGTAGTAAAACAAAGTGATTTGTGTCCCTGCATAAGCATGTGGTCTAACAGTGTGCGTGCTCCCGGCTGTGCAGCTCTCTCAGGTGACAGTGATCACTGAGTGCTCATTATATGCAGCCTGAGAGGTCAATGCATCAATGCGTAGCTCAGGGTATACGTGGACATTTACGCAACACACTCAATCAATAGTGAGGAAGCAGAGGATGGGTCCAACCAGCGGGGCTGAGCCCTCAGAAAAGTCCCAGAGGAAATCATATACCCGCCTGTAAGCAACAAATAAAACTATTCATTCATCATGTTTCGCATATGCACGAAAAAGATCCCCCCTGATCTGAGTGACTCAGAGTTGGGGGGGTGGGCAAGATGAAATTGTTAGCAAAGTAATGACTCATCACTTTCTAACACACACACACACACACACACACAGAGCAAATCTTCCTTTGTATGTAACCCGTTGGGGATTCAGTAGCAGGTAAAAAGTCGGTCACAAGGTCTGTGCACCTTTTCTGAACTACGATTGCACAACGGCGTGCTTCTTCTCTCCCTCTGTCCTTTTAACAAGTAGAGCAAATCCAACACTCACACTCACAGATACACACACAGGGTACACAGGGTTATAGGGTGGTACTCACTGCTGATCTCCGCATGCTGCTCCATGACTGAGACACAGGACGGCTGGTTTTGGTCTCTATGACCTCTGAGGCCATAGATGAAGGTGGGACATAGTGTCTCGCCCTCGACTGCATTGCCATCTGATAGGCCACCTCAAATGCCTGTCCCAGTGTTAGGATGATCTCGTAGGTCTGTGTCTGTGAATGAAAGAATTGTTTAAAAACGTGTGTTTGAATCAGTTGATTCTTGGTATTACAGAAAAGTCTTACAGCTGCCATTTCACATCAGCCTTAAGAGCAGCGGCCGCCTAAAGGTTAGAGAAGCGAGCTTGTGACCGGATCCTTGGTTCAACCCAGGGACCGACAGAGTAAATCTGGGTGGAGAAAGTAAAAGGCAGTGCTTGCCTCTCCTTCATCCACCAATGAGATGCCCTTGAGCAAGGCCCTTAACCCAAATTGTGGAGCCTTTCAGTGCCACAGATCAGACTGTGGTTGTACTAGGCATTCACCAGGTGTATGAATAAATAAAGGTGAAAAGAAAGAGAGAATATATAGACCCTTGCATGTCAAGAAATTAAATTTGCATAATGCTTTCTCAAAAGTGACTTAATATTTAATATTAATTCTTTTTAAAAAAATTTACCAAGCTGCTTGGACTATCAAAATCTACTGTAAGTATAATTTTGAATGACTTCTAAATCTGTTTCAATACTTGTTTAGAATTACATTTATTTTATTGCTTGTTTTCAACTATTTGTTTTTCATCACACACAAAACACTGCACAGCCCAACAAAAGCGCTGCTCTTCACATTGTTAGGATAATTACTCTGTGTCATTATCTGTTGGCTCTTATTTAACGCACATTTTCAGAGAAAAGCAAAATGATTTTGTACACAACATTCTGCACATGGAGCTGTTGTGTTAAATACAAATGAGTGGGGATCAAAATTGTCTTTTTGGCATTGTGGAAACTTTGATCACTACAGTCCAGTTACAACTGAACCCTGTAATTAAAATACACTCCACAGTGGTCCATCTGCCAGAGATAAAAGATTATCTTTGACCTTTACAGAAGCTGGGACACAAATTACAACATAATCTATACCTGTACATGGAAATGCCATGCATAGCGGGAGTGGAACTTCAATCAAGCCATTAGATGAGCCAATCAAGGGAATAATGTCCACAAGATGTTGCATGCAGTTTTAACTGCGGGATATCCAACATCCCACCAAGGGCACTTAGTTTTGTCTAAATTATTCAATGATGAATTTGCAAAAAGCTTAAGAAGTATCAGAAGATTTAACGGTTTCCTCAATCGATTATATGGAGAGTCATATTTCTATTAAATCAAGCAAAAGACTGAACACAAGAGTAGTTTGTTCACATGCGCCTAAGAGGATTGAGTTGTATTACTCACCACTTCCACAGTGCTGAAGACATGACAGAAGTGGTGGCCACTCTTCAGGTCCTTGGTAATATAAGCAAAAGTGCAGAGGTCATCTGGGTCCTGAGCAGCACACGAGATGTTCCTGATCTCGTGCTCTGCAACTATAGTCTAATGGAGAAAGGAAGGAAGTGAGTGCTAACTGGAAATCAACCACTAATGGAGGTTGGGAGAGTCAACGGATCGATAAACACAGAGACACACAAACACACTTTCCCATTACCTTCGTGGCTGCATCAATGAACTTGACCCCTCTGTAGGTAATGGACAGTATGACAACTGGGCCCTTTCTGGAATCCTTTGATTTCTACAATAGGTACAATAAAGAATGAGAGGCACATACAACAAAACACAATGGTCCATGCACTATAAATGTGATAACAGAAATATTAAGCTATCCTAGTAGCTTCCTCAGACTGGGAAAAGAAACTGTCAGTTGTATTCTTCTTCTGTTATTTCATGTCTGACATTTTGCAAAAATATTCTCGAAAAAAAAAACAATATTGGTAAAGCTTTTCAGTAATACTTGCCCTAATTTTAGCACAGGCATCTTGTGTGGACTCAATCCCTCGTAGATCCCTGATTATCATTGATCCTAGGTACTAGGAGAAAGAATTAGAACACTAATTAGGGTTGGGTAATTCAGAATACATTTTCAACATTGGTGCTGATGAGCTTCATGTGAACTACACTAAACAGTAGCACAGCTTAAATTCTGTCATCCACACTGTGTTTAAAAGTGTACGTATGTCTGCCTTAATGCTGAAGTCAAAAGTAAAAAGTGACTTACAGTTGCCTCGTACCCGCAGGAGTCCAGGATGAGTTTCTCAGGCTGGTGATGCCAGGCGGACACCGTGGCGTAGGTAGCAGAGTGGCTCGGCGGCCGGAGGTTTAAACGAGAGTCTTTGTGTCGTTCACTCTGTCTGTCCTGAATGGTGACATGAAACGAAGTAAATCCATCTATCGAGGCAGTGAAAATCTTCCTCTTTTTAGTGACAGGATACTTTTCTTTACCTATGTACACTTTAGTCTGTATAGACAATGGTGGTAAGAGTGGTAAGACACTGTATTTTGTGTATTATAATAGAATTCCACTGTTTAAACCTGTAGCCACATCAACTTCAAGTACAATTTTGTGTGTCTCAGTCAAGGTGGGGAAGTAAACAAAGTCTGACAGCTGTACATTAGTGTGGAGGCAACAGAAGTCTGCTTGGTCAGCACATTAATACAACTTGTTTTTGATCTGCTAGTATGCTCATAAATATTCATGCACTGGGATGGGCCTTGAGGTCAATGTGGGCTGTGCTCTTTCATAAATCTCTTGTCAGAGTGAAATATACTAATGACAAAAACCACTAAGCGTTTAGGAAAATGTATTGTATTGATTTTACATATCATGGATCCTGAGTAGTGTAGTCATGCAACATTTCCTGTATGTGTGGTTTTCTCTTTGGGCTCAGCGAGTCAGAAACCAGGCGAGCCATCTTGATTCTTTGTGTGGGTCGTGGTTTGACCTTTAGCAAATGGTAACATTTGATCACGAGTTATTATTTGTTCATCCTCTTAAAGAGGAATCCAAGAAATTCTGGGAAGCACATAGAACTGAATTTCTGTCAGTGAAAGATGATACTGTATTGGATTTTTAGTTATTCAAATATTTATAATATTCAAAGCTACTCTGGAGACAAATGATAAAGATCACAGAGCTTCTAGTAAAAGTTGGCTAAGAGGTACATTTGGAGTTGATGTTGATAGTATTCATGATAGAGATTTAGTGTGGGACGGTAGCTAAAGAGATTACGTGAACAGCTGTTTTATGAAAAATGGAAGACAGGGCAGGGAAATAAATCAGTACTGTCGTGTTTAAACTTTCTGTGAAATTATACTCATCCAAATGAATGATTCTATGCAAGTTTTAATTAAAAACTAACAAGAAATAAATAAATAAGTCATTTAAGTTTTTGTTCTACATTTTTTAAGAGTTTTGTCTGATATAAAACAACTCATATACAAAACCTTCAGACAGTTTATTGCCGTGAACATCAGTTTCATTGTGGTATGTATCATTTTCGGAACAATTATCTTTATAATTCAGTCATATAAACCAGACCTAATCGAGGTTTAGTTAAGCTAAGTAGCTAAACTTAAGAACAAAATATATGTAATTAGATTACAGTCTTTCAGCCAGAAGCAGCAGTGCTGGGCTTTATAATATTAGTTCCCCTCTGCATCATATAATACTTTTTTATATTAGTTTTTTGGGGGGCTTTTATCGCCTTTAATTGATAGTGACAGCTATGTGACAGGAAAAGGGGGGAGAGAGAGTTTCATTTATTTTATTATGTACACCTAGCTAAAACCAATCAGTCTAATACAGCAGTACTACAATAAATCCTCCCTTCATGAAGGTTATAATGTTCAGTTTTTGTTGAAACTGAGAGGTGTTGGTTCAATTGTATTGTCATTTTGGAGGATGTAGTTTGTGGTGCAATTTTTTGTCTAACCCATCAGGTTAAATAACAGAAACACCTTTCTGGGTAACACAATACAGTTTAAAACGGAACATTATAGGATTTATTGCAGGACTGTTGCATTATACTGCATTAGTTTTAGTTACATGCGCCTAATAAACTGGCAACTGGAGTATATCACATAAAATATAATAGAATTTCTGGAAAATCATTTGAGAAATTGTAGATAAATGGATAAAATATCAGACAGGAATGTGTCTTTTGGCTAATCCAGCAAATTAAATTCTTGACAAATCAAAGTACTTCATCAAGTTTACCCAAAAATGAAAGTCCAATAGTTTCATAAAGTAGTCCAGCTCATTGATTTCCAACATTGTCCACAATGGTTTAATCCATCCAGAGATATTAAAGAGATAAACTATGGTATGAATGATACAAGTGATTTTCTGATAGTAGACAAATTCTTATTATCTCACTGTACTATATGTGTTGTAAACATATTGCTGAACCTGGTTACAGTTCAGTGTTCACTGAGACTGAACTCAACCATTAAGTGTGACAAGACACCCCAACACATCTAACTTTCTACAGCGGTTTCCCAGAAGACGATAAAAGCGAAAGAAGGTGGAACTCACTACAGAGCGCGGCCTCTCACTATATGAACGCAGAGAAACACTACAGTCTTGTTCAACTCCTCTCCGCCTCCGGTCTGACTCTGTCAAGGGCAGGAGCATGTCCATGGAGCGACTGGTGTAGGGGTCCATTTGACTGAGTGGAGATGTGGTCTGGGACAGGAGGTCATGAAACTGCCATATACACACACACACACACACACACACACACACACACACAAAAGAGTACAAACACATCACATGCACAGCACAGATTAATGATTTGACAGCACTGCCTACATGGGCTGGTTTCCCAGATCTACATCCAAGCTTAATCCGCAACAAAAGAGCCTCTTCCATGGAGATTCTCAATTCTTTTTAGCCCAGTTTAATCTGCCTGGGAAATCAGCCCTGAGTATTTAACTGTTGTGAACATAATGATATTGAAGAATCTCATTCCAAAATTAGATATCTGCAGCTGAAAAAAAGAAAAGGATCCATTTTCTCACAAAATGATGTTGGCATAGAAATAAAGCTCGCCATGCAACGTTGTTTAACTTCCATCTTGAGCTCTGTTTTAATTGTTGCTCAATAACTGGGTGTAATCATCTATCTCTACTAAAAATACTGAGAACTATAAAAACAAATACAAACAAATGTTAACCCATATTAAATAAAAAAACATTACGTATCTTTTATAGACATCACTGACACTAAATATGGGTTACATTGAGGGCATATGCAGAACTACTTGGCTAATTGGCCATATTTGAGCATACCCAATATATTTAGCAAATTAGGGTTGACAGTATGTGTCTGCACTACAACGGTTAAATAGGACCACTAACAATGCTGCAGTCTCATTCACACTTGCATGCTTTAGAAAACATATTTCTTGTGCTATGTGCTGTATTTTTGTGGAGCAGACATCAAATCAGGGCCACCTTATGAAGAGCCAGCAGCGAAGTGCCTATAATATTTGAACTGTATCAGTTTCACCAATCTTACCATAATTGGGGACAGACGACGGGACTTAGACGGTGCCTCCTCATAGGGTCTCTCTGCTAGAGAGGCAATGATCCTCTTCCTGTGGCCCAGGGCACCAATCTTAATAACCTAGAGAAGACAGCATCAGGGCACAATATAAGGAGTGCATTGTCACATCAATATCTCAAACACAAGAATGTATCTAGGCTAAGCTAATAGAGATATATCCAAAATACACTGACACAGAGTTAGTGGCATGCACCATTCACTGGCAGGCATCCACAGGCAAACAGAAATGACTCTCGTCAATAATTCAGCCTCAATCTGTTTTGCCGTAAGCTTAAAGTACAGCACTGTCTCTTTCCCGGGACACTCTATAATTCAAGATCCATTTTTGGACATAGTGCTAAAATAACAGAGGGAGAATTTGGTGATTTTTGGGACGATAACAAGTAATATGCAGACAAACAAGTGATTTTCAAACAACTGTATTACATAGATCCACTTAATTCGTCACAATTAAAATACATGTTTTTAATTTACAGTATCTTAACACAGCAAGTTCACCTGACACACGTCAATCCATAGTATCTATGTCTCTTTAAACCTTTTACAAACGCAATATATATACCAGCTTGTGTGGCTAAAACCCTCTGAGGAGGAACCATAGGTTAATTTTATGTAGTCAAAACTCATTATCTTAATACTTCATATTTGCATAATTGGCTATTAACATTCATGCTCATCCAGTAAAGGTGGATGTTGAGTGATTAATGTTACATTTGAAATTATGTTGCTGGTACAAAATACTCCGTAACAGGCTCATACGGTTCTTTGTCTAAAGCCTTCAATTATTTATTCAGTGAGAGTCGGAGGGAGAAGAGGCAACTGGTCTGTCCTCTGGATTTCTGGTGATGTTGTCATTATTCTCATGTACAGAATCCCATTGAGACCAGTATGCATGAGGCGTGTGAAATAAGAGGAAAATTGAAATAGTAATAAAGAGCCTAAGGATTGTATGGGAATTAAAACCAGCTTGTAGATCAAAATGAGGATTGATACTATTTGCTGTAAGATGCTGAAGAGGATGTAGGAAATGTAATGGGCAAAGTGAGTTCTGCCAAGATGCTCAGAGGCAGTTCTGCTACTCTGCACATTGAATGTAATGTGCCCTGCTCTCACACCCATCTTTCTGTACTGCATCGCAGTCTGCTGGACACAATCCCTCACACACTGCATACAGTATGTTTGGTACAGTATGTTTGGCTGCTGCCTTCCTGCTGCTGCTGCTGCTGCTGCTGCTACTGCAGCTGTTGCGGGTTTCTGCCATTTTGCCCCCGCTGTCATTGTGTTTATCACAACTAACCACACATAGAAGTGCTGTGATTAGTGCGAAAAATATGATCGCCGTAAACATGCTCATCCTCTGCTCCCACACTGCCTCCTATGAGTACATATCAACCATATCAGATCATCTGTTTGGATTGTCGGGCTGTCTGTCATGACATAAACAATGCTAATGTCTACATGATTGGTTATTGCTACTGTATCAAGGACAAGGACAGAAAATGTTAGCATTGCTGTGGTGTTTAGCAGTTTTTTTGCCAGTCCAATGAGATCTGTAGTCAATCAACTTGTTTACAATACAAACAAAACACTATGATCAATACAGCAAATCAAAAGGATGGATATAAAATCCCTGTAACTTAGAACAACGGCTGCTTGTGAACCTTTTTTGGTGAAAAATCCAGTATTTTACAGTAAATTAAAGATTAGGGAAAAGTCAGGAAGTAATTTTGTAGAAGACAGCATGTTTTTTTCTTATTTTATATCCCGTTAATCATCTTGCAAACCCTCAGATTTATTTTAGGAACCCTTGAGGAAACCACTGCTGTAGTCTCAACACACACACATCTGCACGGAGACAAATCAGCATCTGCACACATGTTCAGCCAAACTACTACATGTGTTTCTCTTCGAGCCCAAAAGAAATGAGTCCTGCTTTGTAATAACAAATTATCAAACAGTGTTACACTATTTCCATAAAGATTAAACCAAATTATATACTTCCCTGTCATCAGCCACCATATTGCTCCATAATTTACATTTTATCTGTTAGTTATCTACTAATTACTCAGTGATGTTTCTGCTGTAGTTTTATGCAAATGCTTCCACCATCGAGCACTTTTGTTATTTCAGCATTGCATTTTAAAGTGCTTCTTAACCTCAAACCACCACACGATCCATAAATCTTTTGATTCTGCGAGAACTGATCCAAAATGTCTCAAGGCCATCAACACTCTTTGGGTCTTTGTCAAAGACAGCGACAACTTCATCAATGTCCTGCTCACCCGCCATCAGAAAGAGGCCAAAATCTAAATTGCACTTGATAAAAATGTTAAAAGAAGGCTTCTTACATTGACAATCTCCAGTTCCCACAGGTTCTTAACACACTCCAGTGTGCGGTAGCCACTTGAAAGAAAGTTGGGCAGATATTCATGCAGGCCGAGGCCATCCAGCCAGGAGGCAAGAGATGTGCTGCCATCACAGCCCAGTGCTTTAACCTACAGTGAAGGGAAAGACATGTGTAAGTGAGCAAGTACTGTAACTTTGTACAGGATATCCATCCTAGCCATGTGGCTCAAGGGACAGAAATGTCAGTCAGTCAGAGATCTGGTCCCCAGAGGATGAACTCTATGGACTGTGGTGATCCCATGACTTTTCATGTAGCACCACCAGCTGGTTGATTACTTTAATTAATTTGGTAATCTGAGTAATATGTTGACAACCATACATAGGGGATACGTTCCAATAACTTTTATGATCCCCTGACTTTTTTCTGGATTCCTCATGAGATCAAAATTTGGCTGCATGCCAATACCTGCTAAACTAATACCATTGTGTAGCATGCTAACAGGCTAACCTGAGATGGTGAACATTATACTGCCTAACATCAGCATGTTAGTATTGTTTCTGAGAGTATGTTAGCGTTTACCTCAAAGCAATGCTGTGCCTGTAAATAGCCTTACATAACCCCCAGCATGACTGTGACTGCGACACATTCACATGCTTGGACACATTTTTTATTTGAATAAATAAGGGTTTTTCTTACTTTGCCAGATTTTCCCACTTAGAACCCATGTACAGCATTTTCCTTAATGAAATCCTCATGTAATGCATTTCAGGTTACTACTTAAAATTATAGTTAGTAAAAAAAAAGCAATGCGTAGTTTAGTTCAATTTTAAAGTTAATACTATTACCTTCATGAACTTTTGACTTATTTGCCCCTAAATCTTTGGTGTGTCTATCTGTGATCAAAAAATAATTTTGATTGGAAAGTTTTTGCTTATCTACTATTTTTATTAACACACTGATATTTTGACATTTTATTCACTATTAGTCGCTGTCTTTCGTCGGTACTGAGGTTAAGTTATGATGTTAAGTACCTTGGGCAAGCTGCGTGCCGCATGGAGGATTTTCTTTCTGTGTCCTGGGTCAGTGATCCCAATGTCTCTGAGATCCTGGTCCTCCATCACGTTACTTCCCTACATGTGCACAAACGCAAGGGATACACACAAATAAACACATTCACACACAGGCGCACACACACAGCCATACTCATACACACATGCAAGCAAACAAACACACAAGCACATACACATGCACAGAGACAATACACAATATGGACATACAATAGCACAATACATGAAAATAAATCAGTAATGCATTATATGGTATATTAGTGTTACTTATGAATGCACTTAAAGACCACACACACACACACACAGAGCCATATAATTATACATAAAATACACTATACTGACATATAAAAATCGCTTTATAATAACATAGGTCAGTAAAAGTAACATGACTTGTTCTACACTGTATCTAGTGGGGCAAAATTGTAGCTGTGCAAACACATACTTGCTCATGACATACACACACATGCGCACACACACACAGAATATGCACATCTCTGACACAAGCAGTAACAGCAGAGTGGGAGGACAATGAAGTCAAATAAATTGTGCATGCCAAGAGTAATCAATCTGATCGGGTGCGACTCAGAGGGAACAAAGCCTTCATAACTGCAGCAGCATCTACAGGATCTCTTTGCTGCTGTGTTTCATTGAGGGAAACTAAACAGTCCAAGAGGAAACGAGAATATTTCACTACAGTTTGTAACAATTCCTCAGTTTAGGATGTAGAAACAATGAACAACAATCGTTTTCCACCTCTTCAAATCTTGACTGACAAGTAGATTCTTGTCTATTTCATGTAGCTGTTCATATTTACGGCTCCAGCTGCTTTGTCATCTTATTCCGGTTTATAGGCAGGAATAAAGATACGAGGGGAACCTTGAAAATGTGGAGCTAAGCGTTTTTCCCTGTGGACTGCTGCAGATTGATTCTTCCTGGCCAAGAATGTTAAAATGTTCTGTAGTCTTTAGTCAATCTGCTCTTACTGGATTGGTTTCAGAGCACAATGCAGCAGTATTCACAGGCCTGTATCAGGGTGCAGTTTGGAGATTACTCACTGATCGCAAGAATAAAGGTCAAAATGAAGCGGGGTCTGATGTAAGGGAGGCCCAAAATAGATTCTCCACTTTTATTAACACAGTTTGAAGTTTGATGATGCCCCGGGAGACTTGGCAAACTTATTATTTCATGCTGCATTTAAAACATGTGACGGGAATGTATGGTTCAGTTGTTACATAGCTTATGAGCTATGGTAGTTTGATTTAATCTGATACGACTTGCAGATGTAGCCATGGTAGAAGTCTTTCATCTCACTAAATGCACTCAGTTAATGCAACAGTGAATTAGAATTGCTCTATTTCTATGCACCACAGAGGAATTGTTTAGAAAAATCCAATTTTGTTACTTTTTCAAGAGTCGGCAGGCGTAACAATAATCTGGCAAAGAAAGAAGACTTAATTTATGTGTTACAATATGTATGTTCAGCTCTACATTATAACATTTGAGAAAGGGGGGCTGCAGAGTCTGATGCAATATTAATGCAGTAAAGACGCAATGTAAATGCATGATGGGGAACTTCTAAGATGTTTCGCACTAGACATTTTGACTCACTGCCACATTAGTTTGGACATCTGAGCAATGAACCATAACAGTAAAACAGTAAAAACAGAAATTAGGTGGCATTTCTTTGACTGACAACAAATCCCACAAACAAATTCTGACAATCAAATTCAGTTAGATTGATCACATCTGAAGCAAGTCTGGCAGAATCCAAAAGGGCACAATATTAAACATTCACAATGTCTGCCTGACTACTCTGACCTTTCCCTTGTTTGCAACCTCCACTTCCTTGTAAATATCCATGGGTAATTTGCCTTGTGAAGCTAATGATTTATCTCCTTGATGCATCAAGTCCAGCAGACACATTAGTCGTGGCATTAAAATGAACATCAGAATGACTAATGACCCGTAGTCCTCATCACATTATATCCTGGAAATCTTGATCATTTTGGAATCTTCCAACTCAATAAGACAAGAAGGTTTCTTGTTTCCTTTTTACTACCACCTTAATATCAATACACTAGTGTTATATAATGATATACACTGTGAGAATCATAGACATATTTGTCAGCCAGTAAAAATTTTAAACTTAGCTTTAAAAACCTTAAAAACTCATTCTTTAATATCTGTCTTTGGTTAGACAAGGGTATTGCAGCTAATGTTGAAAATCAATAAGCAGAACTGATTTATGGCTATATTGGATTTACAGGATTTTTGCATTATTTAATTAAGAGCTTTTGTTTGTCAGGTATTTTACTAGAACAGTAAAAAAAACAACAACACAGCATTTCAGTTTAATCTAATATACCATATCATGACATTTATCATTAATGCAATATGATATTGCATATGCAGATAAGAATTCTGGTTAGGTTAGGTTCAATACATACCATTTATAATTTGATTCTAGTCTGCAACCTTTGCGGCATTCCATTTCCTAGCTATCCATCTCCTCTGATTTCCAGTCACCTCTCTAATGTTTACTTACAAATAAAAGCATAACATATCCTAGAAATTCCTACATACGCATCCTTTAAATTAGCTTTCTCAAGAAACTGTGACCACAAAATGTACTGAGCCAGACATTTTACGGTTAGTTTCTTTCTCTAATGGCCAATTATGCAATCTAAATTACCTCAAACATATATTTTTGTGCTGCAATGTCTAGTTACTCACTGTCCGCCATATACAGAACACCAATATATCTGCAATACCCCTGCTGACATATCAGCCCGGACGATTTATCGGTCTAGCTGTAACCCATATCACACACACCTACTCTATTCCTTTTACTCTGACTATATATTTTGACTGCACATACTACTTCAGATTTGTTGTCACCTCATGAACGAACACAAATCTGAGCCTAAAGCTTGTATCTGCACAGCACCTCATAGTAGGAGTTATCACACGTTCATAAGGACTCCCATTATGTTGTGATCTCATGCCTTACCAGAAAGAAAAACAGACCAGAGAGCAGCAGACCTCAGCTGGAACACTTTGTGAATACAACCACTTTTCCTCTGAGCTTACTGGTCTCACTTAACTGAGCTCAGCTGTGACAAACTGATGTAACATATAGCCCATAGTGCCAATGCTGCTCTGTGGCATGAGAAATGTTCACATTTACCCTTTGGGCCTAGTTATTTACCATGTAGAGCCATGTTTTCCAGAGTAACATGACCAGGGATCTGAAAACGTAATGGTGTTTTCTACAACCATTGCCAAATGCAATATCGAGTTTCTTTGCAATGTTCTTTATGTGTATCACAATAACGCTTTTAGCCAGACTGTGAACGTCTTTTGAGCTGCAGTTAAATTAACTTATCAATATGTAATCTGACAAAAGCGGTTAGAAAATGCAAAACACAGACAGACAAAATGTGTCAATGCTTTCCAGAAACACCATCTGTCTGATTGTGTTTTTTAAACCATCACAGTAGATAAATCATATAGTTTTTGTCATTTACTTACTGGTAAAATAATACATTTGTAACCAAAATAAATGTCTGCATGCAAACATGTGTTATTAAAATCTAAAAACCAGGAGTATACAGTATATAAATACAGCATTAGAGCATGCTACTGCAGTGTAATCATACATTGTGCAGTTGCTGCAAGACCGACTCGTAAGTACCACAAGCAGAGCATAATGGGTAGAGGATTTAGTGAGATTTGGCCAACAACCATGCAAAGTGTATTTAGAAACTATAGTGTGTTTAGACTGAGGATCGTTTGTCCAAGTCTATCTACACAGGGGTCAAGTTCAGTGACTGTAAATCAGAAGATTCAATAAAGGGGGGAGGAGTTGGCTTTAGAATTGTACAGTAAATGAGATAACATGAGTGGGAACGCTGGGAAAAGTTAATAGGTTTTGGTTGTCATTTGTCTTGCCATTGGTGACAGCCCATATTCTTTAAAGGGATTCAGTGTGGGGCCATAAATCTTAGCAGGGTCATGCATTGCACAGAGGTGAAAGGGAGTTATGAAGGGGAGACGGGGGGAAGAGAAAGGGTGCAGGGGTGAAAAGAAGAGAGGAGGGAGTGAGTGGAGTTACTGGGAGACGAGCAGAGTGGTGACATAAAAAGACAAATGCAGCTAGGTTGACACAGGGAGAGACAGAGTGATGTAAAGTGGAACCGACCCTTGAGATGACGTGCTGCAGGTGACTCACCATGAATCGTAGGTCATCGAAGCCATTGAGCAGAAACTTGCTCTCGTACTGCGGCAGCCCCACGTGCTCCAGCCACTCTCCAACCGGCTGGTCCAGGGCTTTACCACAGGCCCCATCTGCCGAGAGAGGGAAGCGCTTCAGCAGTGAGAAGCCGTTCAGCCGGTAGCAGCGGCACTCAGAGGACGACACATGGCATTGCCACATCATCCTCGGCCAGCAGAGGCAGAGCCGAGTGCAGCAGCACCAGGCGGGGTGGGGGGGAGACAGGGTCCAGGCCGGGGGTGAGGGGCTCCCAAGGTAAAGGCGGGGGCCCAGCTAACTCAAACACAGAAGGAGGGTAGGAAGTGCTGCAGGCCCAGCTCAAGCCCTGCAGGGGACTGACTAGGCTAATATACACCCACTGGTGCTAGTGTGACTGACTGGAAATGTCAGGCGAGGGTGGAGGTAGTGCAGGGAAGGAAGCCCATCTGAAGCTTGGTATTGTTAGTTATGTTGGACTGAGCCACTACGGCATCTTCCAACAAACAGGGTTCACTAAACATTCCTTTAGTGATCAGATGAGCGAGTGTAAAAACTAGTGCCTGGCTAGTCCGAAAACATAATAATACTACAGAAAGACTAAATCATTTTCAAGCTGAGGGAAAATGGAAATATTTATCACTAAATCAGACATTTTCATACATCACACATTATTTACTTTGCTAAAACTATCCCCATAATATTCTAAAATCAGAAATAACTCCATCAGGGTGTAACACAGAAATATTCAGTTCCCCCAAAATGAATTTGTCTTCACCACATACTTGTAAAGCTCTGGCTGAGTCCCATGGCTTCATTGGTCAACCTCTTTGAGAGCTAGGACACGGCTCATACAATGAAGGTAGCAGCATTCTAAAGTACTGTTGAGGTACTCATGTTATTTTTGATCAAGGAATACACATTTGCTTAAATTATTTTTTTTTTTTCGTCTTTACTCCAGAGCCACAAGGAGTACGGTCAGGTAGACATATTGTAAATCCTACATCAAAAAAATAAATGTTGGCTTAGGATTTCCACAGTGTGCTGATTCCAAAACTCCTCAATTCATAATCAAATCCAAGTAAAGATTCCTTGATAAAGCTCCAGGTAAGCTGTCTGCCAGTGCAAAAAGGCTCAGTGTCCTTGGTGGTGCCAGTGCTCCCTGTGCTGCCCAGCATTCACACTCTTCAGCAGGCTGCTGGCTGTGCGGCTCCGCCAGAGAACGTGCTTCTCATCTCTCAAAGCAGTAAATCCAGGTTCATATCCTACAGACGGCAGGTGAGCCTTTTGACTCTGAAGCGAGGATCACTGCAGGACCACAGTGCAGGTTAAGCTAGCTCCTTCCTGAGGCAGGCGCCCCCCACTCCCGCCCCAGCCCACCTGGTTCTTCTCCTTGCTGGGTACAGCTAGCAGCCTCTGTGCTCAGGGCAGAGGTTTGCTGCATCCCCTGCCTGTCTGAGACATGCAGGCAGCGCAGATGCAGTCACAGCAGCTGCTCCTGGCTCACACACGCTACCCCTCACTGCTCACAGGGCATAACGTCCTGACGCCGGCTACTTCTGCACAGGAGATCACAGATCTGCCTCAACCTCAGCCACTGCTGCCACGTCCTTCCAAACATCCACGACAGGCAACAGACTCAGTGATCATTCCCCCTTCTCATCCGAGCAAATCCCTCAAGCTCTTCTTTTTAACTCCCCCCCTCCTCGCTCTCGTCTCTCTCTGCTTTCTTTCTCTTGCTCTCGATCTCATAGCCCCATTCCCACACTGTGTGATCGCACTGCAGGGCTGCCGTATGCTGCCTGATGAAGTGGGGTGCTGCTCCACGTAACCACCTCTCTCTCTCTCTCTCCCTCACTCTCCCACTATATCAATTCCCCTCCCTCTGCCTCTCTCTCTCTCATCAGGCCTCTCTCCTCCCTCTCCTCCTTCTCCTCTTCTCTCTCTCTCCCTTTCTGGCTTGCACTCTCCCTCACTCCGTCTTGCTCCCCCCTGCCTCTCGTTCTCAAACACACAGACACTTTCTCTCTCTTCATCTGTCTCTCTACCCCTTTCCCCTTCTATCTTGCCCCCCTTTCTTTCTCATACAAATGCACACATACCCGCTCTTCTCTGTCTGTCTCTCCCTAACCTTACCCTACCTCACCCCCCCTCTCTCCCCACTGCACTGATTAGAATTGCACAGAGGCACTCTGATCTTGCCAGTGCAGAAAGGACACCACCATCAGAGGCAAGGAACAAGCACCAAGAGCCCCAAATCACAGTCCTTTCTGCAAAGAATGACTAGAATGTAAAAGGATGACATAGAGTCAATCCTCTTCTGCAGGAGCAATGCCAAAATTTTAGGCTAACATGGGATATTCAAACAAAGAGCCTCCTCAAGCCCCTGCTTATTAGCAGATGGCTTTAATTCATTTACATCTTACTTTGATGATAGGACAAGGGGGGGCAGCATTGATTCAAGTCAGCAGAAGTCTCTAATGCACTCGTACAGGAGAGGGAGAATGGGAGAAGAGAAGAGAAGAGAAGAGAAGAGAAGAGAAGAGACACTTCAAGTCCTCTCTTCTCCATCTCACCCAGTCATACAGCATGACAGAAAAAAGGCGAATTCCATTATGTACTTCCAGATGCTCATGTCACATCATCCTTTTTTAGTGCACAACAGAGGCTACTTACAGGAGAAAGCCTGGATAAACAAGTGAGATGATATAAAATTTGGATAGATTTTGAATGAAAAAGACACACACAGCACCATTTGACTATGCCTACACAGGGAGTGGTAGACTTTAGCACCCACCTATGCAGGGGTGCTCACTGCGTCCATCACTGGTGTTATCTGGGTACAGCTGCAGGCGGAACGTAATTATGCAGGCTTTCAAGCTGCTTGCAATCACCTCACACATTCCCAAACGGGTAGTCAGCCAGTCAGTAAGGCAGTCAGGGCAAGGAGAAGAGGTGCCAACAGAGGGAGGCAAAGTGAAGGGCTATTGATTGAACCTCCTCCGTAATTGGCTGCCTGTACCCCTGTTACTCTGGCGTTAACGATCAGGTAAAAGGCCAAGTCGGGTCTCCGTGACCCGTCAGTTATCCACAAGGACCAGTGCTCATCATTTGTTATCAGGAAGAGAAGCTGCTGTCAGATTTGCCCCGACTGGGGAGAAAGATGATGGAAAGAGAGAGCGAGAGAGAGACGGGGAGAGGGAGAGAATGAGCAGGAGACAGATAAGAGACAGAATAAGACTAATAAAGGAGGAGGCGATGAAACATATGGGCGAGATAAGATGGTAATTGGAAGTAAGAAGGATTGATGTGGACTAATTATGATTCACTACGAGATCCCTCAACTCCTCCTCCTTCTTTACTCTTTCCTCACCAAAGTCAGCTCTTACACCACAATATCCACACAAAGACTGTTAAAAATACCAGCCACCCCATCCAATTACTTCCATTCATTTGGGACAGCAACACCTCCCACAGTAGTAGGACCTAATTACTGACTGACAGAGTATCCAATGCTCCTCCGTGGGGGGGAACTGGGTCACTGTCTTATCCCCTGTTAAACAGGCCAAGCTGTCAAATCTATCCAAGTGTGTTTCTGTACGGTTTGAGCGCTGCTAGGTCTAGACTTGGCTCCAAGGAGCGCCCAGAAAGACCTATTTACAGCAGAGGAGGTAGAGGTTGTGCCTAGATAAAGCCGTGCCTCTTTATCAGAGCAGGAGAAAAGCACTAGCTTCTTGTCAACACACCCAAGCGCTGAAGAAAATGAGCCGCAAAGCTGAATTAATTCAGGGAAACTGAAGGCGGACTCTTTTCCTTTGAACGTCAGAGTGTGCCTGTACACAAACCGAGCCGATGCCTCCTGTGTGCTGTTAGCTGAGCTCTCTCTCCACTCCCTCTCTCTTTTTAAGCTCATTTACTCAGTGCTCTCTTAGCACACAATCGAGGCACTCGTGATGGGCACACACCACACAAACAGCCTCATCCTTGGGCATGCAGAATGGCACAAAACTGCAGGGTTGGTTTTCGCTGCCACAAAAATCTGGTGTTCCTAAATCTTTTTCCTGAAGACGAATTGGCTGTCCTGATATGAGAGGGGAAGTTTACAAGGAAAAGGTGTTTTGAATAGAAAAGGGATAGTTGATAAGATTTTCCCATTTTTGTCACAAAAGAAAGATAAAGGTAGAATGAATGAATGACAATTTAGGTTTCCATCTTTGTGCAATCCCCCTTATCTCCTTCTCTTCTCTCTCTCTTTCTCCCCCTCTTCTGGTGATGAGTCTGAAGGGTACTTGTTTGTTTCCTTTCATTACATTGTGGAAATGTGACCTCTTTACCAAGCGACACGTACCAAAACAGCAACAAAACCATCCTCGCAACCTCCAGGACGACTTGTACACAATCTCCGATTAAAATCGGGAGAAGCGACTGCATGACTCAGCTGAATCTGGGACACTTTCAGCATGCTGTTCTCCAAACAAGGCCTATAAATAGCACACACCTATACGTGTAGAAGAAGAAAAAAACAAACAAACAAACAACATATTCCCTCTTACGTAATGTGAAATAACCTCAGGTCTTAATTGTTGGGATAGCAATTAATCTAAGAATCCTTGGGTGTGCTGGAAGTCAAGTTACAATTAAAAGCATAAATTCACACAACAGTGGAAACCAGCTTTGCTTTAGGACTGAGCTGCCAATATGCATTTCCTTTTGGCCTAAAATAACATTAACAAAGGTAAATGATTTCATAAGGCTTGTGTATGGGGTTAAAAGCAGCCTGGAAGTAACTGTAATTGTGTAAAATAAGGGAAGATTAAGATGAAGATGCTGAATAATAGTAATGATAATTGGTGTTAAACTTACTATTTATTTATTTATATTATTATATTTTTGGCATCCTTACTTCATACTTCATTCATGACCATTAATGTCTCCCTCCTGTCTTTCATTTTGGGTGATGTTACACATTGCTGTGGTCAGCAGATTGTTAATCCATGAAACAAACTAGTGCATAACTAATTAAAAATATTTATCTTAATAAATCTGCTGAGACTTCTATAAGGCGCTCTTGTGCCCCAGAGAAGCTGTTACACAATACTGTGTGATGAAACCACCTTATGGCGGAGTATCTAATGGAGGTGGGTTTACACTGTATTAACTCAGGAGAGTTATCTAAACAAACTGAGCTGATGCCAGCTGGCTTCTTCCTCTCTACTGCCTGAAGGACACTTAATGAGGTGTACTATCAATTCAAGCCCTACTGAGATATACAGTAACTCCAGAAAAAAAATATGACAGTGAGGGGAATTCAGAATTAGATTTCGCATTAAGTGGAAAGCTTGTGTGTAACATAACAACAATGATGTGCCAAACAAATGCCAGCTTCAGTCTCTATCCCACATCTTTTCTGAAGGTGTGTTTGAATACTGAATAACAGCTCTTAGAAAAGCTGCTCACAAATGTAATCACTTACAGGGTGTAAAAAGTTTGGTTGCTGCTAACATTACATATAATTCCAATCCAATATCCTCTGCTGGGCTATCATCAATGCAGCACCAAGGGCTATTAAGAGCTTTAGAAATGGTTAATGAATAACACTCACTTAATACCCCAGTTGTCATTTTGCATTAACCAGCCAATAAATTACACACCACATAGTCATGTATCTGGAAAAAAAAAAAGAACCACTCCATTCTGCATGAATTAAAAAGGTGGTGAAGCGTTACCTGAGCTTGGTGTGGGCTGTTTCTTTTTGGACGTTTCAATGCCTGCTCCAATCAAGTTCATGATCTTCTCAATCTGTTAAAGAGAACAAACATGAAACGGGAGAAAACAATCACCTTTGCATTTGATTGAAACTATAAATGAATAACAATACAGAGCAGTGTGGATCTTACGTTACAATTTTTTCAGTACATATCAGCCTTTGCCATTAATTCAAAACATGCATTAAAATCTGTCTAACCCTCCAACGTCACACCGTAGCCAAACCAATTACAGAACAGGGACACTGAAGGAGTAGCACTGGGTGAGCAGTTAGGACAGAGAGTTGCTGCTGCTGGGAGTTCTGGGAAGGAGGCGGACTGCTTTGCAATGATGGATTACAAGCAACAGTCCAACGTGGACAGCAATTCAATGACTAACCCACCACTCAGCGAAAACACTGCGGGGTGATAAGGTGAATTACAATCTAGAAGCTTTTGAAACTCCAAATTATTGAGTCCTATAGGCAGTCCTGTAGCCAAGTCCAAACTGCATGAACTCATCCTCCAGAGATTCAGATCTGTTGCTGACTGTTCCTTAGTGAGTATTTGATTGCCCTCTCAGACCTGTATTATTTAAGCTTCACAGAATAAGGCAACAGTTTACTGCAAGGTTAACTGAGCACAATGCTGCATGCAGGAGATTACAGAGCAACTCAGAGAAGAGTTGTTTAGGGGCTTAGAGCCAAAACTGTTTATTTAAGTAGTCTCTGACTTTCCAGGAGCAACAAAATACATTTCCAGGTTGTTTGCTTTTGTTTATTTGCTGGATAACTGAACAGTAAATAAAGTTCTAACAAAGCGCTTTGGTGCGCAATGTAATATGTCATCAAGTGCTGTTAAAAATATAATCAAGACAACTAATTAACATTGTTCGGTAGTTTTATCCAGACCTACAGTTTATTAGACTATCTATTAAAATAAACCCACATACAACCCAAAATGTAAAACCATAATCCAGATTTTTTTACGCTCATTTAAACATTTTATTACCTTCAGACAGAGCCCTGTTTCCAGTATTTATGCTAGTATGCTAAGCTTGACGGCAGCTTGAGAGCGGTAGCAATTTCCATGTCTAACTCTGAAGAGCAAAGTCAAAACACGTAGTTTCCCAAATGACAAACTATTCCTTTAAAGACAACAGCATGAACATTTAATAAGATGGGAGCATTTAAAGCAGGTGTGAGATGACTTGTTATTGTAATCTGTCCCACCTTATTAAACATTCAAATACAAGCATTGTATTTCACTGACTTCATTAAGCTCAATTGGAACAGACATTTCATAAGAACCCAATGTCATATTTCTTCCATGTAAATATACAGAGTGGTATATCTAAGTCATGATATCCCAACTAATGCAAACAGTCTGGGACTCACCATATGCACTGCATATCTGAATAATAACATATCTACTGCATATTTGAATAATAATCACTCATCGCTGGGTGAGTGTAAGCAATTTGTCGACACACCACACTACTTGCTGACACTTCATGCTTCAAAGACAAAAGGACCTCATGCACAGAACAAATGCACCATTCAGGCTGCAGTCACCTAAAAATTCTTCTTGCGAACTATTGCAAATCAGGCTGGGAACTATATTTAGAATCACTAGAGTAGTCTATTCACAATCAGCAATGAAGATTTTTGCGAGCCTGAAAAGCTGATTCTGCTTTCACTAGTGACACCAGAGACACAGCCAGGCTTATTTGATGTAATATTTAGTGTTTGAAAAAGCCCTATGCACTTCGCTAGTGGCATCAACACTGTGGAAAAGCCTTGATTCATTTGGAAGTCAGGCACGTGGGACACATGGCATATGCCTCCAGCAATACAGACCTCACATTACTCTCTGAATTAACCCAGTTACATTCTATATCATACACACACACACACACATCAGGACTGCATTACATCTTAAGCTTAAGTGCACCTTTAAAACCTGTCACCAAAATGCTGCTTCTACGGAAACCAGCATCATCATAGTTAACATAAGTGCTGAAATGGTGACATGACATTATGCACGTACAGCCTCATCCACTGTATAAATAGCTCAATGTTTGGCACCAGAGTTCAGGTATTTAATATACTGTATTTTGTCATTCAAAAGAGAAAGTTGTCGCCAAATATATCAACCATATTACACAAAATTTTCATGAAATAAAGTTGGCCTGTGAACTCAGGTGAATTAGTCCATTAGTATTTCCACCCAACCATTAATCAGGTACACCCACTTATCCTTAAGGGTCTAGGGGGTCTGAAGCCAATCCCAGTTGACACTGGATTAGAGCCAGGGTACACCCTGAACAGGTCGCCAGTCAATCACAGGGCTGACACACAGTGACAGACAACTATTCACGCTTACATTCACACCGTAGGGCAATTTAGAGTCAAGCAACCTGCGGGAGGAATCAAAAGCACCGGGAGGAAACCCACGCACTCCACGCAGAAAGACCCCGGTTTGAACCCAGAGCCTTCTTGCTGTGAGGAGACAACCACTAACGACTGCACCATTGTGCCGCCCCATTAGTATTTTTAAACCATTAAATCCACTTCGGCCTGAAATAGCAGGTAGAGATGACTCATAGGTGAGAACAGCTGTGAAGAAATAGAGACTAGAAATAGGGGGAAACAGCTATTCTAGCTCCGATATACACCGATCAGCCGTAACATTATGACCACCTGGGCACGCTGGTGGTCATAATGTAATGCAGCCCCGTACGCAACAAGCCATCACAATTTGGCCCTTGTCAAAGTCGCTAAAATCCTTACATCTGCCCATTTTTTGTGCTTCTAACACATCAACTTGAGGACAAAATGTTCACTTGCTGCCTAATATGTCCCATCCACTGACAGGTGCCATGATAACCAGAGTTACTCACTTCACCAGTGGTCATAATGTTATGGCTGATCGGTGTATGTTGTTTCCATACAAAACTGTTACATGTTGTGTCCGTATAAAAACCATAGTGAAAAACTAAATGTTGTAGTTTTATGTGAGTTATGGACTGAACTATTTCTTGGCAGACTGCAGTGACTTCCTGCAAACTTGCAACCTTGCCTGGCAACCTCCTGGCAATGACACCATGTGCTGGATGGCAGATTTTGTTACCTTCGGACCAAGCCAAGTCTTTACGCTAAGCTAAGCTAACCAGCCACTGGCTGTAGCTTTATAATTACAGTATAAATATTTGGATACTTATAGATGGAATCAATATTCTCATCTAACTCTCTCAAAGAAGGCTGAGAAACACACTGACAGTTGACAGCTAAGTATAACAGAATCATCTCCCTGACGCAATACAGTCCAACAACACCACAAACTACATCCTCCAAAATGAGTAAGTGTCCTTATTGGACATGTATTAAAAATGAAAAGGTCCAGGTTACCCTCACCTGCAAGTCAGCTCTCAATGGGAATTCATTTGATACAAAAAGCACTTTCCAGTGAAGGTCTGGGAGTAGGGTGAAAATAATCAGAAGAACTATTCACACAGAAATGTAATTGATAGTGCAGTTATAAAGCACAGGGGGCTCTGGGTGGACTATATCATTAAAATCAGTGGTGCAACTCTGAGTGATAGCACTACATCCTGAAGTGATTTACATGTTAATACAGGTTGATCTGCTCTTCAGTTCCTTCACACACTGCAAAAATTATCCCTTTTATGTCACCTTTTATACGCTCTAGCTTTGCAGTGAAAAAGATCTGACAGTAAGGTGAAATCATTTTGCATATTTCTAATACACGGTAAGTGGTTGACAGGCTTTTTGTGATCAGTTCATGACCTTGAAACGTTCCTTATTCTGCACTGCCTCCAGATATCATGGGAGGTGAAAACAAGTAGAGGAGAGATCTAATCCAGCAGCTGTATGTTGTCCATTCAGGAGCCTGAGACAAGCTCTTCTGGAGATAAGTTTTGATTTAAGATAATTATTTTTAATTCTAATAATTGTAATGAAGATAATTTGACTCTAAGGGTACAGAAAACCCTTAGCAAAATATACAAAGAATTATGGTAAGGTACTGGAGTAGCAAGATCCTAGAAAGTATTTCCTTGTCTTCAACAAGAATTGAGCTGTAAAACCCAAAGAGCAGACTTTCTGGGTTCACACTTCCTAGTACAACTCGATGGACTACCAAGTAGGGCCAAACTTACACTGCTACTGATCTTGGGTTTGTGATTTTGATTTGTGAAGAAGGATTAGTTGAGCAACATAGACTGCATCTTTTATCAGGCAATCAAAGTACAACAGATTGCTGACTTGAATCAATGTGGCTTCAATATGTTAAGAGACTGTGCTTGTTACTTTTAAGTGAGCTCCATATTGGCCGGGAGTCAGCTGTCAGCCTCAGTGAGTTCCTCTACAAGCCTTATTATACCTACACTCATTATCTGCATCACTGACCCAGGACAATATACAGCATATACATAAGTGGCACTGTTCCATGAGAGAAAAGTAACAATCCTGAAATACTAAAGTAGGAAGGAAACCAGGAAATTGAATAATATAATGTAATTAGAATTAATTGGAAAGTTTCCCAACTGGAGCAGAAAACACAGTCTAAAGACAAACCGGTGGCACAAATCAGCAAACAGTGAATGCTTTCTATGGACTGGAGCCGGTAAGGGTCTGACTGTCGTAGCTTTATTGTTGAAACTAGGGATGAGCGAGTCCACTTATCTGTATCTGTTCAACCAACTAAATTATCTGTATTTGTGTCCGTACTCAGAATGTGTGGGGTTTAATGCGGACATGGGTTGTGCAGGTGAAGTGGGCGGGACTAAGTGAAAGTTGTTCATTTGAACTTAAATTGATATGGGTGGATCAAAAGTATATTTATTAGAAAAGTATTTACAGAATTGACCTTCAAAATCACAGGAGTAAAAGAACTATTAACAGAACGAGTACAGATATTTAGACATTTTGCTCGTTTGAAACTCGTACTCGGAAAAAGTACATCATCTAAACTCGTTACAGCAGAGTACTTGCTCAGCCTTAGTTGAAACATCATTGAATGACGTCTGATTGGATTGCATCTTTAAGGGCTAAGCCAAAATTGTTCAAATCAACTGGATCAGGAGATTCTGACTATGGCTGTACATTCAGATGCTGTGGTTGGTAGGTCCATCAGACTTTGCTGTTTTTGTTTTAATCTGTTTTCAGCTTTATTGATGAAATACGTATTACCTATGACAGAAATAGCCTAAAGTCATTGGAAAAGGAAGCGTGGGGTTTGAAACAATCCACCCAGCCAGATCAGCCGGACCAGCCCACCGAGGCTGGAGGAGAGGAAGAAAGCCGTATAGGAGCCACGCTTGCCCAGTTTGGACATAAGGCTGCTACTGGCTAAATCAGAGACTGTTGTGCCTACTTCTTTACAGAAACCTGCTCCATCAACATCCCGGATCCTTGACGGGCGGATCGTGTTCTGAGCTGACAGATCGCAGGACGAGAGGAGGCGGATTCTGTGTTTATATCAATGGTGCTTGGTGCTCAAATGCAGTCAAAGTGGATGGACGCTGTTTCTCAAATGTCAAAAAAAATGTATGTGAAGATTGTATACGTGTATGTATGTATATAAATAACTGTTTTTTAAATTATTTTCTGTGTGTGTAGCATTAAGGGACAGCAAACTTCCATTTCGTTGTACAACCTTGTGTTGTAAAATGATAAATAAATGTCTTTGATTCCTTTATCAGTGTACATGTCTTTCCTTGATCAGTGTATATGTATATGTTAATCACTGTCAACTATGGGCTTTGAAGAACATACAACAGCTCAATAACAACACAAACACAACAGAAGCCTATGTAGAAACCATAGCTGTGTCCCAATTATATATCAAACACAGTAGAATACAATAAACGATGGTACTAACTGTATGAGACATGAGCTGTCAATCATACTGTGACTGTGAAACACTACTGCCAATTAAACTTCACAAGGAGAAGAAGTATACTTTCATATTGGAGTATACTGAATTTTGCCACTTTTCAAGCATGAAAAAGACCTTAAAACCTCGTGAGCAACGTATAAAAATGGGACACAGCAGGTGGAAATATTTCAACTGACTTTAATAATCACTTATTTCTAAAAAGTAATAATAAGGACGTTATGTAATGCGTGTGTTTTAATGTATCTTTTTGTGCATGCAATTGGCCTTTTTTTCCCTCCAATCTTTTTTGTCCAGTCAACTTCAGGCTAGCTAATAAGATAGAGATAATGTGAAATAATCTTAAACAATGTGCTTTAGAGCTAGGGGGTACAATATTGTCCACTGAGCCAGTGCGTCCTGCACATAAGTGATGGCAGCGAGCCCAAAACAGAGCAGATAATGGAAATGATGGCTGGATATAATAAACTAACCAAAAAGGCTGCATGCCTCACTGGAGCTGGTCTGGAAACAGGATTACTGCCTCAGTATCATTGTCAATAAAGACAGATGGGCCAGTAGCTCCACACTATACAAGATCCAAACCACATAATTCTGTCCAGCAGTGCTCAGGATTTGCATTGATTTCTATTTATTTGACAGCTTTGGAACCACAGAGCATAAAAAAAGCTACTAAGAATGCAAACAGTAAAGTCACGGTGGCCTTCGTGGTGTACTGTAAATGTGGCGAGACATGGTGACATGAGTGCATTGCTTTGTGTCGTAGATGTTTAAATCTTTTTTTGCGGATGAAGGTTGTTTTTTTTTGCCTTATAACAATCTTAATAAAACAACTTTATATTTACAATTATTTTAAGGAAAATGGCATTTGCTGTATACAGTTTTGGCAGTGACAAGTGGCTACATTAATACATTACTCACTGCTTTATTAACCACTACATGAAAATATATTTAAGATTCTGGCAGTATATCTTTACTTGATTTATGTACATTTTACCATGTGCTTGCATCCAGCTTGTCAGGTAGTGCTGGAATTGGGACTTAATGTCAACTAATGTCAGATTATCATAAATTAAATTCCTCAGTGTGTATTTTTCCACCTGTACAAAATAAGAGGTGTCAGCGCTTTACCTGAGTGATGGATAAGAGCTAGTGCTGAAACTATATAACTATAATTATTTTCCATATGAATTATTCTGCCAATTATTCTTTACAAATTGGCTTATACAAGGTCATCACAATTTCAGGGAGTCTTCAAATTTTTTTTGTCCGTCTAACAGTCAAAAACCTAAAGATATTCAATTAATACTCATAAATGACAAACGTGAACCATCAAATACCTTGTATTTCTGTTTGAAAAGTGATTTAAACAATAAACCATTATTAAAATACTTTTTTTTATTTTTCGACTGACATAATTTTAATGTTAAGGATTCTAATCTCTTTGCAACTCTATGTCCAATCATTTCATAATATAAAATGTTTAGAAGAAAAGTGCTAACTGATTGTGTTTTTCTTTGTGACGCCAAACATGTATATATCTGCAACACAAAACAGCTTAATTCTGGTTAATAACGGTTAGGGAAAAACTTGTGGCCATGGTTAAATAACATTCATTTTCTTCTATTATGCAGAAAGAATTAGTTTTTTGTGAAATAAATGTCATGGAAAAAGGTTGCAAAAGGTTTGTATTGGATGTAATCACTGTGTTGTATATGTGTTCCATATAAATGTTACTGGTTGGCTGACTTTTCAGAGCAGCAGCTGCTCTTGAACCAGCTAAATTAATTAAAAACTGCACGCAGTCAATGAAAATAATCAATTTGTTTGTCTGACAACAGAAAAACTAATTTCAGTTTCAAGCTGGTGACGAAATTTAAGTTTCTGAATTTGTATTAGAATCAAATAAAACTGTTCTTTTACAAAATAAATACAATACTTTAAAGGTTAAAGTAAGACGCCATGAGAGCACAAAAGCTTTCCCTTCAAATTTAAACCTTCATATTGCTGTTTTCAAACTGGCAAACTTGCAGGTGTGGAATAATGCCATTTAACAGCAGGTTGGATTAAGACATTAAGACATTTCTTTTTAGCAAAGCTTTTGGTCCCTTT
>NW_023339740.1:22590910-22595897 GCF_004916995.1 Morone saxatilis | reverse complement strand
ACTCGCTGTCTGATAATGGTACAATGTCATTATTATTATTATTATTATTATTATTATTATTATTATTATTGTTGGATGAAACGTCTCACATGTTACACCTGGTGAGATATTTTACTGGCAATGTAGTAGGTGAAACAGGACTCTGCCTCCCCCCTGCCAACCCCCAGCCCCCCACAAACACCATCACCACTACTCTCATATTCATGTACCACATCTGTCTAACCAGATCTTGGGATGTGTTCACTCTGCCGTGGATCTTTATATGAATTATAGACCAGTTTACACATACTTTGAGAAAATATTCCCTCTTTATCAACTGGATTTACCAACAGGAAAACGTTTTTGTAAGTTCATTTTTACTGAGACAATTCAAATTCACAGATGTTGAAAATGAATTTTGGTTTAAAATCATATTAAGATCTGTTTTCAAACTATTTTTTATATTACTATAAGTATTATATTATAAAAGGTGCATAAATTATCAAAAAGATTACAATAGGCCACAGTTAACATAATAAAAATAAGGGTATTTTGGTTAGAGATCTCAAACCACATGTTATGTAAAACTACTGGCATAAGTAAGTAGTATATAAATACACACACTGTATGCACTTTAAAAGCCTGCATGTGTAATGACCTGAGGAATACCGCTGGGAAATTTAGAGTACACACACGAATGAATCCACTCAACCATCTGTAACATGTGGTCGTGTTAACCTTTGCCTTTTGAGTATTGAACAGATGTGGAAGATGTCAATCACCTTAATCATATTTGCCATTTCTATTATTAGTGCAGTGTGTAATGGTCTCCTAAATGCTAAAAGATTCTTATATAATAAGGCTATTTGTGGTATTAATCGTAATAACACATAAAAAAGTCATGTGGATGTACCTTGTATTCATTGATCTATGTTGTTGTTTAGAGCTTATGTTTCCTATTTCTGTAGATAACCGGCCAAATGTCCAAAGCAGGATGTTAAATTGTTCCATGGCAGCTATAATGCAGTTTAATAGAAGAAACTATTAAGTTTGCTAAATGATTGGTATTGATAATAGCCTTTTAAGATTGAAGATACAATTAAGGATGTATTAATTTATTATATATGTGCTATGGTAACATGAGATAGTAGCTAATCTTTTATGATGGAGTGCATTATTAATGTCCACAAGATGTAAGATGGCTGGTTTAATGTCTTATTCCTTAAAATTAGCTAATTATTCACTCTTAAAAATACGATTTAAGGCAGATGTATGTGTCTTTTTCTCAACACACTATGTTGCACTGATTTTCAGTGTAAATCTTTCACACTCGAACTAGTTATTAAAAAAATCATAAATCTAAGATACTATTTTTAATGAGCTCATAATTATTACTGATGTCCTGCCTTACTCCTATTTTTGTTTTTACTTAGCAAAACTGTAAATTTAGTAGTGTTTATTTCGAATGTTTACTACTACTACTACTACTACTACTAATAATAATAATAATAACAACTTCATGTATACAGCACTAAACTCAGACAAAAAAAATCATATGGAAGTGAGGTAGAATTAAAAGAATAGAAGAATAAAAGTTAAATAAAAAGAATACAGAAAAAAGTTTAATTGTTTAAAATAAACTGCACTGGGGCAAATAAGATTAAACAATTAAAAGATACAAAATTAAAAGCATAAAATAACACTAATATATGATAATATATGATAAAGCCAATAATACTAATATAATAGATAAAACATGATGGGAAATTAAACGCTAGAATAAATAAAATAAGGTATTTTCTGGAAGATTGGGTTAAAAAAAAGTGTTGATTAATGTTAATTAATTATGCAGGTTTTGTTGTTGTTGTTGTTGTTGTAGCTGAATAGCTAGCTAGCTAAGAAGTTGCAACAATTTACATGAAGTTTCCACTGAAATATGCTCAGAATAAACTTTCACTGAACACAAAAAAAACAACAAACAAACAAACATGAAAACTAAACACTGAAGAAAACAAACATTCAAAGTAAAAACTTACAGTAACTCACAGTTATCGTCTGACCCAAAGGTTAAACTTGGGGTTGGTGGAGTTGACATCCCCTGTACCATCATAGCATTTTATAGCTAACTGACGCTAAAGCCAGTGTTGTCACCATCACCTTGGTTACGCTACCGTGAGTTACAGCTAACGGGCCGTTTAAGCTTAATTAAACTGATATAATGTGTGAACAATTCTTCCATCCAGTTTCCATTCAGGGCTCAGGACTAGTGTTAATTCAAGCTAAGATAACATTACTGCATTACGTTATTCAGCTTTAGGTTTGCTTGACCTGCTCGCTTCGGCTGATGGCGGGCAAAATAATGTTAATTGTTTTTTTTTTCTTTTTAATTCTTACTTGTATTTCATTAATTATTTCATTATTTGACTTTGTTTTTTACAGTATAGAACTGTTTTTTGTGGTATTTTATTTATATATGCCTTAAAAATATGGTAATAAATCAATTTTCCCAAAAGTAAAAGACTTCAAGTAACTGTCACATATTTCAAGATATTTTATATGCAATACCTGTGATCATACATTATACAGTATAGAGTGAGCATCCATGTAGACACTCTAGTCAGATGTCAAAAGAATGATTTGCTAATCCAACAAAAACTGACAGGACAGGAAGAGGACATCACCATAAATCAGAGCATCAGACAGGCATTAACACTCACCATGAAGGAGCAACAACTTATTACAGGACTGAGAGAGACTGCGGTGTATGTCTTTGAGGTTTTTCCATTGAGTCTTTTCCTTTATTAAAGGTTTCATTTAATTAGACTAATGACACATCAAGTAGGCTTAACATGAGTTATTCACATATTCACTCCTCTTAAAACCAAACGCACAGTCCTGTACAAATAGGCCTCCTGACCATCTTTGCTCTGTGTTATAGTTCAGAAAGCAGAAAATAAACTCAACAAAAACTGTCTCATCACATTGTCTGATTGTTCTTTTTGTTTAAGAAACAAATGTAAATAGAATACTCACTACAATGGAGCCCAAAACTTCTGCCAGAAACAATCAAATTCCAAATGTATATGTTCCACTGAAAATGTCAATGGAGTTTAAAGGTTACACCTTATCTTATAACTTCCTTTTTATAATAACAACAACCGAATGCCAGCGTTTGTATTCAGTACTTTTTGCTTTCTGTGTGCGCATTTACTGACATATGTGTGTTGTTTTTGTATCTGGCCTAGAGCCTAGCCTCCTTCCGAGCCTCGTGTGTCGCTTTAATATTTGGTGGTGGTTGATCGATTCATGAGATAAGCTCACAAGGCAGAGTCAATTTTTATACTCACTACACACAGACACACACACACACACACACACACACAAACACACACACCCAGATCCCCAACCCAAACAAATCCCTTGAAATCTCGAAGAGAAACAGACACTCAGGAGCAGCTGCAAAACAGGATGCCCTTGAGAACAGGACACCCCGCCCAACATGGCCTGAATAAACAGTGCTGTCAGAGAGCAGAGGGGTGGAGCAGAGTGCAGGCACTGGACAGGGGAGAGATGACAAAGAGAGAGGGGTACACAAAGCCAAGTAAAAGTACCCTGAAGTGACACCCAATTGCCCTTGTTGTAAGGATGAATGAGATACACGCTCTCAACATACTGTAAAGACCCTGTTTATGTGGCAATAACCTGGGCCAAGACCACTTAAGTCAAGTCTAAGATAAATCCAAGTCAAGTTTCGAGATTCAAGACCAAATGGGGCCAAAACTAAGACCAAGACCAAAAGAAACAAAACCAGTTCAATATTCTTCAAACTGTTGCTGTAATTTTGTTCATAATCAGCTGTAATATCACTTTAATCACTCTGTCGTAATTTGGTAGTTTAAACTTAAAACAACATAAAAATGTATCGAATGTATCAAAAATCATTAAAGTACAAAGATCAGTGTTTCGATATGCATTGGGATTATTTTTAATCATATAACCATGATAATAAATAATTTATTTCCATTCCCTTTTATTTGTGGATCAAGCATCTATCCATGAACCAGGAGCACTTTGTGTTACATTGCTATTAGATCCTTTCTTACTTTTTTAAATAACATTTAACACAACAAAGTTGCATTATTTGCTAAAATTGTGTTTACAACTGAAAAAACAATATGATTCCATTAAAAATATGACTTATACAGATTAATTAAATTAAGTTAATTAAATATTGTTAAATATTGCAAACCCAACAATATTTGAGTAATCTCAGAATGTAAAGACAACAACCTCAGTGTGCTCAATCTTAACTACATCTGTGGAAACCAAAGACTGAAATAAGGGAGGCCACTGGCTAAGACAGAGAAAGGTTCAGGTCAGAAGACCCATGAGGCACAGACAAGTACAAGATAACAGAGACAATGTCACATCAATACAAGTACTAGAGTCCTGATAAGTTCTGAGCTTGAAAAAAAGAGTGCCAGGATAAATATCTGACTTTTTTAGAATATTACCTTGGACTTTGTTACAGTTCTGCTTAGGAATTATGCTCTTCTATAATTCACTTTCTCAAGAATAACTCAATTTCTTGTCCAGTCTGCAGATAGAAATGCATAAAGTCAAGGTAGATGAATGAGAACTGCTCCTAAACTGAGGCTGACTTCTGTGTTTAACAGGCAAGATCAACAGGCTTTTCACTGCTACAGTATCACTTGGTTATTACAAGAAAGTGGAAAGTGTCAGAAATGTTCTAGTCTACTGAGGACACTTTAAAAAATCACATTATTTTTGCCTCTGTGCATTGTAATAATGTAATACATTATCAGTCATCAGCCATTGTCCCCACAGGTTTTGACTATTTTAGAGCGTTTGGAAGTTTTTGGTAAGAAATGATTATTCTTTGCTTTAGGGTGTTGCTGCATTGACGCTCCAAAGGGCTCAAAAATCACAAGTTAAGGCTTTTGGGGATACTGGGGTGGGAGGGAGGGGTTGGTTGCTCACAGTGGGC
>NW_023339740.1:22569786-22590810 GCF_004916995.1 Morone saxatilis | reverse complement strand
GTTAAGGCTTTTGGGGATACTGGGGTGGGAGGGAGGGGTTGGTTGCTCACAGTGGGCTGAAAGTAGATGGCGCAAGACGAAGCAAAGGAGCCAGAGGAGTGCAGGAGGAGACAGTGGAAGCGTGGGTCGGCCCCTGAGACATGTACTGAGTGGATGTGGAATGACAGCACAAGCCCAATTAGTCTTAGATGCCAGGGCTGCTACAGGGAGGTCGGTGCAAGTGATCAAGCCATTCATGCATTCAAGCACTCACCCACAGGCATTCTATGCCAACAGCCTGGGTAGTTACTACAGTCTATCACTGCTTCTGCTGGACTCCTGATCGCTCTCATACTGCTGCCTCTGCTCTGCCCCCTCTTCCTTCTTTCCTTCCTTCCTCTTTCTTTCCTGAAATGTGCTGCTTCGCCCCATCCCGTTTCTTTCTCTTATTCCCCCCCCTCACTGATCTTCAGTTGCATCTGTTATCGGCCTCTCCTTTTTCTTACACGTTCACACTCGCTAACAGACTCTCTTAAGCACGTTAACACACTCTACTTGAAAGCCAGTGCCACTCCCTCTGTCCTCTTCACCCTCCCACTTGTTTCCCATCCCCAGAGCTTGAATATTACCTCATCCCACTCAGAGGCAAAGGAAGGCATGCGCTCTATGGACGGCTGCCCAGAGCTGCAGTTAGACACGGATCCACTGCGGCCAGCCAGACCTCCATCCTCCTCCCCGAGTGGTGACGCCAACAAGTCAGAGTCCGACTTGGACAAGCTTCGAATCAGCCCCAAGTCTGTAGGTCTTACTTTGACCGCTGCCACCGATGCAGACTCAGCTGAAACTTCACTGGAGTCGTTAATGTCAGCCTTTGGATTCTGGATCACCTTGGCCGGATTGGCATCCAGAGTGCACTCTGCCATTGTCTTGGGGCTGCCGAGCGCAGCTCAGGGTCCTCAGTTTCCTGCAGTATTCTTAGTCAGTCCAGAGTGTCATCCAGGATCTTTGTGGAGCTTTTTAACTTCTAGTTGTGGAAAGCCAGTCTATGATAGTACTGAAAGATACAGATTAATAAAATATAAGTACTGTAGACTTGACAAATCTGCCTGTGCACCCACTCCAACTCATACAAAGTGCTTCTTTTTGGGAGGGAAAGGGCAGCATGTGAGTGAGAGACTTGTTGTGCACAGAAACAATAATCAGGGTCCACCCACAAGTTGTATCCTGTTGCCCTCCCCTTACTTGACTGACCGCCTCAGAGAGAACTCTCCTTCATCCTGTGAACTAACTGTGACTTTTTTTTTTTACTTTCTCCTTTTCACATAGTCTGCTTTTCTTATCAGGTCTAATGTGGTGATATAATTCTTAAAAGAGACGATTCCCAGTAGAATCTGAAAACCATTATTAGATTGATAAAGAAGCACATGAGTGTGTGTGCTTTTATGTGACACACACACAAGCGCATACCACTATTCAAATTCGATATGTATCTAGATGTCTAGAACTCAGCTATAATAAAAAAAGTTCTGTATCCGCTTACCCGCTGACTTGTATCCCTGGTTCTTTTTCCTGCTCCCTGTTTTTGTGTCCGTCCTATTCTGAGGTTGTTTCCAGACTCTTCAGGAGGATTGGCTCTGTCCCGTACTGAGGATCAGAGGACGGGAGGATCCCAAAGCTTGGCCTTATTCAGACTGACAGCTGGGGTAATCAGGTTACTGACGCACTGGGTGGCTGCTCCATTTTAAAGAAAGGAGAGTCGGGATTCCTCCTTTTCTGTCTGTGTGTGTCTAAGAGTGTGGGTGCAGGAGACTGAGGTTACTGAGTTGAGCTGAGTTTGAAGTGTAGCAGAAAATTTAAGATGTTCCTCTGGATACTTCTCTGATTTTTCATCTGTAAATTCTGCCTGACCAGGAGCTTCACCTCTAATAGACTTTCATGCACATATTTTACAGTCACAACTCCAGGCTAGGCCAAAGTGGTAACACTTTCACATCAGCAAAACTGTTATTTTGATGCCAAAATCATTACATTACATTGATTTTCTCTAGTTTTCTGTGATATATTCGAAGGAAAATAGCCACTGATATAATTTACCAAACCATGAATGCCATAAAGTGTTTTTATTGTGTTCTTTGATTTGGATATATATGGGAAATATATGGGGGATCTGCAGAGAGAGAGAAATAGGAAATGAAGATATGGGAAGAATGTAGAAAAGATCTCACACACTCTGTGCTATTCATGACTCCTCTCAAAGGGATTTGATGCTGACAAAAGGGTCTCTTGTGAGGCATCCTTAGTATTCACAGGCAACCGTAGCCTCTGTGCCCTGTGCCCTCAATCAGCCAAGCTCTTTGCATGCTCACCTCTTCCCTATGGGCAGCGCTTGTATGTGCATGACAGAAAAGATAACATCCTTCGCTCGCCAAGGAGGGTTCACACAGCCACACACTGCTTAGCTGGCACTAACAAAAGCCACATCTAATGAAGCACGTTGAATTGCACATCTAATGATCTCTATGACTGTGATGAGGATGAAACAGTTATCCACATCTTCTGTGCCATTTTAAACAATAGAGGCTCCGGAATACAACATGTTTCAAGATAATGATGTCTTCACGGCATATTAGAGCGACTAAAATAAAACATGCATCCCCTCCTTCTGCTGGCTGGCTGCTGAGCCTCGGGCTAAAGACAGTGGTGACTCATGAACACTCTTCTCAAACAAAGACATGCACACTGTGCAAGTCACAGAGAGACAGAGCGTACAGTAAACACACACACACACACTGGAGTGCAATGTTTTCATGTGCACAGTGTTTGTGTCTGTGCGTATGGGTTGTTTGCTCTTAAATTGTCTGTGTTCCCTGACACACGGATGACTTTTCAGGATTCTTGTGAGTGTTTGTGATGTTCTTTCCACCTGCTGTATGTGTACCCAGGTCCACGGTTGACATTTTTAATAACACTGCGCAAGTTTTCAAACCACTTTTCTCACCACTCCAGCCTATAAATCATTATCCTTCTCTGCAATTTGGTGCCCTGCAGCTCCCACTTGATCAGGTGGCATTACGGAGAAAGAGAATGAGGCCACTGGGTAAAGATCTAATAAAGTTAATCAACCTAGGAAGCTATTACCTTCAGATGGGCTGTTTGGCTTCAAAACAAATCTGCAAATAGGCAACAAAACTCCATATGAGCCTCTCATGAACAACATAAAATGTGCTGTACAATTCTCTGTTTGTCTGGGAATCTACAGACCTAAATCACAGTCATATGCTTTATTCTCTAAAATCCCATAGTACTTTGTTTGGCTTGTGTTTTTCTCCTTGGAGGATTCAAGAGGACATTAACCCGAGAGTCACAAACAAGAATGCTCTGATGCTAACCTTTAAGGTCATCTGTTCCCCAAGGCAGCAGGGATGCCATTCATCCAAACTTTCATTTCAGAGCCCCGAAATGTGTGAATTCACACTGGTTATGGATTGGATAAGCAGAAAAAAATAATAATGTACTAGATCAAGTTATGCTTTGAAGACAAAAAAAAGGTCATTCACAGGCCAACATAATATACAGCATATAGACTTTTGAAATAACCCCCAAACAAATTCAATATACAGGCAGTAAAAACTAGTAAAAACAAGTTATTTTTACATTATTTTGGAGCTATCAGGCACAGGTGTTTCACTTTGAAATGACATTCTTCAAATATTACTTCATTGTAAAAAGATGTTTCAAAGTCGAGGGATGAAATAAATCACTACAACAGAGTCAACAGCAAAACTACCTGCTGGTGGCTCAGAATGGCTAAAGATGTGGATCCTGTGAAAGTTTTCCAACAGACACGAGCAGAGCTGACCCCTCAGCAGGGAAATGTGAGGGCAAGTGTGCATGGCTGAGTGAAGACGTAGGGCCGGATATCCATCAGTGTTAGAGAGGGGGAGCGAGACAGAGACACTGGAGGGTAGAGATACAATCTTTTCTCAGCCTCTAACTGGGTTTAGTTGGTAATCTAGCTGGGTTATTTTGTGAATTTCCTCAAATACCCTCTTATCAGCATCTGCAACATGTGCAGGTTATGGGAAAATGGACATAAGGTTCCCCACCATGAAAACATCTGGCAATTCTCTGCTTGTGTACAGTGGCTCACTGGTATTTTAACCATGCTTGTGGCATGGCTCTGGCAATGTTGGTCGATTGGTTTTAGTTAGATATCTCAACAACTGTTTTGCTTTGAATTTTGGTACAGCATTCATGGTTTCCAGACGATTCATCCTGATGACTCGGATCTCCTGACATTTATCAGCAGGTTAAGGTTTTCACTTATTCGTGGAATTAACTGAATGACTCTGAGATGGATAGGCACAAAATTTTATACAGACATTCATATTCCTGAAATGAGGAATTCTAATGACTATGATAATCACCTGTGCCTACTGAAAGTACAGCCTCGAAGAGCTGCTAACATGCTGTATGTTTAGTTGCAATTGTCCCATGAAAGGAGGGATGGAAATCTGAATCTGAAGGCTCAAAGAAAAGGTGATTGCAGGCAGATGCCTTTGAACAAGATGCATTGTTGTGACCATGAGAGAGAGAGAGAGCAATCAATCATGAGCGGGACATTCCAGCATTGCTGCCATAAATTCTCAAGTTCAAAAACTGGTTATCAGTGATGTTATTACAGCATTTATACTGCATCCTTTCCAAAATGAAAATATTTTTTGGTCTGGGGTGATAAGGGATTGCTCATTCTTTTCTATCACGCTGCGTGGCATGATGTGCCACAACAACCGCTGCCGGCCACATAAGGATGAAGATACATCTATCAGATAAATTCAGCATGCTGGAAAGATCGGAATCAAAATGCACCCGTGGAAACCAACTGTAGTTCCTTCATTTGTATGTAAGATGACAAATAATAGATATTCTGTGTGTTCACCTGCATGTGTATTCATGTATGCATACATGCACGTGTGTGTGCACATGTATGCGTATGTATGCATGGAGGGGTAAATGTTTGTGTTGGAGCCAGAGTCACGCAGAGCTTCCTGTGTTAGGTTAATGCTCTCTGTGCTGCTCTCAGTGCGAACAATGGGCACAGCTCCATGTTTCTGAATTTCCCATCAGGGGGGTGATGATGACAATGGCCACTGACAGATTAAACACATTCCCTGCTTTATTGCAGTTGGCTCAGAAAATGATGGTAAAAAAAACACCAACACTTTTTCAATTTAATCTACTAACCAGCAACCCACTGCGTCGTATCAAAGGTGCATCGGGAGAAAATGAAGGAGGGGATTCAGAGGGAAGAGAGGACAAAGGGAATAAGTGAAGACGCAGTGAGCCACAGAGGGATGAGAAGGCAGGTAAATGGTCGGACACAGCTCCCCCCTAATCTGACGTCAAAGTGTGGGGGAGCAGGTTTCAGAAGCTATTCAACCATCCGACAAGCACTTCTGATGGAGTACTCGGGCTCCTTAATTAATCAACAGATAATGCTGACGGTTCACAGCCAGGTCACTTTCAATGTAACACCACATTAATAGCTGCCCTTGACAAGCTCCATATCCAGAGAGTACTGGAGATGTATGTTTTAATGATAGTAATGATATTGGCAGTCATGAATCAATCAGACATGCTCAATATATTCAGCTGAGAGTCAAGAAATTTATTCTCAAGGAAGTTATATAGTGTAAGACAATCCACTTTCATTATTAGACGGCTCACACAGCACTTTAAGATAGATTAAGAACACACATTGAGAATAAAGACATTAATCACTTTTGATAGTTGAGGGAAAATCCATTTATAAAGGAAGAGTTTGCACAGTGCAAAATACTATAGGAATGTCTATTCTGCTGTCACGTTGCATTTCTTGTTTCACAAACCCTGCCTACTGTCTCAAATCTCTTCAAAAAGTCATTATTTTATGTGCAAAAGTTTATTGGCTCAATCTGCCCTCATCTTTAGATACACAGTGCTTAGCCAAAGGCTTTTAGCCTTTTTAACTTTTGAACATCAAAGAATTTTAGAGAGTACGAATCTTTCCCGTCCTTAAAAATAGACTCTGTGACTATATTGAGCACATTTTTAGAAGCAACTTTACTTGTTGCTGGAGTAAAAGGCAAGATAGCACTCTATTCAGTCCTAGCTTTCTGTCATGACTAACTCAGATTTAAAAGGTGACATTACAGGAGAATTTTGTTTTTAACCTAGATTCACCTGCTCATTCTTATTTTTAGAAAGAGAAAATGTTCTCATTGTTTTGTGTAGCTGAGATATGTTATTTCTTTGTCTTGGAAATCTCAGTCAGTAATAGCTGCAAATGCAAAAATGAACAACTCCTCGGAGAAGCATGACTTGACAACATGACCGCTCCAAAGTCAGTAAAAAGTCAGTACATTCTCAGTAAGTGAAAAAAAATGTTTTGGGTTTTGTTTTAAGGGCTTTGAATATTTTAATTTAGTAGAGGTTTGACTAACTCAAATCTCTGGCAAAAGAGAGAAGTTAGCAAAGAAAGAACAATACCCAACGGTAGAAAGTAGTTTCTCGCACACTTAGATAAAGACAGGTTTTGCTCATTTCTAACAAGAGCTGTGTCCTTGTATTAAACAGCATTACATGCACGAATGAGATAGTAACAGATGATGGGTTTTTCAATGCCACCATGGGCGCATATTGACCTGCAGAATGGAACAACAGAGATTTCTGTAGGGGAGATAAGCAGAGAAACACTTAATTGCAAAGACAACTTCCCGATAGAAATTTGGGATACTTGAGGCACTTTCCTGAATACCTCTGAGGCTGGAAAATAAGTGATTTGTGAAACTTCTCCTACCTTTCTCTGTATTCTGGTAATCTTCCACAATCATTATGGGTAAAACTGCAGCTTTTGCACCTTCATTCTGGATTCTGGATTCATCACAGTGTGTTTCTGTACACTGAGTGGAAAAGGCTGAACTGAAGGGTTATGAGATTGTTCACGCTGCTCGTGATGAGAAGAAAGACAAGCGTGTGAGCAGGAGCGAGGGCTCCATCCTTTTTGAACTACATTTTGTCATTTCCAGCGTTTTGACTCAGAGTACAAAAGCAACGACAATGAAAGGGTTTCAGGTTTGCAGGCTGGCTGGCAAACATAACAGATATAAAGGTTATAACCTTCATTTTTTAACACTTGGTTGATTATTATAGAGAAAAAATGTCGATACTGCACTCTGCCTTTGGGTAATTTTCACAAAATGCAGTATCTACCAACAGAATTTGCATTTAGCTCTCATTTAAAAGTTTTTTAGGAGAATACATATGTTTTTTGAGCTGAAAACTGATTGAACTTTGATGAAACACATCCATGCTGGTGTTAAAATGGACTTTAGTGACATTATTACTAAATTTGTGTTTGAGTTAAAAATGGCTCAACAAGACAAAACAAATGCAAACTGTCAACTCTACGTCACAACATTTATATAAAAAGACAGTGTTAACGCAACGCGCCTTCCTCATGCCTCTGCTTTGAGTGGGAGTCTGTGAAACCGCTGCGCTAAATAACAGGAGTTTATGCACAATTTTGCTACCCGTCTACTTAGTATTTTTCCAGTATGTAACATTTAAGATGCTCTATTGGCAGATATTGAATATAATATTCATATGTACGTTTAAAATACTGTATAATCACCTGAAAAGAAGAATGATTGTGTTGTCGTTACTCTAGAATGAGCCAGTTCTATCTACAGGCGCCGCGGGTCGCCTTCCATTGAGGCCAGGACCTATCACGTTTTTCATGTTTTTCGTGTGTTTCGTGGCCACCATAGTTTCTTCCTTGTGCTTGGAAAGGGAAACTAAATCCTACCTTTAAATCCTACACACTGGATCTCGTGTGATTTAAAGGTAGTTTCATTTGAAGTTAGTTTAGGTTCTAGGCCTTTGGGAAAATGTAGTTTTAGCTTTAGTTAAAGCTAGTGTTCACTAGATATATCCAGAGTAAAGTTGGGCTTAGTTTTGAGCTCAGTTTTGAAATTTTACTTCTTATGTTTTCACAGAAATTTTGAACTTTTGAACAAATATGTGGTTGCTTTCTGGTTTTATAGGGCTCACAACATAATATATCAAACAATGTTTCTAATAAGCATAGTAAGATTGGTGGTATTAGGAGTAGTCCTTGATTTAGTGAAATAATAATGTTTCCAATTTAAAACAATCAACTGTGTGTGCATTTTGTTTTAGAAATCAAACAAAACTGGGTCAAGGAACAAGTTCAACAAATGAAGAAAGGATATATGAAACAACCCACAATGATTCAGAGTAAAGTGGAACAACATTACATCATGAACACAGGAGCAGAATGAGCTTTAGACAAAAAAAAAAGCAAGAAAATAATCTTTGTGATGGCCAGGGACACTCTTAAGAGGCAGACATTTGCAACTAATTTCATATGCATGTATGGATGAGAACCATATGTTTGAGGTGATGAGGACCCTGATAAAAAATTCAAGTCCTTTAGTTGGAGGTGAGGTTATATGAAAAATTCATCAAGTCAAGTTATTCCAATTTTAGAGAGAGTCAGAATTTGGGAAAACAAATGAAAACAGAATATAACAATCTCATGTGTGCTTGAGTTTTTCATTCACTTTTAAAATGAGCCTACCTTTCATGGTGCCTGGATGTGGTGATTGTGGTAAAAAAAAAATCAATAATTTAACAAGGAATTCATTTGTAATGTCTGGATTACCATATTGGTACGTATGAATATTACATCAGCTATATTAAATTAGTAGGTAGACAGAACCATGTGTTTTTTGTGTGAATAACATATAGGTGGGTTTTAGAGAATTTTTATTTTAAAATCCATTAAAAATTAATGTATTACTCTGACATAACGGTAACACACTTTTATGTCTTATTTCACACCAATATTTATAGTCGTGTCAGTAAATAGTTGTATAAATTGTTTGCCTTTCCTTTTGACTTTATGAAACTCAGCTGTGAAGTACAAAATACTTTGGATGCAAATGCTGACAGATGAATATTTAACATGGTTATTTATAAAACATGGCAATGCACAGCGCAGTGGAGCAGGTGAAGGAGAATCACTGTCAGTGTCCACAGAGCGTACAGCTGGCCGGTGGCAGGCCGCCACGGGGCAGGCTGAAGACAGCTTATACTCAAGTAGGGCAGCTAACAATGTTACATGCGCTCAAAATGTTCACCCAATAACAGCAGGAAGTGACTAATTCTTACAGTCACATTTAGACTTTTAGCTGATGGCATGTTGTTATCTTGCTCAAGGACACTTTGGCAGCACACATAGGCGGTTGGTATAGTGTACTTTTTATGGCAGTACAGTAAAGCTAACTCTTCATCTGCCGCCCCAGTATGCTACATTTTGCCGACAGTAAATCAATCCTGGAGGGAGAAGAAATGATAATTCCATCTTTCTTCCTGGTCACTTACAAGGCCCACTAATCAAATTAGCCTTGATTTAATCTAATTTGATGTCATTCATTTGCTAACCAGCCAGGCGTTGCATTTCAACATCTCACAGGAAGAGAATAACTCATCTGGGATCAAGAAGGGAGGGTTTGATTTTAAGTGATGCAAAGTACAAAAATAAAGGTTTGTGAAAATACATATAAAGCTTCCACGTGTACTCATGTGTTTTATGCAGCAGGTTAGTGAGAGATTAGATGCTTCGCTTTGTTTTCTCAGATACTATGTTGTACTACATCTGTATCAGCCCGCAGGCCCATGGGAGCCCCTGCTGGTCAACACAACCACTGTTTGAAACAAGCAGATTCAAGAGGCTCTCCCTAAGGCCAAGGAAAATGGATATTGATCTGGAGCCATGACTAAATGGATTAAATTACAGAGTAGTGTTGGTAGCAGGGCAGCAGAGAGAACGAGGCGAGAGGGAGGAAGAGGGAATAGAAAGGAGGGAGAGACAAAACGAAAGGAGAAAATTAGTCCTTCCTTACAGACTCCTTTCTTTTTCTCTGATTCCTTTCATCAATAGCCCACCCAGCAGCCCTGTGCAATCATACCATACTCTCAAGCATCATCCTGGTCTTTATGCAGTTATGAGCCAACTAGCTTTAGAGAAATCGGCAGTCTGGGGATTAACACTTTCCATTCAACCAAGGCTGTTGAGTGGTAGGAATGCCAACTGCACGCTGGGAGAAAAATAACATGCATCATCATGAATACAGAACCCAAACAATGCTTCAGGGAGCGTAAATCTGGGAGGATTGGGTTGGCTGTCGGCCGCAGTCAAACCTGTGAATCAATCTTCGTGGCCTTGCTGATGGACCCGGGGGCTGCAGAGGATCGCTCTCTAAGTGCCTCTCCAGTGAGGCCTGAGAGTTGATATTCAAGGTTCACTTGTATGACAGGAATATCAAAGAGGTGAGTGTGAACTGCACTGTAAAAATGCAAACGTGAAGTTCATTCCAATTTTAAATCTGGAAATTTAGGCAATTTGTGAAAGTTGGCACACTAAATCAGTAGTTCCTCACTGTTGACTGACAGCAAGAACTTCCTGGTTAAAGTATTTTTACATTTTCATATAAACACTGACACAAGCTTTGTTTGCCATAATCTTTCCTCCTGTTCATTCTAACCATTCCAAACAAGTGATAGAGGACAAAATCATCTGCAGATGAGGCTTAACTAACAAATCAAATGGGCAGAGAGATAGTTACACAAAGAGGGAATTTAAAAACAACCCTTGTTGACCAAAGTGCTGGACAGACCAGAGCAGGTAGAGGAAACCATAATCAAGAGAAACACAATTAAAAAGAAATACAGACATTAAAAAAATCTATTCCTACAGCACATATGTACAGATAAACAAACATATAGGCACCAGACAGAAAAACAATCACCCACATCAGGAGGATTCAAACACTAGAGAATAAAAGTAGGTTTTGAGTCTGGACCTAAAAGAGTCAATGGAGAGGGAAGGTCTGATCTGAGGGGGGATGCTGTTCAACAGGGTCAGCAACAGCAAAGGCGTGATCACCCTTGAGCTTGAGTTTGGGTCAGCCAGGAGCCAGGACCTGAATGTAGAATAAGGGGTTAGGAGGTCTGCAATATAGGGAGTAGGGGGCCAGTCCATGAAGGGATTTATAGACAAACAGGATAACCTTAAAATCAGTTCTGAATCGTACTGGCAGCCAGTAGAGAAAGGTCAGTAAGATGGTCCCTCTAACGAGTACCTGTCAGGAGCCTGGCTGCAGCGTTCTGGACCAGCTGCAGGCGGGACAGGGATGATTGAGTAATTCAAGTGTACAGGGAGTTGCAGTAGTCCAGGTGGGAGGATATAAAGGTGTGGATGACTTTCTAGAGATCTTTGAAAATATAAAAAATGGCTACATTTTCAGCAATAGTGCAACGTTTTAGGTATACACTGCTCATTCTAAGGTAACAGGAACACCACAAATCTTATATTCAGGTGATTATACACTAATGAAAACATACCTATGAAATATTATATTCCATTTCTGCCAATAATCCTCCTCAATGTTACACACTGGACCTTGAAGACTGAAATTTATCAGGACTCACTTGCTTTTAGACGAGCTCGGTTTGTTGGCCCAACTTCAGTTTTTTTTTTTTTAAATGCAGCTGAAAGTTTTATTATATAAGCCTTAACAGCTTGTGATCCTCATTTACACTAGAATATGATTAAGTGTTTTTACAGTATAGCTAATAGCAATATGAAGGGATTGTTCCCAAAAGGTCACCTCCCCCGCTATTGTTGAAAATATACCGTTTTTTCTCATCTAACATTCAAAGTATCTGATCAGGCATGGTTCATGAGAAGTTATTATAATACATATTTAGCATGATCAAGGCTTATTGCCTCAACTCCTGAGCTCTAATCATAAACACTTTTCCCCACTCCACTTCATTCCCTTCAGGGCAAAGCTCCACTTCATGGACTAGATTGAATATTCATAAAGACTCCGATTGCAGATGACACACGGGCATCCAACTATGCTCGACATATGCATAAAATGTGCATTAACATGGTTTTATTCCTGTCTCACTGATGTGGAGAGTGGATGTTTATAGGACACTTAATGGAATCCATGCCTCAGAGTGGCCATCAGATTGCATGTAATCTACCAAAGTCCCTTTGAAGATCACAATTTACAGCATGCATGACTGACAGCTATCAAAAGTTATCTGATGTGGTGCACAGAGCTATAGTAGCTGTTACGGTGCTTATCCCTCCAGTCTGCAAGTATAGAAATTGGCAAACACAGCGTGAAGCATATGGCTATTGCCCCTAACAAATTTGTTTCTTTTTTATAGGTGGCCTAGAAATTTCCTAAACCATAAAGCCACAGAAATTTCCTCTGGGAGTGTGAGATACAAAGACATTTGACAGTCCATGGAAGCACATAATCAGTCATTGCACATCATTCCAGTGTCTTGGTCCTAATTGCAAATCATTATAACTCTCTAGCTCCATCTGTTGGGGCATTTTCATAATTATAGACAGATGTTTGTGATTGTGGATCCAGGAGTCACACTCGAGCTAGAGGAGAGTTCTTGCAAGGCATCGTAGACACAAATGTCAGCTGAGATAATGATTCACTAGCAGCCACAGATTCTTATGTAAGAGCTGTAATTCTTCAAACATGCTCGACTGAATAAACTAATGAGGGCTGGGTCAGCTTTCTCATTTGTATACTGAAACAATATATTACACATCTGTCTGTTTTCTTCATCTGCTTGGTAGTATTCAGGGACTCAAGAGGGCGATGCTTATCCCACAATGGCAGTGGAGAGGACGCAGCGTTCACCCTGATCAGGTCACCAGTCTATCACAGGGCTGAGGCACTTGACGAACACATTCACACCTTCAGGCAGAGAGAACATGTCAAATTCACTCAGGAAAAGCCCAGGTGGCTGGGAAGGGTTCAGATCAAGGACCTTTTTGCTGTCAAGGAGCAATGCAAACTTCAAGTGCTTCATTCATGTTTGGCAACTTTTTTAAATGCCAGGGAAAAAATAAAGGGCCTAATGTTTAAGTTTGTTTTTTATCCAATATGTGAATAGATGAAACAAAAATTCAGGCTAAATAGACAATTCTGCAGACAATATGTTAATGTTTTTTATTTGTTTTGATCAAGATTCAACTTATTTTCTTTCTTGGAGCAAAACCAAAACATTTCTTTTGAGTGGCCTTTTGGCAAGTTTAAGATAAAAATATTTTTAACTAGTGCTGCAACAATTAATCAACTGACAAAACAAATAATCAGCACCTATTTTAATAATTGAATAATCCTTTTAGTCCCTTTTAGACAAAGATGCAAAAACCTGGTTGTTCTAGCCTCTCAAATGTGAGAACCTCCTTTGTCATGCAGGATAATAAACTGAATTAGTTGGAAGACATTTGAAGGCATCATCTTGGGCTGTAGGAAATTCATTAATGAATATTAAAGGCATTTTAAACTATTGTTAAAATCAGCAGATTCATTACTAATTAAAAGAATCCTTAGTCGCAGCCCTATTTTGAACATATTGCATACTTTGTCAGCAGCTCAAAAACTGCAGAGCTGCCAACTAGAAGATTTAATTTCCAAAACTCAGCTGTTAAATCTTAACAGGATCCACAAATCAACGTGTCAGCAGATACATACTGATATAATATTACCATATAAAGTTGATATACCGAACCTGAAAGCCCACAATTACCTTAAACATCCAGGAAATATGAAGCGAAATTAGCATTAAACTGAGTCATGTTCTGGCCACCCGATGAATGAGAGTCCTATTCATCTCCTGAGGTAAACAGCTCTTTAGCCGATAAATACTCCACCATGTTCACCAACTAGTCCCTCACTTTGTCTGTTTGGTGCTGAACTGGTAGTGTGAAGTGGAGTTTTTGGAACTTTTTCACTAAAAACAGCGTTAAGTGTCAGGAAACGATGCAGATGAGAGCACAGAGTGAACTAAAACAATGCTGAACTGACGTTGAAATGCTCCGTAGAGTTGTGTCATTATGTGTGGGTTTATCACTACTTTGTCATGTATATGCTAATGTTTAAATAATTTAAAGCTGCTTTAGGTGACGTTACTAAGGTCAGCAGATTAGCAGTGTTAAACTATGTTACCGTTTCCCCATTGTAAAAGAAAATAGTGAAATTCTGCAGACTCTCTAAACTAGAAAAAAAAAAATGGCCTCTGATTATTGCTCTTCTCTGGACTGTTGGACAATATAGACTGTGCTTGATTGACATCTCCATCTCCTGTTATCAGACCTTTCTCACAGCAGCCATTTTGACGTGAAAAAGTAGGCTAAACAAAGACGTTACCAACGGCACTAATTAAGGTTCTATTTAGTGAAGCAGAGCCTTTCCAGTTTCTAACAGGCACGAAAGCAACAGCCTGACTGTTTGACCTGAATGGGACAGAACCAAATTCATATAATTGGTAACACACGTGTTTACACTATTTCATGTCATCATGGCTGCTGCGAAAAAAGCCTGTAGGACAACTTACCCTGCTATCATTCTTATCGGCACATCACATAATTCAAAGGATAGGTCCAAAGAGCCTCAACCTAACTAGAGGTTGAATCAGCCATAGTATTTGAAAAGACCCGTGTGAGTGCAGGAATATGAACCACAATCTAAAACAAACCAGCTTGAAATCACTGTTTTATTTATCAAAGCAATGCAATGAAATACAACAAAACATGTAAAACCTAGAACAAAGCAAAAAACATAGTAACAAATATTGTCAAATCAAAAACGCTCTTTAAATGCGCGTTAAACAGCTTGTCAAAGTGAGACCAGATATTTCAACACAAGAGAGGATGTTTAATCAAAAAACAAAAAAGTCTTTAAAAGGATCTAAAAAATGAATTCTTACGGAGGTGAGGATTAGTAATAAATACTACGTTCCCGGCAGAAAACAAAGTAATTGTTCAAAAATGACATAATCGGGGACTTCGGCTTCAAGGTTCGAAGAGATTGAACATCTGAGATATTTAAAAAGTGGCGTTGATAAATCCAGGCGTTAAACCAAGTGTCCTCACTAGACAGTGTCTGTTCGTGGCAGCAACAAAGAACGGAGAGAATCCACTCGCTCTTATCTGTCTGGTCGCATCATGCCCGGCCTGACTGGCATCATCATCGGTCGAGGGTGACGCATCATGTGTGGCGGTCCTGGCATCATCTGCATGGGTCCTCCCATCGGCGGCCTCATGCCTCCTAAATGTCACAACGAAGGGGATACGCAGCTTTAGGTGGTGATTTATGACAACGGCTTTACGTAAAGAATCACGTAAGTGCATTAAGACTCATTCAGAATAACTTTGTTAAGATCCTACTCTTTGAATCGGATATTAAATGTGATTTAGCTTTGAAATATATTTCTCTTTTCTCTGTGCAAACTCAGCCTACAGTACATTAGAAACCCTGTGTGTGGCCAACAGTCTGCTCTCTATATTGTGAGCCAATGGCTGACTTGAATTGCTGAAAACTTGTCTGATGTGAGGTGATGGCAAAAGCTTCTTTCTTGTCTGAAATATCTTGAACTGCCAAACACATTCAGTCTCTGCAAACACTTCAAAATCCTTCCAGTTCTTTTTAAGAAGTCATTATCCGGCAGTACAGCAGAGCTCTTCTTCACAAACAGTCATAATTTACCGGCTGCTGTAGATATAGTACAGACACATTTGGCCCCGGTTTCATTCCCCCTTGTTTAATGATGCAGGGTTCATGATGAAGTGTCTCAGGTTCATTACAGGAAAGTATTCTGCACGTTAGCTCACGCTTTGAGTGTGCTTGCTCTTCTCACTACAGCCAATTTTTCACCACTGTTTACTAAAGTACCTCCTCTCACCGTAACAGCTCAAATCAAGTAGAATTTATTGTTTTACAAAAAAAAAAAAAAACTCTTTCCTATTAAAGCCTAGCCCATTAGAGTGTTTGTTAAAATAGCATTGTTGTAATGTATTTATCAACCACAACAACAAATGTAAATTTGATCATTAATAAGCTGTAGATGATGATCGATAGATGTATATATGATGAGATATGACCATCTACAGCATTTCCACAAGGCTTTTGAGAGAGTTCCACTCGCGGCTCTGGAAAAAAATTTACTTGACACCAAAGAGATCGCTGCAAGCTCGTTTTGCATTGCTCCTGGTGTGAACAGCTAGACTGACTGACGCAGGAGCCGAAATGAAAAGGGAGCCTTTATCTTTTCTGCATCTGGTAAACCCCGTTTGAAGTTTAAAACCACGCAGCTTGACTGTCAAACAAAACAACAGAGGTAGGTGATATGACTGAGGGGCTAAATCACAATTAAACATTTCCAAGAAAACAGATTATTTCCAGGATATTATATTAGTTTCTATTAGTGAAGGACTAGTCTCTAAATGTCCAGGTTTTCCATGAAATGAGGTATCCCTGTTGATGTCATGTTAAACAAATCAGAAAGAAGTGAAGCTTTGTTAAAGAAACATGTTCCTTACCAGGTCCACCAGGCATCATCCCGTGTGGTGGCGGCCCCATCATGGGCATCATAGGTGGACCTCCCATAGGGGGTGTCGGCAGCATGCCTGGGCGAGGAGGACCGCCTGTAAAATAAGCACCAAACGTCAGCGTACAGTCGACGTGAAGACAACGTTTACAGTAACTTCCGGGTAGAAAACCTCTGTGTAGCCTCAGACAAACGGGTGGATGCAAATCTTGACAGCTGATAAAACACACATCTGCCTAATAATATACCCACACAGCAACCTAACTTCTACAGATCACTTCACCACAGGGTCTATGTTATGGTTAGCTCAGCAAAATCCTGCAGAGCTGAAAGACGACACTCACCTGGGGGAGGACCACCCGGGAACGGCGTGGGAGGAATCTTCCCCTGTTGAAAGGCAGCCGCTGTTGGGAGAAAAGACGAAACATTAACACACACACACAAACGAGCACACGAATGTTCAGTGCGCCGTGTTGTCATTGCATTCACTCTTTATGTGGAGGGCAAACAAGAACACCACAAAGTGCACTGTGTGGGGTATTTCGAACATTTCTGCACTGTGCCGCAACATTAAAAAACAAACAAAACTAAGCTTAAGGACGTGTAGCCTACTCTCTTTTTGTTGCAAAGGAGAATTGAGTCTGTAACACGACTTCCTCCACAGTGGACAATACTACGCTCTAGCATCAAACTGGCTTTGCATCTCTTATGTGGATTAGTGGTTTGTAATCTTAGAGGGGGCCCCCGCCAAGTAAGCTGGTGTACATAGCGCACTATTTTAGCAAAGGGTTTGGATATCCCACACATGTGCGTATGAGCACGCCTTGTGTGAGATTCATAACAGGCTTTACTCAAACACTTACTTTATTGTCTTCGTCTAACCAGGATGTTAAATATTGAAAAGAAAACATGCTGTGAATTTAAGTGTGAACAGTTGACTGCACAGCCCCCAAACAATACATCATCAGTGATATATTACTGCCACTAGAGGTCACTTTCGTATTTAAGCTTAACTCTCTGAAGACATGAGCGGTAACCCAAAGGATGGATCATTTTAAAGCCACATTCAAGACACTAACACCCCCCAATGACTCGGTGTTGTACACTATGAAAACTCTCAGTCATCCAGGTAATAGGATATTGAGAACGTCAGCTGTCCTGGAGAACAGAAAGGTCGCCTTTTGAATCAGCGGCAAAATGGCTTAAAGAATTATGAGTGTTTGCTTTGTGCTTCCAGATTCACTCAGCCATGTTTTCGAGACACTTACTCGTTTTATCGATCAGACTCTGAGCCTGCTCCTCCATCCATTTCTGGTAGTAATCTTTCACATTTTCTTTGTGTTTTCGGCCACTGCAGTGGGTCTTCCTCACTGATGGCTAGTACACAAACAGAACAAATAAAAATAAGTGGATATTTAAACAGGCAGAATACAACAATGAAGGATTCCTTTCAACAATGTGATTTCGTACACAAAACACAACTTACCGAATCATGTGTAAGGTAGGTGTCACAGTAATCACAGTAAAACCTGTGGAAAGAAGAGAAAAATGAGGGTTAGTACAAATAAATCCAGAGCTGTAGACATGACTTGTTGCAAACCTTAGAGCTGGGACTTAAAATAACTTGTTAATGAGCTGTACAGAGCCAGATAGAAACTTCACAAAGCTAAAACATTGTCTTTTAGAGGTTTTACAAGCAGCAAAGTACAAATAACATTTTCTAAACGTATTTGTTTAGCCATCATGCCCATTTTACAAATGATTCCCTTAAATAAATGTTTAAATTGAACTGTGAAGGAGTCCTGTGGGGACTATAGTAACTTATGCACATAATATGCAGATGTTACAAAATGTCCTGCAAGACGATTCACTGTCCAACAGGACGTTTTTTTTTTTTTGAGGTGTCCAATACAAAATGCTCCTTGTTCTGCAGGACATATTTATATAAGTGAAGTCATTTTAACATATTTCACATAGGGTGAAATGATAAATGATAATAAAAAGTCTTATTTTGTCAGTATAATGCTCCTAATTTCGATCAACTTTATTTGCTATTCATTTATTTAATGATGCATTGTTCTGTGCAGTCTCGACGTCCACCTTGGAGGTAAATGATGTGTTAGATGGTGTTTTTTGATCAGTTAACAACAGCATAATCTGCTCTTATCCCTGAAAAACGAGTTCACATAGTAGAAAAACCTCGTTACTGAACCACAAGTCGGATCCGACGTTAAAGTTACCAACTAAAACACCTAAAACAAAAGAACCGCCTGAACGTGGAGCTCCACATGGGTGAGAAACATAGTCCTAAACACACTCAGACTTGTGCACTTTAAGAGATTCGTTGCTTTAATGTTAGTTTCACTGTGTTAGTCTTTTACTGGTCACTGTTACATTCACATCGAGGTTGAGTCCAGAAAGTAGACGCGGCCCAAACAATGCTCGCCGCGTTCGTCTGCAATTAAACGGGTCCGTTTCGGTGGTTTTCACGGTGTTTTTTTAAATTACAGGTCGTTGTTTAATATGAATACAGACGATGATTAAGTTTGCCGACAAGCTGCAATCAGAGAGAAGTGATTAATAGAGAAATATCTGGACTTACTTAGGCATGATCCCCAGCTATCACCGCCGAGAGCGCGATTCCGGTGTTCCAGATAAGTGTTCCGACCAGATGTAAGAGCTACCCACCGATAGTTCCGCCTTAAAGTAAAGGTTCTGTTTGTTCTGTACGCCTTTTATTCTCAATCATTCACAATAATTCATTCAGGAGTAAGCCACGGCAGTAAAAGATATTTGGAAATAAAATATGTTGTTATTATATTGTTAGATATTGCACTATTTGTTGAATTGAGAAGATATATATATTTTTAAACATTTTAGTGCCTGCTATTGATAAATTACCTAATCTAAGTTTTGTTTTTAATTCAAATTAAAGATCTTGATTTTTTTTTTTTGTGGTTTATTTAACACACACACATACACAAAATTACTCACTGCTAAAAAAAAAAGGTGAAGCATATTCCAATACTTCCATATAAAAAAATCTCAATTACATGTAAAACTTTGCAATAATAACTTTACTTTAGTGGAAATACAGGATCAGCAAAATGTAGTCAAAGTAAAACTATGTAAGCATTATTCTTTCCTTACAAGAACATTTACATAGTTAGGCAATATATAATTTATACACTTCATCATTGTGTGTCCACAGATACACATATCATAAACAAAAACACAATACTACTAGTACCTAGTGATTTACTTTCTTTGAAAGTAAAGGCTTATTTTTCAACCAAGCGAGGACAATTGAGATAGAATCAGATTTGTCTTTATAGTAGGACTGAAATTGGTGATTCCAACAGCAACACATGTCCAGTAAAATTGTGAGAAAGAGGTTAAAACACTTTACAAAGGAACTGTGTAGTTTTGTTGAATTTTTACTACAAATATGTTTAGGAGATTTTAGGAAGACAGTGAAGTGAAATGCTTCAGATTCAACCTTTTTGGCATGAAGACTCTAAAAATGTTATTATGTTGGCAATTTGAAATGTCGTATTTCATATATACAGCTTTAAAAAATGTGTTCTAATAATTCAATATGAGCATTACAAATATTACGACACATCTGCCTAAACCATCTGCCACTGAGCTGCAGAATAAGCAGCTTGGATTTCATTGATAAACTAAATGATTTTTATTTGAATCCTGGGATTACAGCTGTGACTTGGTAATGCATTAGCTCAGTGGTGTAGTGCTACCTCTATATAGGATACAGGCCCTGCGTTATAAACAGTGACTACTCTTGCATATTTAACAAAAAAGGGCCAGTAGTATTTGCACAGTCTGCTGCTTGACTTCAGGCAGTAAGGATAGTTATTAAATCAGCCACAGAAGAATCAATACTAGTCCACAGAAAGGGTGAGACAATCACATAATTCTGCATTTTGAGTGAAGTGTTTCATGACTTTGCCATCCTAGGACCAAAAACACACACACATCAGAAGGGATTGAGATGTGGGTATACCCAATGCTGAAGGAATAATAAATAGGTATACTCTGTATACTGTGCAATACAGTACTGCATAAAAGCTGAAGAAAATCTACATCTATAATACTGTTTTTATGATAATGATAATTATATATTTATGCATTTTTCCACTCATGGCAGCTCTGTCATGCCTTTGCCATCCTAGGTATAAAAAAACTCCATACACATCAGAGGGGATTCAGATGTGGCTATACCCAATGCTGACTCAAAACCACCACTGCCTTTCGTATATCTTAAAAAATAGAAAATAAAAAAAATAAAAAGCTAAAGAAAATAAAAAATCTATAAATCCAGTTCTCACGATTCAGTATCAGCATTAAATAATGTAATAATAAATAAATATAAATGACTGGATCCAATATTGAACTGGTGACATACCAGGACTCACTGATCAACCAATGAAAACGTGGCTGCAAATAGCAACAGATGACGTCGCCCGCCCACTACGTGATTGGCGAAGGTGACGCGCAGGGCTGTTGCAACGTCAAACATCGTCCCCG
>NW_023339740.1:22557563-22569686 GCF_004916995.1 Morone saxatilis | reverse complement strand
CCCCCTCCGTTAGTTGTTGTTGGAGGGAGAGATCCACCCCCAGGTTCGTGCCCATGCGCACTGACGGTTTGTTTGTTGTTGAGCTTGGGTTGTTATGGCTTGAACAAGGCCTCGGACTAAACTAAGAGAGGACTCCCCCTCCCTTCTCTTCCCTCCCCCCCGACCCCCCGTACCACCCCGTCTCTGTACGGGACACCCGCCACCCATGGGAGGCACGGACATGGACGTGGAACCGCGGAGCTCATGCAGAAGTTCAGCTGCATGGCACCACGGGACAAAGACGTCCTCATCTCGGAGTTTCAGAGGCTGCTTGGGCTTTCAGCTCAACCCGGCCTTGCTTGCGCCTTCTTCCTGGACATGGACCAAACTGGTGAGTGCGGGGATGCGATGGGGCCTATTGCTCGGACACATAACATGACGCTGAACCCCTGGCGGTGTTAATTAGCTGGTTTAGGGTTTTTTTTTTTTTTTTTTTTTTTTTGGTTTTTGCAGACGTTGATATGTTAGTGGTTCAGAGGGAGGCTCGTTTTTTTTTTATATACTTCCTAAACACGGCGGGGGAAATGGTTAGTTAGTTCACTCCTGGGCCGACCGTTTCGGGGGGGTTGCAAACGGAAGGTGAAACGCGTAAAGTTTTCTCCTCACTGTGAGTTGTTTTTTTTTAAAGGTGAATCCCCTCCTCTCCCAAAAGAGCTCCCCCTAACTATCTGTCTAATAATAATTTTGGAAGCACAGTTGAACTCTTCGCTGTGTAGATTATCTGCCTGTATTACATAATAGTGCCTCGAGCCAGTTAAAGCACGCTCGCGCTCTGTGGGGAAGCCACAACTCAACGCAGCGCGAGTCACCTCACGTTAGTCCTTGGTGACGTAACCGGTCGTTGATTCCATCGACCGGCTGACAAACAAGGGTTGGTGTGTGTCTGTGTGTTGTGGTGGTGTGTGTGTGTGTGTGTCTCATCAAACTGATATCAGGCCTGGTTAGCTGATCACGAGGTCGATGGGCCTTGATCACACTTTTATTCTATTTATTTATTTATTTATATTTTTGGTAAATGGAGAACACACCCACAATATCTTGTTTTTGTCTCTTGTTTAAAGTTTTCATTTTGGAGCATAAAAGTCATGCAGAAAGTATGAGCTCATCACGTGACTAGTTGTCCAGTTCTGTGGGGGGTTTTCTCTGTTGGGATAGTTTTAAGAAAAGATCAATATTTTTTAAGTGTAGTCTGTTTTCTACAGATTTGTTTAGCCACGGTTGTAAGTCATCTTCTTGGTTAGACGATATCTCAGCATTTCGTTCATTTTATGTTAAAACTGAACAAAAAATGTTGTTTTTTTAATGTTTGGATTATTATTTAAGAGCGAGACTTTTATTACCTGAACACAAGCTATACTCACAGAGCTCGTCCTGCATTAGAAAAGGTAAAACCACCAAAGAGCCATTAGAAAAACTGTCCAGGCGTCAAATTCTGTCCAAAAAGAAGCCTATTTAGTTTGTATGATTGTTAAAAATAAAATAAAAAAACATAATACAGACAGAGAATTGTATAAAAGGTTCCTGAAATATCAGCAAAACTCACATCGGATGCAATATCCACTGGAAACAACCTGCTTAAAATCCATCGTTCATTTTCATTCATCACTATTTGGGTTCATTGTACTGTTGTTGTTGTGCATTAAATACAACATGATGAATAGGATCTAGGAAATATGTCACATGGTCAGGGATCCAGATGCATTTTGTCTCATGATCAGTCAGCTAGTGGATGACACAGGTTTCACAATCAGTGTGAGAAATAGTCACGGCCCATGAACACAGTATAATGTAGTCGTGGCTTCAGAGGAGCTGTTGTACAGTCTGAATGCGTATATTGTAACATAACATGTCTTGCGCCGCATTAACGCCACGCTCTTCCTTTTGTGTTGGAACAGGAACCTGCAGGCTGCTATTGGTGCATATTACGACTTTGAAAGTCCCAACGTCAACACGCCATCCATGTCCTTTGTTGAAGATGTGACAATTGGGGAAGGAGAGTCTGTTCCTCCGGATACACCGTTCACAAAGACCTGGAGAATACAGAACACAGGTGTGGAGCACGTCGCTGCATTCACGCTCGTCTCATACGCACGTACAAACGCGAGGCGCACCGTCGCGGTTCTGTTACCGATCTGTGCTTTCGTCTGTTTGTGTTACAGGTGCAGAGTCGTGGCCACCTGGGGTTAGTCTCAAGTACATCGGTGGGGATCAGTTCGGGCACGTAAACGCAGTTATGGTAAAGTCGCTAGACCCCCAGGAAATCTCAGATGTGAGCGTGCAGATGCGAAGTCCCACAGCTCCAGGCATGTACCAGGGCCAGTGGAGGATGTGTACCGCCACCGGATTATTCTACGGAGGTAGGAAATGTCCAAAGATTGGATTTGTTTTTAATGAGGCAATTTATTAGGGCTGCAGTTAACATTTATTTTCTTTATTCTGTTAAATCTGTCAACTTGTTTTTCATCGGAATTCCATCATACGTTTTCTGAGCCACGTCTTTAAATCGCTGGTTTTGTCCGCGCAACCAATACACTCAGTTTAGAAGACCGGTAGGTTAAATCAGTCATGTCGTCAGCCCATGTTTGTGTACGTTTCTCTTCCTCCGTAGATGTAATCTGGGTGATTCTTAGCGTAGAAGTTGGAGGTCTCCTCGGCGTGACCCAGCAGCTGTCCTCGTTCGAGACGGAATTCAACACCCAACCCCAGCGCAACGTGCAGGGAGACTTCAACCCGTTCGCCTCGCCGCAGAAGAACAAGCATGACGCCACTGACAACAGCTTCAGAGATCCCGGCGGAGCCTGGGAACGTACGCAAGAGCCAATCCAGCAAGATCAAAATGGACTGTCTCATAATGCTGTAAATAGGGCGTCAAATGGTCTTCAAACCAATCTTTCTGTGGTGACTTATGGTCAGGTATGTATCACTTCAATTTAGGTTTTTAGTACACTATTTGAAATTTGAAAATTAGCACATATAAGTAGCTTTAATGATATATTGTGTGTGAGCACGTGCTAAAATACAGTTGTCATGAAACATGGCTCCATCTGCAGCATTTGGTGTGGATTATATGCTCAATTTAGTGCGGATCTCCCCTGCTGTGATATATGAAGTGCTTCTCTAAGGGGTCGCCCTGCATGGTTGGTGGTTAGATTGGTTGGTGGATGTGCACTAGTTTGAACTTTCAATCAGTCAAATCTTAAATATTCCATTCAAAGGAAATCACATGTCCCTGTGGATGTCCTGGATGTGCAATCGACAGAGTCTGGATCAGGACATCTGATTAGTCAGCCAAACTGTTGGCAGCATTAACAGTGTCTGTAGTAGCTGCTGTGGCTGTAGAGCAGCACAGATACAAGAGAAATCAACCCCACTATGATGGAAGCTACCAAATATTTTGGTTCAGAGGAGAACAAGTGTTTGCTATAGAGCAGCCAGCCACTTCCTTGACCAGCTGATTGTGAAAAACAAAGGATGACCAGTGGTCTTCCCTCTTTTCTGAAGCGCTTGTTTTCTTCATCAAAGGTGTTATCTTTGACAATCGTATGACTCTTCTCCAGCAGTATTATAAGATTATAAGTTATAGTCTGAAATAGAGGCATGAATCTTCAATGGCCTCACGATTTGATTACAATTCACCTGTCAAAGTTTTCTATATTACCGCACATACCTACTTTTTCATGAATTAATAGAGCAGTCAGATAAACAGATGAACTCTGTTTTTTTTAGATAACGCCTTCGAAAATCAGACGACAACAGCCCATAATATAAAAATACCTATACCTATCTGCGTGACCCACCTCAGTAAACTATTGCTGTTACTGTTACATACGAGTCAGTCCAGGAATCTCATGTAATGGATACGTGGACACTCCATTACCTGGCCTTTGGTTTCGCTGTAGAGTGCAGGTATCGCTGTCTCTGTGAAGTGACTTCGTGTGCCACTGATTGGGTCGTTGCTCCTGAATTCTTGGCTGATGAGCTGGGCTCGCTGTTTTCTTCATGGTGGCAGACATTAGCAAGGTGAAAACCGTTAACGTGCTTCTTTAAATGAGTGGTTTTATTTCACTGTCCCGAGGCAGATTTTATTTTATTTTTTTAGCGTGCGGCTTGTCCAGTTCATGCTTGTAATATAATCTTCAAAGATGTACTGTGACTACGGGTATGATGAGGAGGTATGTGGCAACCACCACGTGAGTATTGCTACTATTCATGTTTACATTGATAATGTTGCTAATTAATGGTGACACGCATCAGAAAAACAGCTGTAGCTTCTTCTTCTAACTTTACGGTCTCCGTTGAGTCCTCTTATCACTGCATCTACCGCATCTTATTCAGTTGAATTAACTGAATCTCACAGGTGTGGCCACATTATTGTTATACAGTAGTATCACATTAAACCTGTCTTAGCCGAGCCCGTATTCACAGTTTTGACTAATAGTCTCTCCTGAGTAGTTTAACTGGACTGTCAGGGTCCCCACGCATCCTGGAAGTCCTGGAAAAGCTGGAAATTTAGAGACTAGTTTTACCTGGAAATGAATTACAATCACCAAATATCCTGGAAACAATCTGTGTTGTCCTGGAAACTTTGGCATTTCACCCTCTCTCCAGATGGCCTGCATAAGCCTATGTGCGTATTTAGTTTAAAACTCGACTGTCGGTAGGATAAACTGTATGATACTTAAAGCGGTTTTACCAGATGCAAAGTGCAACTGACTTTCAATCATCTTTTTGTCACCGAGTCTATTTTTTCCAGAGCTGCGAGCAAAATCTACATGCATACAGCAACACATTGCTCGTTGATGTGGTTGATGAATACATTCACGGTAATCACAGTAACTTTTTAGAGTCTGAATTTTCTCTAAAATATAATAAATTCTACTTGATTTCAACTATTACTTATGGGGTGTGGCCAAAATGATGTAAATTAGTCAAATGCTGTCGTGTATTATCAAGAAAAACGCCATCCAGTCGTGGTATTTAAATGAGTCATTCATTCAAAGGGCCATTGTCTGAGCTGCGTCATACATGAAACTGATAATAACAACAGATGGCGGTGCAGCTCTTGTAACGCAGCGGTTCCCAACCCTTTTCTGTCACGGAGGAAACTGACAACCCCTGACTAAGTGACATATTATATATGTAATGCGTAAGACAGTATTAACCTGTTCAAATAATGAATAAAGCTTGTGTGCAAGTTTACAAAGATCTAAAACAATAATCTGGACTATATATAAAAACAATTTCATTTAGTTTACTTCACAGAAATAAACCAAATGCAGGGAGACAGGCTTATGGTGTATATTGTTATATTTTCTTACACACCATAAAATCAAGGCTTCACGTAACCCTCTGAAGCTTTAGCGACCTCCTAGCGGGGTCCCGACCCCCAGGTTGGCAGCTACTGCTGTAAGTTGGCTTTGATTTTCAAAAAACCTCAAACTATAACCTCCTGTAACACCTTTTCTCTTATGTTTTTTTTTCAGGGTATTCACGGACCCTATCCATTTGGACAAAGCTAGAAAGACAAAGACCCCCCCCCGCGCGCCCCCCGCCGCGGCCCCCCCGCCCCCCGCCCCCCCCGCCCCCCCCCCCCCAGGGTGGATGATGAGCTTAACACCCTGGGAGACCTTAAATGCAGAGGAGTCGGAGGGGGGGAGGACAGTTGTTTTATATTGACTCATGACAACCCTCTCCCCAACCTCATGGCCCTTTCCACAGAAACACAAACTACAGTGCGGTGATGGATTACGTGCGCTACAGTGAAACATCCCACCTGACATCATCACCCGGATACGCATGTGTGAATGCTTCGTTTAAGAGTGCTATAAACCCTTAAAAATAGATACACACAACTATTTTTATTTCCACTGTACAACACGCCTAATTAAAGGGAAAATCAACCCTAAACAATCTCCATACAGTTTTGGTATTCCCATGGGCAATTGATTACTTTGTTTCTTCGGGGTTCCTACACAGGTCTGAAAATGAAAACTGCCAACAATGGGTACAGAATTCATTGTGATCCTAGAACATTTTGAGGCCTTGAAAAGTGTGAAAGAAAGACTTGTGGGATGTAGGTTTTAGGTTGGAAAACGTGTCATCTTTTATTCACCATACCAAACAGTTTATAGTATAATTAAAATGATTATTTCCAGTTTTCCTGTAGCCTTACACCACGTTTCACACACGAAACCTGAATGATGTGAAATGTTAAACAACAAGTATGACCGGTTGTACCGGACGACTGGTCACAGATGAATATCGGAACATTACCATTCACGAAAGACCAGAACTAAACCACAGATTTGCTGTGGATAAGTCTGGATGATGGAGATGGAAAATATTCCCATGTTTACATCTTGTGAGCATTCACATCGCCAAGAACTCGAAATGGCTGGATGATAAACCGATTTGGCTGTGTGAACAAAAGAAATGGCACTATATCCGTTAAAGTTGTGTTTAATTTTCTTGAACAGCTGACATGAAGCATCCACATTTGTTTGGTTTTCAGACACTTCCGTTTTATGAAGCGCCAAATGGGATATGTTAGAGCTTTCAGAGAAGTTTCCAGTTGCAATTACAACATAGATGTTGACGTGAACGCTATTTACGAGTCGGGAATTCAGATAACTTATATTATTATTTCTTCGGCTTCTACCATTTCAGGTTTAACAAGTCTGACATTTCTTTGTGTATTCATTGACACGAAAGGTTTACAACAACCTGTGATGTATTTAAAGAAAAGACAACACGTGTGCTCTGCGTTAAAAAAATACTTTGAGATCGTATGACCTACTGTCATGTTTCAAGTATTTTTGTAACGGAGAACAATTTATGACTGAGAGGACTAGAAGTTATCCCCAATATCTGTCTTAATATTACATTTATTACTGAAAAGTTACTGTTGTGTAAGCAGTGTTCACCCTGACAGTGAACTGTTTTGGTGTTTGTAGAGCCATGTCAGATAACTTGTAAGAAAAAAAAGAAATAATTAAATTTGTCATTTGACTCATTAGACTCTTTTTGACATAAACTCATAGTCAGTAACCTAAAAACCAGACCATGTCCTAGTGTTTCCTACAATACTTACATGACACATTTGGAAACTTTGTCACAAAATAACATTACACTGCGACATCCGTGTGCCTAAAGTCAAAGATAAATCCACGTCTGAAAGAAGTATCAGTGTTCAGACACACGTTGAACACTACATATTCCGATTCAAACATCCTCCCAACATCCAGACTATCCCTGTGTAGGAACCCTGTCTCTCCCAAAGATAGAATCCAGAGAACCAAGACACTAATCTGTTCTGTCATCAAGCCACGCTGTCTGACGGTTCCCACTTAAGACTGCATGGGACGTGTGTTGTTGTTGTTGTTGTTGTTGTTGTTTTTTTAGGGTGGGTTTTCACTTTAAATAGATGCTGAAGCGCAAAAGGATGCGAGTGAGTTTGAGTAAGTGAGGTGTGAGGAAGGGTTGAAAAAGCCATCTAAATCTATTTTGCCTGATGACTGACTGTAGTTTCTGAGTCCATGTCTACAGTATGTGTACTAGATATATATATGTATGCGTGTGTGTGTGTGTGAGAGAGTATGTGTGCACATCTCTTACAACAAACGTTCATTGTACAGCGAGGGCCTCTCCCATGATTACAGGGATTCATAGCACTCAAAAACACTGACCATACAGAACATCTTGTAACTGTAACCAGCCACTGACAAAGCTGCAGGCTAAAACAGACAGACACTCAAAGTGGTGCGATGATGATGAAAGAAGATGTAAGGCAGACGGGGAGTAACTTTCAACTCTGGAAAAAGTCATTGCGTTCATTTTGCTGGCCTGTTTTCACCAGTGATGATTTCAAAAAAGCAAAACATTTCCACTTCCACTCTGTTCATTTTTTCAATGGTTTTCCACCGCATTTATCAGCATTGTGGATTCACATTTACTCCTCTTGATCTAACAGCGACAGCAAAACAGAATTCCCAGAATTATAAAATGTTTTGAGAAGCTTCACACTTAGAATACATCTAAACTGAGTGAGAGACAGAGACACATTTTGCAACAACAAATGCAGACCAGGGTGCAATTAGGCCGGAGCAGTCAACTGCCCTTGGCTTTGCTCGATCCCCCTTGGCCTCTCTCTCTCTCTCTCTCTCTCTGACCAAAGATAATGTGATCAGACTATGCACATGGCTCTTCAGATGTGTTTCATGAGGAATTTGACAGTGATGGTGGGAGGGAAGGAGGGAGGAGGACAACAGGTTACCACGGGAACAGCTAAATCTCTGGCCTGATTTTATCATTTTAGATCAGTTTACCAACGTTTAAAGTCATGGGAATTGTGTTTTGTAATCAGCTGCCATATTTTATGTTTAATGTCCTTCTCTGGTCAGTGCTAATTTAGATCACATATAATACATAATGATACTTGGTATGAGTGATTCAAATGACTACTCCAAATAATGATCAATAGTTGCAAAGACAAAAAGTAACATGTTAGGTTGAAACTAAATGGTTTTAAATAGTAACTGTGGCTTTACATTGGGCTTTACACTGTGCCCAACTAAATGCAACGTCCTCATTTGTGTTGACAGAAATAAAACAGAGACCTGTAATGTCTCTTGTTGTTGAATAGTGTAGGTTTGGGGTTTTATTTGCTCCCAGTGAGCAGTTCAACAGTGAGAACATTCACAGTCAGTGAGATCACTGAAACCAGGTTAATGGTTGTGTATATTGTAAAAGGCAAGATGTCCGATAAAAATGATGAGTTGCATGACTTTTATGAGATTTCTTATGTTGATTTCGCACTGTTTAAGAAGAAATTCCGAAAAACAAAATCACATTGGCAAAGTGAAATGCTCTCAGCTGAACAGGTTGATGGTTGTTAAATGATACAAATGTAAAACCTAAAACATCAGGTTGCACCAACACAAAGTCAACACCTGGGCCAATATTTTCATGAAACTTTGAACCTGTCTTTGCCAGCCACACGTGATTTTTTAGACAAATATATAATTATAATATAAAACGCCTTAGCATTCATAGTTTGAGTGTGTGAATAGCTATTAGGAGTATGTGCGCCTGCATGATGGCAGAGAAACTTGAATATAAAAGTAAAAGACTGTGCCAAGAACGCCATGCAGGCCGCGAAATGTTTTCCCTACTGCAAGCTTGACTGTATAAAATGACACAATTTCACTTTATAACCGTTGGTTACACATCAGGTGATGTTAAAAACTGGTGAAAAGGGTGTTGAGCCTTTGTATTACAATGTCGTTTAACAAATACAAACCGGAATTCTTGCAACTGTTGCTGTACTGTTTCAAATATGCCGTTTAAAATATGGCTCAATTACACATAAACTAATCTTGAAAGCCTATATATATATAGTTAAAATAAATTAGAAATAAAAATGAGGAGAAAAACAATGTTTGTTTTTTTCATTTTGGCTTCAATCCCGAGCTGTGTCATCTCCATCTTTCACATTACGCATACCGGGATGACGAGAAGCAGATACAGGTGTTCAGTCGGGTAAAATCTCCGCCAGACTTCGGGGGAAAAGTTTAAAATCGGCATAATGTAAATATTTTAATTGTGTTTAAGGGAGAGAAGCGTAGAGAAATTGGACGCTCTGTTTGGAAATGACCTCACTATGTTGGTTTGTCACTGCTCAACTCTCCGGCACAAAAGGCTTTAACCTGCTACGAGCTCCACCAGGATTTCTGCGCTTTTCGTCCCCAAATACACTTTTATTTCACTTTATCTCCGCTTCTGTGTCAATGAGGCGAGCTGTACGATTTTTATGGACATTTATCCATGTATATTTCTACCGGGAACGCTGTCCAAACCCTCAGTGAAGTCGATTAAAACGCGCAGGAAAAACCAAAGACCAAAAAACTAAAAGTCACAAACTGTGAACGAGATTCCTCCTGTTTTATTCAACAGGTTCCGTTTCTTAAAAGCTGCGCGGCTGAATCTCTGCGTCTGTGCTGTGTGAATGTGTCAGTAGATGAGCGCTTACCATCAGTAGAGGTACAGGTATCCTCGAATGAAGTGAATATGAAAGGAAAGGTGTAAGGCAGTCCAGGCGTAAAGCCGAAAAACGCCGAAACGAGTCTTAAAGGAGAAGTTGGGTGCCTTTTTGGCTCATTAATCCTTTAGCGACACCTCTAAGCGGACGAGAGGAGACGGGGTCGGAGTGGAGGCCGGTGCTCGGGGTCTTGCAGCGAGGTTTCCTATCCGTCTCCAGTACTGCTCGTGAGGGCGGGCGGTGAGCAGGACGGCCAGACTTTTCCAAATGATCCAGCATCTATGGCCCCTTGCAGTTTTTATGTGTCCGCCCAATTTACCCTCCCCGCCTCCTCCTCCCTCTCCGACCCCCACCTCCCTCATCTGTCTCAAACACCTTGGATAACCCCCCTTCTCTCCTCCTCCACTTTAAATAAAGACGGCTCGTTGCGCGCAGTATTTTTCTTTTCATTATGTGAAACGTTGTAATTTGACTGTGAATAACAGCCGACGAGTCAAATGCTCAATAGTATGAATCTGCATTTCAATGCCTGGTTTCAGACAGTAAACTACTTGGCGTGGTGCTCTAAATGAAAAAGACCCATGTACCTGCAGATGTAAATAATCGGTCTAAATTGAATTGGAGTGGCGCTTAATCCAAATGTAGGAATTATGCCAACTTTAGGATTTACACAGTAGACAAGCAAATCACAGTGATAAATTAGTCAAAACTTTCAGAAATTTCAGAAAAAATGTATCCCCTGTGCCGAGTTTATATCTCACACCCGCTGCCTCTCTGCTCCGCATTGGCCCCTGAAGTAAAGCAAAAGTACATTTTTGGGGAGCAAACTATGGAATGTTTTCCCCCAAAAAGTGTATTTTTTTCTTTTCTCCTTAAGTAGATGTGGAGACATTTATTTATAGATTTAGCCTCTTTAGAGGCAATCATGAGCGTTAATGAGGCCCTCTATAGTTCGTCACTCACTGTCACTGATATGAAAAAAGAGAGAAACTGAAGTGCTCTTCTTTACAACTCAACAGCTTCTCTGTTTATTAAGCTATAGTCTGTACCCTACTGATGCACATTACATGACAGATATTTTGATATTTCCTCTTGAACCCCATTTGAGGATATTTTCTGTTGTGATGAGCAGTAGTATAGAGTAACATTTATGTAGGGTGATACTGCTCAAGTGAACTTTTAATGAATCCTCACACAGGTTCTGATGCTCATTAGGCTGTAACATAAAGTTTAAAGGGGGACCTCTAGGGACCCCCCAAATCCCACAGGAAGCCAATGTGCTTGAACAGCTTTGGAATGACTCCCATTGTACATGTGGAGCTGTAAAACACTGATTTTAAACTTTATTGGAAAACTTTTTCTAGAGTTCTTAAAAAAAAATTAATAAAAAAAACATGCACACTTTAATCAATTAATTAAATAATAATGTATGTAAATATGTTGTCATATATTGAAAATTACAAACACACAGTAATCATATAGAGTACAATCATCTTTAATATTGCATTTTTATTCTTTATACTTTTTAAAACATTTATGAGATAATTTCCTGTTTGATTCAATTATTGTCTGACAAAACAAAAGAAATCTGTTTCCCTTAACATGTCTGAAAAATGGAACCACTACTTTCTGCTCCTATTTATGTCTAACCATCCAACAGCCAAACCCATTACAGCATTTAACTATTACAAAACAACTGCAGATCTGTTTTGTCTTGTTTTTCAGTCCTGTCATTTCTCCCCTTGCAACACTCCAGATATCAGCACAGTAATATAACACTGTTTATTGTTTCTGGGAGATAGATTTACATTATACAAATCATACTCCATGATACTGTATCCCCACAATTAACAAGAATGTTATTTCCTTGTTGACAGCTTCTTTCACCACCATAACATCATCACTTTTATATTCATCATATTTGGCACCTTTTTAGATTAAAATCAATGTTTGACTAGTCGCTTCTAGTTGGTTTTCTGGCTACATATTAAGTGCTATAATTAGCAAATATTGCCTGACATTTAACCAAAGCAGGATATATATATATA
>NW_023339740.1:22519742-22557463 GCF_004916995.1 Morone saxatilis | reverse complement strand
TTTTTTTTTCTCCTGTATCTATAATTAAGCATTTGTATGATTAAATTAACACTGAAACAATGAGTAAGTTGTCTTTTTTGAGGGGGCCGAATACTAGCCTTGCTTATTATTTTCTGTATTTTACTTCCTCCTCCACTTACACCCTTAATTACACCAGGCTCAGCCGTTAACGGCAAGAGGAGGAGCAGCAGCAGCAGTTTAAACCTCCACATCGCTTTCAGTGAAATGTCTAATTACAAATCTCGGATTGGATCGCTCTGAAATATGGTTGGCATATCCTCGTGCCCTGAGGATGAATTTTAACGACTTTGCTTATCTCTTGACTTTTCATCTCCTTACACCAGTAGCTAAAAGGTTTTCGGGAAATATCTCAACATCTTTTTGAAGGATTGCAGATATTTATGATTCCCATTTCCTTCAGTGCCACATAGAGATTTTTTTTATATCAACATTTTTTTCTTTAGTGTAGCAGAACCTTCCCAACATGCACAACAGCAGCATCCTGACTGTGTTTGACCTGAATGGAATGGACCCTTACTTAGTATCACTGGTGATCTGTGGTTACCCTACTACTTCATGTCAAAATGGCTATTGTGAAAAAGGTTTATGGGATAAACTGCAAATAAATTAAACACACATTCAAGTCCCCCTCAGGATGAATTGTGCTAACTTTGGTGATCCCCTGACCTTTTCATGTAGCGCCATCTTCAGGTCAACACTATCTACTTTGGTTTAATATTTGCAAAACTGCTTGTGTGTGTTTAAAGTTTTATATTTTACTTTTCAAACCTGCACAATAGAGTTTTGTGTTGTTATGCAGATAACTTGTCTCATAATGCCTGAACAGCTCCCTCTTGAGGAGAATGTAGGAGTATTTGCATCCAAAAAACTCAAGTCACAGGTCAGAATCATACGCCCACCTGATTTTCCAAAAGCAGAAAGTCCTTTAGAAATCGAGCAACAAGACATAAGGGTAGGGACATTAGTTTTTGCTGATATTCATACGTATTTGAAAGGTATCTAAGCAAAGAGTTTCGCATATCATGTCCAAATATTCAAATTCCTCTGTCTTCTCTGTTTAGTGATGGTATAATTGACCTTTTTTATATACATATATTTCCAAAGAAAGTACATATCATCAGATAGTCGAAAACAAAAAGTATGGGAAAGTTTCGGTCTTTGGTGTTGGCTTTCACAAGATTCTGCGGGCTCTTAAGAACAAATCTCAGCACAAAATGACTGGATTTTGCATAAACATTGGTTGGTTGGTTTGTTGTTATTTGTCTTTTGAGTGCACTTCCTCCACTAGGTTGTAAAATATCGAGAAAGAACATTATTCTTTGGGCGATAAGCATTTCATCTCATTTAAACTGCTGAATTCACGTGTAAGAGACAGTGTGTGCATGGGTGGGTGTGCTGTCAGTGTGCATGCAGGTGGCGAGCACTGAGGTGATTATTTCAATGGGGCTTGTGTAGACATCGTGTGACAGGGTAACTGAGAACAAATATTGACTTTTGTTTCAGCGTGGATTCTCCAAAGCTCCTATCATATCTTCAATCTCTCATAGCACTTGAGTCAATAGGTTTGTTTTGTTGGAAAACTGCCCATCATTTATGTCAAGGCAAACAGGCCTTTAGCTCGAGGCCTGGAGAGCATACAAGTGAAGGAATGGAACACAGGTGTCAGAGATGGACAGTGTTTTAAAGATGAAATGTTTTTAATCCATTTGTGCTTATTCCTAGTCAGCATCACAGGTGGATTAAGATTCAAATATAAATGAAATCTTTATTGAAGACCTGGTTGCTGGAAGACACTGGAGGAAGTGCTTGAGGCCAACTGAAATGTTTAATTTAAAAATCTCTTCCTCTGATCCTTATCTGTCGAAATTCAAATGAACCCCTCCATACTGTCTTGCCCCTAGCAAAAAAACAACAAGCACCACTCACCAAATATGTGCATCATGACACACACAGCAATGATATTAGATTTTACTTCCTCAAAATCAGCAATTAAAATCAGTTATTAGGTGTTAAAAAGGAGACATTTACTCACTCAATATAATGCAAAAACCCAACAGTGAATGTGACGGGTTAAGTGGTGTAGTCAGTGTCGGAGACAGGAAGCAGCCGTGTGTTTTCATACACCATATGGTTGATAGAGTTCCTACTGCCTTAAAAGATATCAATGTGATTAGATTAGGGATTTTTATTTGTCTGGGTGGGGAGTGCTGTGGGCATCATAAACTAAAACCAACGTAAGCTAAAACTGAGCATCATTAACTCAGAGGAGAGTCAGCGGTGGAAGATCATTTACTCAAGTCAAAGAAGAAATACTACATTACTAGCTGAATTCCTCATTCATAATTTCCCCCGCAGAAGAATTAGCATTAAAAGCGTAACAAAAGTAGAAGTACTTTTATAAAAACTGGCCCCATAAATAGCATTTTAATGTTTTAACTGGTCCAGGTGCCAAGTTTTACTGTTTTATACAGTCATCAGTAGCCCACATTATAGCCTCTAGCAAAGCAACATACAGTATATTATAATATTAAGTTTTTATAAAAGAATAAAATGTATATCTGTCTTAAACACAACAGAGCCTCAGCAGGCGACTGTCAGTAAAAAAAGCTCTGACAAACCAACTGTGCACCAAACTGACAGACACAGTTAGCAACTAATAACTATAGCAGAGCACTAAAGAGACAGATATTTATATCAGGAGTTAGTTGAGACCAAAAACACAGCTAAAATGAATTCTGAATTCTGAATCTGAATCTGAATCTGAAAATGAGAGTAGGTGTTAAACTTACATTCATCAGGTTGCCAGAAACATGGGCTCCAGATGAATTTTAATGTTGCTCTGTAGCTGCTGGATGTGAAAATAAGCAATAACAACTTCATAAGCTGATAATATGTCAGTGTACTGTGTTTACAGCTTGTTACACTGCTTTAAGTACTGCACTTAAAGATCCACTCCTGACATATATGACGGCATAGTCTGCATGGAAAATAAAACAAACATTAAAATACTTCAAAAGGCATCTACCTCCTTAAAAGTTCCATAATCAATGAATATGTACATTTTGTTCATTGTTTAAGTTTTCCCCCTGGACGCAAGATGTCTCCTGCTTCTCTCCACAAAAATGCAAAATGCCCTATCGAGAGCCAGTGTTTGGTTTGTCTGTTGTGGGCTGCTGTAAAAACATGGCAGTCCGATAGCAGACACTCGCTCTTCTAAGGTAACAAGGTGATTAATAACAACATACCTATGAATATTATATTCCATTTCTGTCAATAGATCCTACTAAATGTTACACAGTGGACCTTAAAGAGCTATTAGTGAATACTGTTGCACTATGTTGGGTGCTATGGGCTTAGACAACCTTGAAGTTATTACATTATTGTTTTAAAGGTGCAGTGTGTAATATTTAGGAGGATCTATTGGCATAAATGGAATATAATACGCGTAAATATGTTTTCATATAATCACCTGAAAATAGGAATGTTTTTGTTACCTTATGAGCCTGTTATATCTACACACCTTCCATAGAGGCAGCCATGTTGAACTATCATGTTTCTGCGGTAGCCCAGAACAGACAAACTAAACACTGGCTGTTTGTCGCACTTCATAGCCACCAGAGTTTCTCCTTCGCGCTTGGAAGGGGAGGGTGAAACGAGGGAGCTGTGATCTGCACCTACGCCACTAAATCTTATACACTGGTCTTCGAAGCGACCATCTGTACTTTGTAATTTTCTTCTATTGAAACAGCTTTACCTCTGACTCTGGAAATCCTTAATTTCAGTAATTACTGAACTTCCTTCAGCAAGATGTCATCAGTTTCATGCAAGATCAGTGGTGTAGTGCAGGTTATAATGGAGTACTTATTTTTCACCGCTACACCACTGCTACCACCAGTGTTATGTGTCATTAGGGCTTTTTTTATTGGCTATCTGGCAAAACAATAGAGAAGTCAGTGTTTTCTGGATGTGTCTATACCTGCATGTAACACCAAACAATCAACTGTTTCTCTTGCTTCATATTTGTTTGGCTGGCACAGTCCATCCTTTTCCGTGGTGACATGCAAAAAATATGGGAAAAGTTTGACAAGCTTGAACTGCAGAGAACATGATCGTGCTAAAGCAATGAACATGACAAAGCATCTTAATTTGCATTTATCAAGTTGTTTTACTGTTGATCCGCAGTGGAAAACCCGACCAGGTAACGTGAAACTGAATAAATGATCAAGTTTGATACCGTTGACATTATAAACCACACAGGTGCAACCCCACAAACAAACCTGACCTGAAATGAATCTCTTTAGTGTTGCATACAATGAGATCAAAATACAATATGTCATAACTAGATATTAACTGAAAACGCTGATAAATCTCAGCTTTAAATAATAATAATACAAAAATGGAATAGAAATTTGTGCGTCAAACTAGAAATTAATACATTAGTCATTATTGGTTTTAAGTATAATCCTTTATAATTTTTATTGTTAATATCATTAAAGCAACTATAATCAATATGTTTCAATTGTGTGAAGGTGTCACTGTGTGAAGTTATGAACCAACAAGGAATTATCACCCGACTCTGCAGTTCTCCTCGGCTCTGTGGAACCTTTTAGCGTCGTTCAGAACGTTGTTTCGGTTCACTCTCACCACTCTCATCAGTGTACTACTACTATTAAATGGCAGACAGACACAGTTAACCGTTCTACAAAAAAAGTGCTTTGTGAATGAAGGAATTATCTAATGTGGCCAATCACAGCTCACTTGTTGCAAATTTGTTGAAACAGGTCCCTGTTGTGTGAAGGCCTGTATCTCTCTGTAAGATGTGCTACTACATACTTCTGCTAATGCTATAATATTTTTAAACTAATAAATCATTTTTGGTAATTTCATCTTTATTTCTCCTTCTTCTATTATTGTATTATTTTTTAAATTTTGGCCCCTGGATACCTCACCTGGTAAAGGTGGCACCCCATGTACCAAGGCCGAGTCCCTGCTGCAGTGGACCAGGGTTTGAATCTGACCTGTGGACCTTTGCTGTGTGTCATCCCTCCTCTCTCTTGCCCCCCATTTCCTGTCACTCTTCAGCTATCACTATCAATAAACGGCAATAAAGGCCCCCAAAAAATATAAACATATAAAATACAGACACATGGTGGCTCACACAGACACACAGATGCACTGATAAATACACATGTTTTAAATACTTTATTTGAATCCACCAATCACATTAAATGTATGAAGTAGTTCATTTATGACACAAAACACTTTTTGCAAGATCAGGCATGTCTCTGCAGTGCTAACAGTTTTACAAGCATCACATTTCTTTGGCAAGCTGCCCTGCTGTTGAAGTCATCAGGAAATGGATCTTACCCAATCTCAAACTGTCCCTGTGACAAGTACACGTTAACATTGAATACATCGCTGTCAGTAAACCTCCCTCTCAGCTTCCAAGAGGAAGTCATTTATAATAGGAAGTCATTTATAAGGCTCATTTATGTGCTTTCCTTTTGATTTTTCTCCCAAAAAACAGTTGGAAGAGCTGTCACAGCTAAGGCCACAGAATATCTCACTCCATACTCTAACAACATGACACTTCAAAGCTCAACATCTATTGGGGTTTATTGACTTTGCTAAGACAACTCAGGTGGGTCACTGACACCTGTTTACAGTAGAGACACCTGCACAACCATTACTCAGTTTCAAGATCACAGTGCATCAATTGTGTCTTTGTATTTTACATCAAGTCTGTTGCGTCTTTTGGTTCATTGTCATTCAACCATGTAAATGTTGTTCTTGAGCCAAGGAAAAGGTCAAACACTAGTTGAAGAAACTGCCATGCAAATTTTGTTGATGAGCTAGATGCGGGTTAAGCCAAAAGCAAACAGACATTTTCTCTCCCTATAAATCTGTAAGTATTGTAACCTTTTTAATTTAAGCAAACTTTTAAATACGACAGTACATTTCAGTTTTAATTACAAGGCAGTTTAACACGTCATAAAGCACACATTTATGCACGTATGCATGCTTCACCAACAAACGTACTCATGCTGTAGGACCTATACGCGACATACAATTCGCATATTGAATTGTCCAATGAAAGGGGGTTGTCATCGCTCACCGTTTGATTTGGTGTGTCCACAAACACTCTGCTGCAAAGAAGTCTTGACGCAGTTTGTGCACACCCACTCTGTATCTCACAATTACTCCATTCAGACTGCGGCTAACCATATCAAACCCACAGCTCCTGCAGTGGAAGTGAAAGAATAGAAAATATTTCCTGGATCTGAAAGGGAAAAAGAAACTTTAGGATTTAGTGTTTGCTATCAGAAGTCTGGCCATTTAGGAACTTACACGGTGAATTAAAAGCAAGATTAGAGGGGATAGATTAGATATACAGTAGTCTCAAAGTACTTTAATTGTTGTGGCTTACCACTGTTTTGCTAATAACAAGCTTTTCTTTGAAAGCCTTTTCACAGGCACCTGTTATTTCTCTGCTTTTGACAGAGCCACATTGTTCAAACAGGCTTAAGTTACGCAAAACAGTTTTTCATTACAATGCATCACTTTGCAGAGAGCAAACAGAATTACACTGACAGTTTTTACATTTGTGGTTAAGATTCACTGATTGAATACAAATACTAGTTTCAGAGGTTAGATGTGGTGCTGACAACAGTTTCTCCATCTCTTTTAAAGTCAATATTCCAAAGTATATGGAAGTGATAGAGATCTCTTGTAGTTGTTATTGTTGGCAATAAAATCACCCATGCAGCTGAAAGGCACACACTTTGGTGTAGGGAAATTAATAACTTACCAGTATTGGAAAGTAGCATACATTTAACCTTTAAGTGCAAGTTTTAAGATACTCTATTCTTAAATGTACTACATTTAAGAGAGAAGTTGTACTTTTTACTCAGCTAGGCTATAATTAACCTCGTATTTACATAGATTTTTCATACAAAATATATGTTTATGACACATAATGTGTTGCTATAAAGTACTAACAGTATATAAAGCAGTTAAAATGATCCACCTCCATCAGCTACATTGTTATAAACCTGGCACACCCACACAGGTGTTTTTCTTTATTCCAGGTGATTAGACTTGGCCTGTAGACCTCCCTGGAAATCAGTACTGAGTGGACCATCCTGGTCAAATTAAAATAAAATAGTTAAAGACTTTTGACAATACCAGCTCTATTTGTCTAAGTCAGACTGCTGAAGTTTCATATTAACTATTTTTCACGTATAATGAGCAGGCTTGGGGAGTAACGGCTTACATATAACTGAGTTACGTAATCAGGATAGAAAAAAAGGCTAACTTTAATCTATTACAGATACTGAAAAGAAAGACATCATAAGATTACAATTACAATTAGTAAAGGATTACATTATCAGTTTTAAAAAAAAAAATACACTGGCGCGAGGAACATTTTTCCCATTTTTCTTCTCAAACGTCTGCTGTAATGCTGCTGCCTACACTGCAATTTCCGCAGCTTGGGATCAATAGAGTATATCTATCTATCTATCTATCTTATCTATCTATCTATCTATCTATCTTCGCTATCTTATGCTATCCTATTCTATCTGGTCTATATCTACTATCTATAGCTATCTATCTATCCTATCCATCCATCATCCCATCCATCTCATCATCTAATCTATCTATCTATCTACTCTATCTATTCCTATCTATCTATCTATCTTATCTATCTCTATCACTCATCCTATCTATCTACTATCTTCTACAAATATAAATATCTTAATGGCAGATTCATTTTTTATTCTTCTCAAATGTTGTCTGAGCAAGAATCTCTAGCCATTTATTTGTTAGCTGGCAGGTCACCTGAGGTCTGTCTCTGGACTGTGAAAACAGGACCTTGAGTGAAATAGAACATAAATATATTGTTATGTATTATGTAATTACAAAGTAAACTAAGTATGTAATTGGTGGAGAAGGATAGGATTAAATGGACTAATTTTCCAAATGGTAAGATTTAATTTGTTTATCGGGATTATTTATTGAATTTGCTGTATAGGTTATATTATTTATTTATTTATTATATTATTATTATTATATTTTAATATTATTTGGTTCATTAATCATTTTCATAATAAAGTCTTTTTTTGTCATGTTGGAGATAAATATAATTGTAACAAACAAACTAACAAGTAGCATTTTACTTTAGTTGGCCAAGTTGTGGCTAGTTTTAACTACTCTATATTAGTTTAGTTCTGTGGTTCCCAACTCTGAAAAATCTGGATTTTAACAGTTTTTAAATTTTCACTGAAAAAACTGTTAAAATCCTACTGACAAGTGTCTTGAGCTAAAAATGTTGCAATAATAGGTTTAATCTTTATCTGTAATCTAATAATGAATTGTATTTTATAAACTTAATCTATTTTTTTTTTGACAGCTATAGCTGTCAAAGAAAATGTGGTGGAGTACTATAAAGTAGCATAAAATGATAATACCCACCTCAAATTTGTACTTAAGTACCGCACTTGACTAAATGTACTTAGTTACATTCCACCACTTTATTTTCTTAGAACATTTTTTTCAAAGCGACACTCTTTAGTCTCTTATCACTTTGAATTGTCTGTCACCTAAGCACTGAGGTCAACTAGTAGTGTTTGAGGAGGTCTGAGCTAATCTGCAAGACATTGGTCCTTTAGACACACACACACACACAGGGTTGTGTGCCTAAGTAAACATGACTGCCCTATAAATATAAATTGCAGTCAATGGTGCTGGAATTCCTTTGCACTCACTCATCCAGTCACTTGCCCTCTCTCCTCACTTTGTACACACCCCCAGCAGGTGCTTTCACTTGAGGTTTAGTTTGCAGTTGTGCTCTGGGCTCTGACTTTCAGGTTAAGCTTAGACTGCACCACAGAGCCTGGGAGGGTCCGAGGCCTCAAGCTGGGGGCTCTGAGACAATCATCGAGGGGGGAAACAGATTGAAGGGTGCCCGCTGCGTACTGCACCTCTGCCCTCAGGTAGCGCCCAGGGCGTCACGGCTGAGCTGAGCCTTTGGTCTGCACCGGGACAACAGGCCATCCTTCATCCTTCATCCTTCAACAGAACCAGAGCTGCACTGCATCTGCTAACATCCAGTCAAGGTTTTGCCTCTGAGCATCTTTGCCTCGGTAAGAAGACACTAACCTTACACAACGTCCTAAATATGTCATGTGTGCTTAAAAAAAAATAATATAGGTTTTATTTCCTTGTTCGCTTTACTTTTAATTGTTTGAGGAGATTTTGTGTGATACTAGTTGTTTGTTCTCTTGGAAATTATCAAATTTTCTACTTTTCATAAGTTACTGGGGAATTTAAGTTGTCCAACCTGTCTGTCACTGTCACTGATGCTGATATCATCTCATCTGATAGAGGAAATAAAGGGCATTTTATGTGCAATCTACCTGGTAGAGGATTAATATCATCCAGAGAAGTCATTTATTGTCATTTATTATTAATTAACCTGTGAACACCCTTGAAGCTGTGGCAGTTAGTTAAAAATAAAAGAAAAAACACTGGTTGGTAAATATCTTGGTTTAGCATTCTTCATCATCATTCTCTTAATATCACTGGTAAGTTGACGACTATGAACTGGGAAAAAAGAAGGTATATCAGGCTAAATAATGTGCTGCCTAAAGATTTATACAGTAAAAGCTTGAACATCTAGAAGAGGGGAAAATGAGGGATGAAAAAAGAATGAAAAACTGTTATCTCATTAATTTACCTAATCCTTTTTGTTTTCTTGTCTTTTTATTTGCTCTTTATCTTAGCCATGCTTACCTGTTTTTCTTGTCCAACTGCATATTAGCTCTCACACAGAAAGATAAAAAGCAAAATGTGGTCAGATAAACGTTGTCTAGAGGGGGTTGTTGGTGATTTGATGCCAAAAACCACAACGATAAGCTGATGTATTCAAAATAAAAGTGTTCCTCTTGTCTAGGATAAGACAGGGGATTTAATTGTGATTTTGAGTTTGATTAGAGATGTCAATTAAATACAACGGCTGTTCCCCACGACGGGACTATAATAGGGCAGAAATTACAAAACTTTCTGCTTTTTTTCTGTGGTTGCAGGTGTGTTTTAATCCTGTTAATCATATCAAGTTAATCTACATCATTACTCCACATCATGACTCTGTTGTGTTTGTTAAGAAGACAGATTTACAAGGGATTTTAATAATGGAGTATGCTAAATATTGCTGCTGCCCTGGCTCTCTAAGGGGGCTGTACAAAAAATGAGTTAGAAGGGTTATTCATTTCTTTTTTGGAACACTCGCTAGGGTAGATAATGTTGAAGAAACTAGTAGGAGACGGCTAAGGTATCCAACTGATATCTAACCGTAGCCACTCCCCCAACACACGAACACTCGCCATCAACGCTAAACCAACTATTGAGTGCTTTTCGAGGAAGTTAAAATACATAGACTCTGGTTTGACGTGTTTGCTTTACCCAAACTAGCCTTGTATTCTACTTCTGTGTTTGTTGTTTTGATGTTTTCATCAAACAGGGAAAACTATACATATAGGCTCTTTTTCTGTCATTCTTATGGAACTAGCTCGTTAGCTTCAGCTAAATATGCCGGCTTGAGGAAGATTTTGCTCATGCGCATTGAATGATTCGGTCTGAATGAAATGATTGGTTTGGCTTAATACAGGACTGTGACTGCTACAGATACTGGATTTTATTTTTATTTAATTTATTTTCTGAAAATTTTGATTTATTTTATTTTATTATCTAGCTTTAAGAAAAAAACCTTCAACCTCCCCCCTAAAATCTAAAAGAAATCATCGTTTTCCTATCATCACTGTCCTCTTTTTTCTGTAATTATTTTTATACAGTTAATCTCACAAGGGAAGGAAATAATTATATATTAATACGGGGTCGGGAAAATCTTAATGACCCTCCCCTGCTCTCTCAAAAAAGTTAGATCCCCTCCCTTCAGCACAAAATAAAAATTGGGCCCAATTATATTTTTTGTGCTGTCCCTAAGTCAGTTCATTGAGGTTGTATATTGTATTGTATTGTAGTCCACTCTAGTGAAAATGCACATTTTCACATTTTTAGACAGTTTCTCCTTTAAGGCATCCATGCTGTACACTCAGTTGTTTACATGAAAAATGATGGGAATAGTTGGCTCCTATCTTGCCTCTGCACAGCTGGCCAACCATAAAAGTGGTATGAAAGTCGTTGTGAAAGTTACGGGGGGAAGAGGATAACAAAGCTCTTCGAGTCTCCTCATTATTTCACACATATCTGATGTCTTCAGTGGATGTTTAAGTAACATGCTTCATGTACGCCATTATTTATCTGACCTTTATCTGAAGTCTGTTCCTGTTGCACTTTTTTCTTTCACTGATACACCAAGTTTTCTACTTTAGTCAAACTTTTCCTTGCACATTTTCACAATTTCCATTCAGGTGTTTTATGCACAAATTGAGAAAATGTTAAAAAAAAAACAAGTGAAATTGACTTTAAGTGTGTGTGTACACTATTAAGCCGGACATGAAGTAGTGGAAGTAGTGAAGTAGTTTTCTGTCCCATTTATCTACATTGCCACACTACTGTTGCCTATATGCTGATTGCACCACATTTTCTTACTGTGGCTTTTAAAACCGCTATTAAAACCTGCTCTTTCTGATCTTTTGTCAATCAAATTCAGCTACAACAGCACATGCCTTAGGCCTCATGGCAAAAGTCCCCATATCTTCACCATCTCTTCAAATTATCTGCCAAAACTGGTGACAAGTTAATTTTACTATCCATTCAAGTCCAATCTCAGTTTATTATCAGCATCATTAACTGTAAATACAGCCCTCTGCAAAATATATTTCTACCAGCAGGAAAGCATATCCAATTGTTTGGCCAAATGCCAGTGCACCTGACTAACAGTAAAAATGAATCACCAATGCAGCAACATCCCCCACTGGCAGTTAATCCAACCCACCCAGGGAGAGAAAAAGAGTAGAAGTACAAGAGTATAATACAATGCAGAGGTGGCAAATGTACAAACATTCTTTACTACACTATTTACAAGTAGAAGTAAAGATACTACAGATACTGAAATGTACTCAAAGTATGAAAATAGTCTCTTGGTTTCTCTGAAGGACTTTTCTACTGGCTGTTTCTGTGCAGACTGATATTCCAAATGGGGTCGAGGTTCTCTGTTCTCTGTGTCAGTTTCGTCACATTATGTCATGTCATGCGTCACATGCACCGGTCTCGATGTTGGGAAGGCGTGTTTTGAAAATGTAAGGAAAAGAAAGTGCAGAGATGTTTGTAGAAATGTAGGGGGTAAAAGTTAAAAATTGTCAGAAAAATAAATACTCAAGTAAAGCACAGATACCTGAAAAACAATAAAGTACAGTAAGAAAGTAGTTCTACTTTGTTACTTCCCACCTCTGATAAAACTGAATTAAAAATTGACAGGAAATAGGAGGCTGTAAAATACAAATATTGTCAATAGTGATAAAAATAGGAGCCACTGCCACATGCACAGAAAATCTGCCTTTATTTGCAATTCATAAAACAGGCATACAACCTTAAAATTGTCTACACCTAACCCTTATGTATAATGTGAAAAGAGCACCTGCCCCTGTTACCATAAAAACGTCCTACAGCATGCAGGCTTTCTTTCCAGCAATAGTCACATTGAGCAAGGAGCACAAGATGAAACTCCTTCTCTTTCCTTGTTCTCGGAACAATGACTTCCTTAGTTGGTCCAAGTTTCCCATGAGACACAATAACAAGGGGGAAAAAAAAATCTCCCTTAAACGTACACATGGCAAACAGTCACGCCTGGCTGTACACACTCTAGACTCAAACAACGCAGACTGTGTGTGTGTGTGTGTGTGTGTGTGTGTGTGACGAGCCAAATTCACGATCCACATTTTGGTCGCTATTAAATAGATATTCTGAAATCACGCAGACAACCTTTTCTTTTTCAACTCAGACTGAATCATGAAGGGTTAAACACACTTTTGAAAGCTTGTTTTAATCATTAACTTTAATCTAAACACTTAGCCGACTTCTGTCACATAACTGTTTCAGCAACAATGATAAATGGGCTAAAAGGTTCATTTCAGGCCAGATTGGTTGTGTTGGTCTGCAGCTTTCCTTTCAAGAGGTTTGGAAGTAGGTTGTTATACACACAGCATATGTAGGTGAAAGGCTACTGGAAATCAGAATGAAAAGAGTAATATCTGTACAGAAACTCCAACCCACAAATTGATTTTAATTGACATTTTGATCCCAGTCGGATGTTTCTTTTGGATCTTTCTTTTTTCAGTGAAAATATAACTCACAGGTTGCTCTTTGGTCAGTTTTGTATTGTTTTTTGTTTTGCAGAAAAAAACACATACTTCCAGTAACAGAACTACAAACATATAAAATCCAAGGTGATGATACAAACTTCACCTCAAATAATCACCTTCTTCATGTTAAATGAGACCAAGCATGTAGAAGAAATATGGTTCCCAGGGTGGACGCCTGCATGGAGGGAGTCCTTTTACGTCGGTGTCAAAGGCTGACTTTGCAGAGTAAATGGAGCAAGCTCTAATGCTCCTGAAATGAATATCAGCGTCTTGACCAAACTCATTTAGAGATCAGTCAGAATTTTAATCCCTCTCCCCAGGGGTGTGTGTTTGTGTCTTTTTCTTGTGCCCCCTCTTCCTTTTGGAAGAAGGTAATATGGCTAAATTTGCTTTGCTAATGGGCTTAGCGCAAGCTGTTACAGAGCAGCGTTGACACGCAGCAGCCAGGCTGGGATGCCAGTGGCTTTTAATCTGAATCCTGATGGAGTGAAAGGGATTGTGGGTTATAGTTTACGAGAAATTTGGAGATAAAAGGAAGACTGGGGAGGAGGTTTTACAGTGGGGGGTAGGGGACCAAAGACTAGAAGGCGAATCTTTTTTAGCGGCGGGGAAGATAACTTCATTTAACTTTGGGGAAGTCTGGTTAAAGAGAAAGGGTGACTATAAGAAAAAAAGAAAAGAATCATGTGAAAGGTTTTGCACTTCCAGGCTTTACAAGAGGTTGTGTGAGGTGTGGATTAGGAAAAGGTTTAACATCACCTGGATTCGTTTAAAGCGCTGCCCTCACAAATGATTTTAGTTGATGGGTGTTTTTATGTACTTTTATGTACTTTTATGAGACTTTAATTTCTTTGTGTCTTGACAAATAAAGCCATGCCTCTCATTGAACATGTGCTCTGTGGGAGCACACTTCCTTTACTGTGGCGTCGGCCACAACCACTGATAACCTGGTGTGTGACGGCGGTGTGCCTTCCCATATGCCAGCTGTGGCAGCTACACATTATGATGCCATATGCGAGTTCACCCTGAGATTACAACACTTGTGCTACAGCTGACGTCCATAAATGAATACTTATGATAGCAATTTCCTGTGCAGCTATCAGTAGAGACTTCATAAAACACCCTGGTTGTTTTCAAACGTGGTTTTATGCACGCTCTTCTCCACATTATCTAACTTGATTAAAAACTCCAGCTGACAGTGGAGACAGAGGGCTGCAGAGACGGCACCTTGAAAGCCGAGGCAGGCGGCAGAGCTGCTTCAGGTCTTAATACAAGTCATCTACCCCCAGGACATCAGCCATTCTGGGCCACTGACCCACAAATAAGAGACTCAGTCAAATCCATTTTGCCCCATGCCTGTCAGCGCTGTGTGTGTTTTAACTGTCTTGAGGGTCATTTCCCTGGTATCTCCATTAGAATCGGGGTTCTTATAGAGCATCGACCAGCACTCACCTCAGTTCTGCTCATAACATATTACGAAAAGAGATTCTTACCAGCAGTTGCTTTGATGGAGTTTCTTACTTAACAAAAACAATTGCTTGTTTAGCAGCCAGAGAAAAGCAGGGAAGGAACTGTTGGAGAAGGTATTGTCTTTTTGACTTGAATTATTTCAATGGAAGCGATGCTGAACTTAATCTCATACAGGATTATTATTTATAAAATTCTTGACAAATGCAGATTTAAATTATATATTTACCTTCAAAACATCTGTTGTGAAGTGTTTTTAAGTTACAGGCAGATCTGTTGAACCTTTTGCTTTCACACTATTCAGAATAATTAGCACACTTGTTTTAACATTTTGCAATGTTGAAAGAATATTTTAAAACCTTTACATGACTCTTAGTTCATGAGCAAATAACAGGTCAGAAATATGAAGTCTAAATTTGGCTTTTCTTGTGTCTCTTGTCTCCAGTAACAGTTATGTCAAATCCAGTGGGCAGTTTATCAGAAGACACAGTGTATGGATCCCGGATCGGGATGACAGAGGACCCCCTCGCCATCCTGGAGCGAAACAGAGGCTCTGGAGAACCCTGGGACATGGTGGAGACCAAACCAAGCGTGGAAGCCCTCGAGCGGGGTATACCAGGCCTCTACCTCTCCTGCTTCGACATGCTCCTCACTGAAGAAGCCACCTGGCTGGTGAAAGTTTCAGAGGCCTCCCCAACGCTGGCTGTACCCATGACACGCATGGAGCCCCAGGAGGAACCAGAGCAGTGCCCAGTCATAGACAGCCAGGAACAGGGACTCTCTCCTGGGCTGGAGGGCCAGGAGGAGGAGCGTTCTCTGGAGCAAGTGCAGAGCATGGTGGTGGGAGAAGTGCTGAAGGACATTGAAACTGCCTGCAAACTGCTCAATATCACCCCAGGTAGGCTGCCTTCCACCTCACCTGCTACTGCAGTTTGTCAATCTTCAAGAGGGCTGTTACAGAGACATTTAACTGACAAAGAAACACAAGCAGTAGAAAGTACACAAGACATTTTTTTCATGACACAAAAAAGTGCCCGTTATTTGCAGGTAAAGAAATTGAGTCAGCTATATTCAAGCTACTGGATCTTGCTCCCAAAATCAACACATATTTGTATGGATAGCCCAGGAAAGATGACAGATCTCTTAAATCATATCCTTACTGACTCATAGCCATGTTTGCCTGCTCCAGGATCTGTTTAATCCTGACCTTTGCATGAGTTCTCTTGGATTGTGACAGTGATGATTCTTTCCTGACATTAGACCTTTACACAGTCTTAAGGGCGAGGTCTCTCCTGCTCACAAAGCAAACAGAGAAAGCATTATGTATTGTAAGGCTTCTGGCTGTCATAAACCTGTCATCTGTTCTACTGATTAGAATTGTAGCAGCATAAAAGGGTGATCACCTTGTTGTTTCAGTAAATTTATTATGTGTAAAAGTAGCATAACATTAAACACACTTTCAAAAGAAAGGGAATTTAAAATGACTTAACTTGACTGAATAGGGCTTTAATCTTACTGGATGAATATCCTCAGTATTTACTGCAGAGACAGCTGGAAGTTTTCTTACTGATTTTCTATCTTCCTCTGTTTCATAGACCCTATAGAGTGGAACACAGGGAATGTCCAGAAGTGGCTGCTGTGGACCGAACATTTGTACAGGTTGCCACATGCAGGAAAAGCCTACCAGGACTTGACAGGAAAGGACTTGTGTGCAATGAGCGAGGAGGAATTCCGCCAGCGCTCGCCACAGTGTGGAGACACGCTGCATGCACACCTGGACATATGGAAGTCAGGTGTGTGATTGACATTTATTTATTTAACAAGCTCATCATAGCCAGCTGCAGCTCCTGTGGTGATTTTATTGTCCAAAGTTTAGCTGTTTGGAACTTTTGAATTAGCATTTTAAGTGTACAGTGTGTGTTTGTGTGTGTATGTAGAGCATGAGTGGATGGAGGTAGTCAAGTCAAACCATTAAATTGCCCCAAATCACCGATTTGTCTTGCAAATGACATGCTTTCTTGGAGCATTGGTGTTGGATGAGGAAACATTAAACAATAAAATAGGAAAAGAATAAGGGAACATAAGTATTAAATTAATTGAAAGTAAAACTTTTTTTAAATGTTATGTCTCTTTGTCTCCAGCTGCCTGGATGAAAGAGCGGTGTTCAGTTGGAGACACAAAAACTGCAGGTAGGTTTGGTTTCCTGTCATTTAAAGACAATAGTGAGCAGTATTGAATAAAAAAAAAGTAACTTTGCACAGAATTAGGCAAAATGAACTGTTACACAGTTTGACTACAGAACTCAGTAGGGTTCAGTAGAGATTTTGGCTTTCATGCAAAGCAGTCACCTGCTTTGCATATCTCTATGTGTCCTGGTTAATCTGGTAATCTTTTGGGCCTTGAGGAATGTGTGTGTTTGAATCACTACGCTGTGGCTTTAAGGTCTGAATATTGTCATTGTTTTTGTTGCCGTTGTTAAGGTGGCGAGGAACTTTGGTCCGAGGCAGATTCGTCTTGTTCAGGTCAGCCCATTCATCTGTGGCAGTTCCTCAGAGAACTCCTGCTTAAACCTCACAACTATGGACGCTGCATCCGCTGGCTCAATAAAGAAAAAGGTATCTTCATTACTTTAATTCTACAGTATAGTTATGAATCTCCATTTAGACATCCAAATGTACCCTTCACTCTCACTCTTAAACTTCTCTTTTGAAATTGTATTACTTTATTTTTAGAGGAAACTTGTTGCAATTAAAGTGTTAATAAAATGGCAATAAAATAATATATATTTTATGATTTATTGTACTAGTAACTCTTGCTATCTCCAGCTCCTTTTGAAACCTTGTTCATATTATCTAAATAAAGGAAAGAGAAAGTTGACCAAGGTTCTGACTGAGGCTTGCTCGACTGTTATTGGAGCACAGAGCAAAAAGGGGTGGGACTTCAGAATGGTCAATTTTACTGCTTTCAGCTCTTCCTCAACCTACAGTTCAACTGAGACCAAAACTCCTATCAATGCTTACACAAATTCCAACTTTAGCTGCTTTGAGCTATTTTACCTCAACTTATACTTCAGCCAGTTTCAGAACTACTTATTTCATCTGCTTTCTCATGACTACTTCATCTCTTACAACTCCTTTACATGCTTACGCTTCAACTGATTTCAGTGCTTCAATTTAAACTGTAATTATTATATCTCATAAGCACTAATTAATATGTTAAACAGTTTAACTGCAGTTTCAAAAACTCAAAATGTAAAAATCACACATATTTTACGGCAAAGCAGGAGAGAAAAACTTAGACTTCCTAGAATTTCTGTCTCTAAAATTATTTTGTTCATGCTTTTTCTTTGTAATAAAAGTATATATATATGTATATATGTTTATTGTGTGGCGTGCTGTTACAATTATCAAATCTCTTATGATTTCTACCAGGTATTTTTAAAATCGAAGACTCCGCTCACGTTGCGAGACTGTGGGGACTCCGAAAGAATCGGCCTGCCATGAACTATGACAAGCTGAGCCGCTCCATACGTCAATACTACAAGAAGGGCATCATCCGCAAGCCTGACGTGTCTCAGAGACTGGTGTACCAGTTTGTTCACCCAGTATGAGGCACAACATAGTGGGAGGAGGACAAACAAAAAGGACACGCTGTCTTACCACCATGCACTTAAACACCTAAGCCTGAGATGAAAAGGTGACATGGAACACGTGCACTGACCAACCCCAATGGTACACACTTCCACTGCCAACACTGAAGCAACAGCTGGCAGCTGCTGCATGAAGGCTTATCTGTGCATGAGCCGAGAAGAAGAGACAAAACAATGTGGCTGTTGAGGCTTTTTTCCTGCTGCAGAATAAAACAACAACACATTAAAAAAAGAAGAAAAAAGAAATTAGTAAATGAACTGCCTTGTCATTTGCATGATCTGCCTGTTTATTTTTCCATAATGTGATTCTTAATTATCATTAACTCCATTACCCCAAACAGTTAGAGCTGATCGCTCTTATGTACAGGCTTCAGGAAAACGCCCATCGCCCACGCACAGCTACATTTGCTTTGTCTTTTTGTTTCGCTCATCTTGACCACTGTCTCTGTTTGAATTAGAGCCGGTTTCCCTGCCATAGCTGAAAATGTGGCTAGGATTGTTTTGCTTCTTTTTTGGGTTTGGTCCTGGCTGTTATATACACAGTCAGCCAGTCTGTTATCTGCAAGGTGCAGACAAGCAGACTTTAGTAGTTTGCTGAATCTGGTTTCAAGCCTTTGGAGGACCCTTAAACCCTTCTGTGACTGTACTGATAATGCCACTTGCTAAATGTGATTTTCTAAAGTGTAACTTGGTAAAGAGTGATGCATTCCTTTAATATTGTTGCTGAGAAGCCCTGCTTTATATATATATATATTTTATGCTGACAACTGCGGTTTGTACTGCTGTACAATATTTTGCATTTCATGTTGTGGGTGTTTTAATGTGGAGACCCAAAGTGTTAGAAATAAATTAAACAGATATTTATATAAAATAAATAATCATATAAGTAAATTCAGACAAAATGTATTATATAACTATGAAAGTGTAAAACAATGAAATTAATTTTTAGCTTTGTCAGCAGTGTGGCTCTACGGATAGCAGTGATGGTCTGTCAATTTTGTACAAACATTCTCGTCCCCTCGTCTGGATGAGTTGTTAGAACGTTTATAATCCCTTAATGTTTCATCTAGCGCCATCACCAGGTCAATATTTAAGTTTGGCTGCAAATCTAATAATATTCCCAACAGCCTCAGCTCTACTTTGTGCTAATTTGTCAATGTTACCATGTCAACACAATAAACTAAGATGGTGAACATGGGAAACATCATACCTGCTATACATTAGCATGTTAGATAGTAGCATTTAGCTCGAAGCACCACTGTGGCAATTCTCCTTACTGCCCCTTACGTTACAGTAGACTCTTAAACTCTGCTCATCATCATCGTCACTTAAAGTCTTTCAACCAAGAAAAAACAGGACAGAAAAAAGTGCTGGAATTAAATAAACATTACCTGGTATAAACTCTTTTATTTTGAAAAGAAGCAGGTTGAAATATAATTACACTCCAGATTATTTCACAATTTGTTTGTTATGTATTTTGTCTGCATTTATTTATATGGATATTTATTTCATATTCTTTATATGTAATACATTTTTAACTCTTTGGGGCTGCATATTTTACACTCAGTTCTTACTACAGTGCTTAATGTCTGCCTGAGCAAGGATAGGATATCCAAGCTTCAAACAGGGCTCAATAAACTTTATTTTTAAAATGAACGTGGATCTGTATGGTGTCTCTAACTAATAAAGGGTTTGTAAATTCAGTTACATGTACTTTGCAGGCTTAACCTAACAGTTATTGGAAGGCTCGACAATCATTTGATAATTACTTTGCAATTATAATTAATAATTACTTTTCACTACGTGTTTGTTTCTAATTCAGATCTTTGTTGACATTTTATCTTTTCTTTTCTGTTCTTAACTGTTCTTTCTTTCATAAAGACCAAGGTTTTTCTAATTGTGTCATAAATATTATTTCTATGAAGTGAGCTAGAAGGAATTTGTCTGCCAAGAAAATGTGGCCTTGAGCTATAGTGATCCCTGCTGTGTGGGTTTTTCTAATCTCCTATGGGGATTAAAAGGATCAAGGGGATGTTACGATGTCAGTCTTTAGACAAAAAGGTATGACAGTGTGTTATCTATATGATTATCGAAGTTATTAGCACCATGGTGATACAACGAGAAATGGGACCTGTAGAATACAAAAGGAGTGATAAAGACTGTGGGCAGAATTTATTTGATAGGCCTCACCCATCCCTCACCACTGCCAACAACAACCGTTTTAATTCAACACCCAAACTCTTCATGTAGGGAGTGGCAACTGCAAATATTATCACATGAAATCTATCCAGAAAGCATTTAAAAGATTCTTAATTACAGTAATTTCATTTCCTCTGTATTACTCTGTCTTATTCTTATTTATGCCGACTTGGACTCCGAAGTTCCTTTTGAAATCAGCATTGGATTAATTACACCTTCTGACTGGTTATGCAACTTTAGCTGGAAAAGCTGTTATTTTTGCTTCTTCAGCAATAAATCTTCTTAAACTGTGATAATAATCACGTGTCTAGAAAGGACCCCATTTGATGCTTTAGACAGGATCTAGAGGAATACTCATGGGGTGAAGAGAAGGTGGTGTGGAAACCTTAAGATTTAATTGCTAATAATCACATATATCAGTATTTGCTTGGAAAGGCTCTTAAATGAATATATTTGAACTCTAAACAGTATATCATTGTGGTGCATTAGTAAATAATTGAATAGAAATATCTAAAGGTGGCATTAGAAATCAATAAATAGGTTTATTTGTCTTTTTCCTTGAACTTACAACTACGTTATCACTGCAAGCCAGTTATCCACTGGAAGGTCATTTTTTGTTGTTTTGCTGTTGACATTGTTTTGTAAATGTGGGAAATAATCAGATTCTAGTGTCACAGTGCTGAAGTGTGAACTGTCACCAAGATGTCAGTGTCAGTGTTTGGCCAGTTGTCAGTGGGGTTAAGAAATATTGCAAAATGTACTTAGAAAAGCAAACAGCTGTATATACTAGTTATATGTTTGTTTTTCAAGACTTTACACATTGTGTGAGGTTTGTACTAGAAAGGAAAACCCTCAATGAAATACCAAAATATCAACAAATATTAACAACAAATGTCATCACCAGCGATCTGTATAATTGGACCAATGTTCATTCAGTCATTACACCACAAACAAGACAAGTAGTCCCAGTCCCAGCTATTGGGTCTGTGGCACTGTGGGAATTTTGGTCTATAAACCGGCAGCAGGTGCGTTGATCAAACTGATTGTGAAGAATTGTGGGTGTTTGTGGTTATCTGACTCACAACATGATAATTAATGTGACACATCTCTGCACGGCTGCCTGACAACGAGCTGAATCTGGTTTCTACTGACCTCTAGTGGCAGACTCTAGTCTATAAGCTAGAACCCAGGAGGCCACAGCAGATGGGAGCCCCAGAGTTAACCTTAATTTAAGTCTTTCTCAGACTAGATTAAAGGTGAGGAAACTCAGACCATCACCATTAAATACTTTGTTCAAATTCATTTAAGAGGGCGCACCACTCGCTTTAGATCTTTAGACATGTCTGCTGTCTGGGACAGCTCAGAGCTGCTGCTTTGACATCATTTATTATTATTGTTATTGCGCCCTGAGCTATATACAGCTATAAACCTTCTGTTTTGAATTCATGCACATTACTAAAACTGAACATTGAGATTTGTGTTCATTTAGGAAATGGACATTTATATGTACTCGGACTTTTTGACAGCCCAAAGTCAAAATTTTTCCTTTCCAGTACAAAACCATTTTCCCAGTGACTCAGTCGTGACACACCCTGAACAACAGTAACTAAGAACACTTACTCAAGTACTGTACTTAAGTACAATTTTGAAGTATTTATACTTTTACTACTATTTTTTAATCTACTTTATTATCTGTGTTAACGGCAAACTCTTTTGGGCTTTGAACATATGAACATACATATATATCGTATATACACACATATATATATATATATATATATATGAAAATATTTAGTATTTTTACAGTGTGGTGCTAAATTTACTGAAGTAATCTGAATACTTTATTCCACAACTGTTTTTTTTAAGCTAAATTTCACCACATTATAAATGATTACGTGCAGCAGTCACATCTTTGTGTTTCAGTAGTATGAAACCAGGTGTATTGTGCTGAAACATCAAAATCCTACTTCACAGAGTCTCATACGTGCCTCAGAGTTTTCTGATGACATCTTTTATTTTTGCTTATGCAGATGAACAGGCACTACAGTTTTGAAGTTACAGCACTATGCTAAAAAAAGAGAAAGCCCTCTAAAAAGTTGTCCTCAACATTGCAGATCAATGTTTCAAGCATGAGCAACAGACAGAAAAGGAGCATTTAAGTTTGTTTGTTTTTTTGTCAATATGATTTACCGTCCTTCAGTGTATCACAAGAGTTTCACAGTGGATGCTGCAATTGTAGCTTCACACACTTTTACAGTACACTCGTTAACAGCACCAGTCTGTTTGCGAATGCAGTTAAAAGTACGTTAAGACGTCAAATTCATGTAATCTTCAATCAGACAAAGAGGGCCTGCGTGTGGTGTCAGTGTAAACTGAGCCGGAGGAGCCGGAGTCAGATTCTGTGGAAGCGAGCTCTCTTTCACTTTGTTGAAATGTGACGATTGAGAGTCTCTGGCGTGGCAGGGTGGTAGATTTTAGTAAGGCAATATGTATTTCACCCCTCCAGAGTTTACAAGGAGCAACACTTTTTAAAAAGCACACAGAAGCATAAACACAGTACAAGAGACATTTCCCTCCCGGACCTTTTAAAAATGAACCTCTATCTTGCAGCAGAAAAGGCAATTGTCTCATCAATATTTCAGAGAGAGATCCTCTTTCTCCTTTCTTGTGCAGTGCTCGTTGCAGTTTTCTCTGTCTGCGTCAGTAAGAGAACACCCGCCTTCCTCATCGATGAGGGTGTAGTTTTCACCAACACCTGTGGTAACCAGGATTCACAAACCAATCTCATATAACATGTACTGTACTGCCACATGCACTCATAATTTGTGTTTGTATAAAGTTTGATTCAGATTTTCTGATTAATACAAAATATTTAAATATGAAGACGTGTACACCCGATATTTAATACAGTATGTTTTTTGGTACACACACACTGAAATAGACCAATCGGGGACTGGCTATGTTATGCAATGCAAATCAATGGCATTTATCATCATTATCATCCCGATAAGAGTTTTAATTCGATCAAGAAACTGTCAATAATTTGGTGGAAACAAACTGAGGCCATGCACTGGATCAGTTCAGATCAGAGCGTTAAACAGTGTGTGGGAGCATCAGCATGCATATAACCACAGAGATAAGAGCTGGAAGCTGATAATGCCGAGTCACTGACATTCACTCATAGCAGACAAGTCTCATTAACTGCAGAAATTAAAAAAATAAATACAACCCTGGTCTTGAAATGAAGCTAATCTCCGTACAAAAACAGCTGCGAGTTTGTTCATGGCGCCTGCGTTATTAACACAGTCTGCATGTAAAGACAGAAGAGGAGGAGAAACTAAATGACGGGTTAAGAGTTATAACAGGCACCTTGTTAGGGACAGGTGGGACAGCGGAGGTTAATGTAAACAATCCTTGCACGGTTTGGTACAGAGTACATATTTCCATTTCAAAGAGAAGCTCTGCTCAGTGACTTTTATCTCGTTTCAAAATGCTAATTCAGTGACATGCTGTGGAGTGCAGCAGGAAAACAACTAAATGCATTAAAGGAATAGTTTTTGGGAAATATGGTCGTTCGCTGTGTTGCCAAGAGTTAGATGAGAAGACTGATACCACTCTCATTTTTACACTAAATATTAGGCTAGAGCCAACTGCTGGTTAGCTTAGCTTAGCATAAAGACACAAAGCAGGAGGACAGAAGTTAGCTCTGTCTCTAAAGCACACTGAATAACATCTTGTGTCTAGTTTGCTTGATCCGGACAATGGGTGACGACTTGTGGTTTAACATAAGAATGGTATTGACCTTCTCCGACTCTCGAGAATAAAGGGAATAAGCACCTTTCCCAAAATGTCAAACTATTCCTTTGAAGCTAGACATGTAAATATTTCACAAAGGAAAAAAAAACACTGTATCCAATGAGAAAAAAAACTGTACAAGCATCCAGACTGTAAAAAAAAGATTAAAATATATACATGAAATGCACAATGCATAGCTCAATTTCGCTATCCAGGCACAACCGAGGATACCATATCAATATTATGATGAGAGAACATACTGTATGGCATGTTAGCATCGCATCTGAAATCAAACACAGCTACACACAAAAGAGACTAAAATATTTAGCTTCAGTTGCAGTATTTTGGAGATGATGTGATCCCGAAACAGATCTCGTTTCAGTTAGGTGTTCTCTGTGATGAGTGCTGAGATGAAGACAGCTCACTGTGCCCGACAGGAAGAAGAAGCTTTGCTTTCAAGTCTCTGGCAATGTGCAGTTATGACTGGACGGTTCAGTCTGGGTTTTCCCACCAAGCGTCCTCAGTTGGAACAGTTAGATCGGCTCCACGTAATTGGCCGGGTAAAGACCCAGCTGGCCGTTGTCTAGACGACCTTTACACCAGCCCTGCTCATCCTCCTCCTCCAGCTTCGTCAGCTCATCCCCTTTATCAGTGAGAGGAGACAGAAGTGTAGAGCAGGAGGTTCATTATGTGAAACAATTCTAATTAGAGTAATACAGAGTAAACGTTACCATGGATCCCAAAGCTGTCAGCAAGAACATTAAAGGAATACTATGTTTTCAGTATCAAACACTGGGGCCTTTCTGTGTGGAGTTTACGTGTTCCCCCTGTGCTTGTGTGGACAGGAATGTCTGTTTTTGATCAGTTTAATGTATTGAAAGGATAGAATTTGATTCCTTGCAGAGAATTAGATGAGAAGATTGACACCACTCTCATATCTGCCCTACAGCCAGCAGCTGGCTAGCTTAGCTTAGCATAAAGACTGAAACAGGGGGAAACAGCTAGCATGACTGTCTGAAGGTAACAAAATAATGGCCATAAAGACGGTTTTTTTTTTATTGATTAACACTAATATTTACTCATAACACTCAAAACTCTTTTGCCAACATATGGATAAATACACAGCTTTTGTTGCTCACTCGTGCTGCTCGATGTTTCTCCTCCTCACACTGACTACATTTGCTTACGATGGTCATTAACGACAAAAAGTTGGTTGCAGTGCAACTGGATTACTTTGGTGCCACACAGGTGTTACCCATGATACTAATTAAGGGTGCAGCTCTTGTGGATGTTGGCTCACTGCAAAAGCTCTGCTACACTAAATGGAACTGAGTCTTAATTAGTATAACTGGTAACACCTGTGTTTACTCTACTGTTTCATGCCAAAACGGCTGCTGTGGAAAAGGTCTGTTGATTCAAAGATTAAATATTTTGCCATTTCAACACTTTGGTGAGCTCACGTTATCAAAATATTGTGCCATCAAGCTGAGTACAGACACTCTTTTGGCATTATGTGCCATACTAACAGTGCAAACTCCAGCACAAACTGTACTTGACAAACTTGCACTCATTAGTGAAATGGCTGCTAGCTTGAGTCTTAACAGCACTGACATGGATCCACTGTTTTGATCAAATACAAGATTTTGACTGCTGCAGGAATCAACCCTGTGACCAGGAGTCGCCAGGTGTCACGCTCACCTGCTTTAAAGGTGAGCTCGTCCTGCTCCTGGCCTTCATAGTCGTACAGCGCTCTCACTCTCACACCTTTGCCCACGTCTTCGTCAAAGGGGTTCGTCCCTCCGTTGGTGTCGTTGCCTGAGTTCGGGGCTGTCTGGTCCTCGTCCGACCACTCCGTGGAAGCCGTGTACACCTGGTTCTTTTCGTAGCTGCTGACACTGAACGTTACACATTTCAGAAGATCATTTTCCAGCAAAATGTCACAATGTTCTTACGCAACCTGTGCTGCGACTATTACTGCCACTGTGTATGTTTTATGTTGTTTTAGTGTGTAGTTTGTCTTCTTTTCTTAACTTGTGTTACTTTGTTTCTACTGTCACTGCTCGTACTATAGCTGCTATAACTACGATCATTATTATTAATATCACGGTATTTCTGTTATTTCTACAACTAGCAGCTGTATTTGTGTAGTCATAGTTACAATGACTATATTATATACGTTATTATTATTATTATTATTATTATTATAAAACTTGATTACTTACAAAATGATTAAATATTTATCACAACATACAATGAAGGAAGATACTGATTATACCAAATGCAAAGATACACTGATGACTTGGGAATATCACAACATACATTTAGATGATCTGGCTAAAATGAGGTTAGAAATATTAAATATATCAGTGTTTAATCTCACCTTCCCCGGTCTCCAGACTGAGCGTGGTCTACTGCTGTTGTGACGTTAGTCAGCATGACTCCATCACTGCCTTTCTTTGACTTTTCTTTCTTAGAGATGTTATGGGTAAGGTCTGGGTTGTATTCCTGCAAAACGTCAAACAAAACATGTTGGGATTTGTTTGTTTTAAACGTATATTCAAACCTAAAACTATTCCTTTAATGATTGGACAGTATATATAGCAGGTCTCCAGTGATGACATAATGTCTGATAATTGTAGCTTTCTGTACCTCAAACTGTGGCCAGTTCATATGCATGCCGGGGCCGTGGGTGTTGCTGAACCACTTCAGATCCTCCTGCGCGCTGGCTGATGTGATGGTGCGTTCGAGTTCGCTGTACACTGTAGCATAACTGCGACAAGACAGCCGGGATTTAGTGCATGGGTTAGGATAAGCTGATGACTGTGTCTCGTCATATTAATTAAAAGTCTCAAACCTTTGGTCTTCTGTGAGGTTGAGGTGGCGTTTGACGTCCAACAGCACCTCCCTGAGGAAGCTCAGCCTCTTCTCTTCAAACTGCTGGCACTGGTCGAACACCTGCTCCATGTTTTCCATGTATTGTGGAGTGCACTTACTCAGCTCATCCAGAGCCTTCTCGTACTTCTCCTTGGCCTAGTTCGTAACACACACAAGCAATACACTCTTAACAGCCTGAAATAAATTATGTTAAGCGATACCTCACTGATGCAGGGATGAGTAATGTCTTAATGACACGTCTCGTCCACATGTTGCTGTTTTTAAGTTCTGCGGTCAAATGTGAATCATATTAGTGTTGAAAGGACAGTAAATGTGTATCTAAGCACAAGACAGAATCATTGTTCAGATGTGTGAAGGTCGAGGCCGTCAAAGGAGACCAGAGTTCACTAATGTTCAGCTAATGTTAGAGTAATGAGGCAGAAACATAGAGGGGGAGGTGTGGTTTTAAGTCACACATTAACAATGCTACACTGACTACAGCTACAGTGCCTTCGTAACACTTGGTCTAGAAAAAACAGCTCTACATCTTAAAATAGCCGTGAGCTGATTTGCTTTTGGCTTTATTGTGGAAAAGACTTTTGCATAATGATGATCCCACAGGCCTGTTAGAGCCGCGGCAGCTGATGCTCTCACCTTCTGGGAGTCCTGTTTGCACTTGTCCAATTTCTCATGGAGTTTCTTCTGCTGATCAGCTGTCAGAGAGGCCTCTCCCTTACTGTTGGCCTCTCTGGTAGACGCCAGCTTCTCCTCTTTGCAGGCCATGTGGAAGGACTTCTTGGCAGCCTCGAGCTAAAGGGACAAGATGACATAAACAAATTAAAACATTTTTGATATGATGTATATTTTTGGGTAAATATGCACATATGAGGAAAATACACAAATATATTATTTCTAATTGTAAACTTTACATAAATAAAGTAGGGCTGCAACTAGTTATTCGTTTTATTATAGATTTAATTATTTTAAGTAAGAAAATTGTGAAAAATACTGGTATTAAATTGCTTATTTTGCCCAACCAACAGTCAAAAACCTAAAGTTATTTAGCTGACTTTCACATTAGACAAAGAAAAGAGGCCAATCTCACAATTTGGAAGCTAAAACTAGGGAATGTTTGGCATTTTTGCCTTATTAATTAATAATCAAAATAGTTTTTTTTTTGATCAACTATTATTTTCACCTCTAAAATCTAAAACAATCCATAAAAGTCTTTATAGAAGTGTTTCATGATAAGTGACTGCAACAGAAAGTTCGATTAACTGTATAAAAATGAGCAGAAATTAATCATTTTAGCTGATGCTGATATAAAAAGTTTCCCAGAATTACAAAAAAATATATTTACCCCGTTTGCATCTAGCCAAGAGATAGTTTTGATGTTCTTTGTGAAATATCTGCTGTCACCGCAGTTCAAATTGAGGTGAAAAGAATTAAATTTGTGCTCATGTCACTGAAAAATTACATTTGAAAACAGCGACACGTCTTCTCAGAAACAATGTCCTGGTTACTGTTGACGGTTTCAAGTGTAATTTTTCAAAGCTGTCAGCACAAAATAAATCCCATTCACATATCAAAACCACTGCAAATATTCTTTTTTATTTGCGTGAACTGACCCTTAAAAATTCAATGTCTTTGGACAGACTCAAAATGTGTCTCCTCACCTCTTTCAGCTTTTTGGCCCAGGGTTTCTGGGCCTTCTTGAAGCCCTCCTCTGCCTCTTTGGTTTCCTTGAATCCTCCCATCATCTGTTTGTGGTACGAGTCTTTCTGCCAGTTCTTCACCTTCTCAAAGTCCTCGTTGATCAGGTTGTTTTTCACATCCTGGTGAAGCTCGCTCACCTTCTCCGCCTCCGTCATCAAGCCCACCCAAGCTCGCTCTACTGTGCCGTACTGAGGCCCTGGTGGAGGAATGAAAGGTGAATAGGTCAAGTGAAGCATGAATTTGGTTAAAGGTGGGGTAATTGATTATGGAACAATGTAATACTGTGACAAATCCCATGATATAGTACAAACAACAAGCAATGTATGCGTATGTAATGTAACTAATGTCGGGTATGTTGTGGGTTTAATCTAAGTGAGAAACACTGCTTACCTTTGTCTACCAGCTGTCTCCACCTCTTGGACCACTCTGTCAGTTGCTGTGAGTAGGCTTTCTCGATTTTGGCACGCTCCTGGATGCAGTTCATCAGGTCATTGCAGAGCCGGTGACCATCGTCAATCCGCTTCACCGTACGCTTGTAGTTCCCAACCTTGCATAAAAATAATGTCTCAAGTTACCATCTATAAATTCATACAGCTGGAAAAAACTGCATTTATCATACAGCTATTATATATTACTTATTTTCACAAACATTTAAAAATGTTTTGCTGCTCTCTCTGAAGCCTCTGGGCCTGCCCTGGTAGTGCTTATGCAAAGCTAAGCCAACTAGCTGCTGGCTATAGCTTCATATTTTACTTACAGATATGAGAGAATATCTTTCTTTTCATGTAACTCTTGTCTTGTCTTGTCACGGTTGTTTATGTGATTTCTTTACTTCCTGGTTAGAGAAAAGCACATCCTCTGAGTTTCCCTTAATCTTTAATCTGTACAGTTTTGATTAATGAAGATTTTATTTTACTTTTATTGTGGCGAGATTTTCTGATGTCCTATTGTTTCTTTATGAGAAATTTCTCATTATTCTGAAGAAGGCATGATTTGTATTACTGAGAAAAACTGCTGTATACTTTATTATTGTTATAGGTGCCACTTTAAATGCAGCCTGTAGGTTGTACTGAATAAGCAGGAGGGAACAGCAGGGAAGAGACTGCTGCTGCTGTGTGTAGAGTTATGCATTGGAAGCAGAGGGTGGGTTAATGTCATATAATTTACAACTCTCCATGGACGCAGGAGCAGCAACCTCCCAGAGAGCTATTAGCTTTGCCCAGAGAGTGAGAAAGATGCTTAAATCCCACTTTACTGCATTCATTTCACACCTTTGTGACAGGGGGAAAAAAGGACTGCATCTTTGCTGAATGTGTAATAGCTGTTTACCTACACCTCACCTTGAAAATGACACTCAACAACATCTCAAATGTGGACTAAATGAAAGCAGGCGGGGGGACAAATGATTGTATTCCACACCAGCCCTGTGCTTCAGCCGCAGCCAGCCGAGTCAGCGATCAGCAGGCAGCACTGCAGCAGCTCTACTGTAATGCAACGACTGACTGTGATGTAGTGACTGTGTGCTGGAAACAGGCACCTTTGCTGCTCCAGCTGATTCCTGAGCACAATGCCCGGCTGGAGGATAAACATGATGAGGATAAAATACAGCCGAGTCAGAGAGGAAACGGACTACAAAGCCGGAACGTACAAAGTGACAATACGTCTTTTTTGTCTTAAATACTCGCTGAGTCGATCCATCACGCATACTGTATCCAAACATGCAGCAATATGATCGTCAGTATTATCTGTAGCTTAAGATGCGTCTTCATGGTTTGAACACTATGAACGGTGTCCAACCTCTCATATATAATGAATGGACGTCTGGTAACTTGTTGCTCAAATTACCTGGGACTGTTTGTGCTCAGGAAAGGTTGTTGGTGATGTAATCGTATGAGGGAAACCCAGCACAACGTACCGTCATCTAGGACTAAAACAACAATTTTATGTGACAGTAATCTGGATATTATTATTATTATTAAATTATTTAATTAAATAAATCACACCACTATTTTTCTTTTGCTGTTTTGGAACCTTTTTGGTGGTTTTTATTGATCTTTTTGGTGTTTGTTGAATCATTTCATTTTCTGAGCTTCATATTTTGTTGTTTTATTGATATTATATGATTGTTTTCATTGTTTCTGTGTGGACCCCAGAAAGAGTAAAGAATAAAGAATCGGGATATGTTGTTGTTTTGGACTATTAGTCAGACAAAACAAGCAATATAACATAATCTTAGGCTTTAAGAATCTGATTTCTTTCCCCTATTTTCTGACTAAAACTCTCAAATCAATTAACTGAAAAAATAACGCTTATATTAGTTTGAAATCACAGGAAACCCAAGTAGTACTATTTTTAGTCAAATGATTTGAATTTAGGTGATGTCACTGTCTGCTACTAAAGTTAACTACTGCTTGACACAGATAGCAGACAGATTAAATTTGGGACATTTACTTAATGGAGACCTGTCTGCTATCAGGAGAGTTGGAGGAGCCATTATGGAAGTTATGGAGTATATTAGAAAACCTGTACAGTGTAGTTGTCGTTACAGTGGTTGCAGACAGTAGTTAGAAGCCTTCAACAAACTCAAGACGCACATTTTGTAGAAGCCAACTTTCCATGTGTGCATAAGAGCTACCTGTATGGACAGGAGTTGGTATTTAACATGTTAATGTACACCTGAAGTGAAATTCAGAAAATGAACCTTTTTATTTTGGCAATTTCACACGTGGCTTGTTCAAGAGCAAACAAAGACAGCATGGAGGCAGGTGGTGATAAATGCTGCAAACTGTCTCATCTCTAATAAGAACTAGAGCTCTATCGGAGGTGGGGGGAAAAAAAAGGCCTGAAAGTGCTGGAAAAAAAACGACTGCAGCTCACAAAAGAGACATCAGGTGGGTGACAGAGTGCCACTTCAGTGTCATCCACAGATGAAAAAACTGTCGCAATTACTCCCTGATGGTAACACTGAGAGAGAAACCACAGTACAGGCCGGACCAAAAGAGTATATGATTTGTTTTTAATTGTTGAACTTATTTTAACAGTTGCCTAACAGCAGATTTAGCTGGCTTTGTCAACTCAACTCAATAAAAAACGCTGGCACCGAATCGTAGCAGTTTGAGTGATTAAAAGACAACGTGCTGGCTCGGAGATCTGCTATAAAGTGGCAGACGCTCAGTGATTGATTGCATGCTGATAAATCTGATTCTATGCGTAGAATTAGGCCCGTGAGTTTATGTGTGATAAACGAGGCCCCACATATTCCTTCTCACCCCCAAGACGAAGCAGGTTCAGTGAGAGTTCATCACTAAGCAGTGTCACCTCCCAGTTAGGTTTAATCTGTCAAAAGACCGTTCCCTGCTGTCTCACCTCCCAGAAACTGTCTGTGGTCTCCTCCTGGCTGGCCGACTCATCGTAGGCTCCAGACATGGTCCCAGATTTTGGCAGGATGGCTTAAGGCTGTAGCGATCTGCAGCAGAGTGACGCTCCTCATGCACTGTGAGAGAAGACGAGCACAGAAGAGTGTAAACACAGAGGCATGAGCTGGTAAACACACAGTTATACATATGGTTATAAGCTGCAAACAATGTGTCTGTACACAGTCTCTCTGTGTTCGCTAAGAGAATCGTCTCACAGCTTCAAACCGAACAGGACGCAGTTATGACGTTGTGATTTTAAACATTTTGTTTTTTTGTTTCAGCCCATCACGTACAGATTAAACGCTCATGTAATCACAAGTCTTAATCTTGATACTTTGTTCGTGCTCTTATAAAATGCTTACGCAATGGGGAAAAAGGCGGCGCACATGAAAGGTTTATGCAAGAGATTATTAACCACATGGAATTATGACAAATTAAGATGATATTTAAAGAACAGCAGATAACGCGTCTGACAAATGGCTGACAAATGAATGATGTTTTCATTAGCCCGATTATTGTGAAATACAGTCTAAGGCTGAAACTAGGGTTGCAACTAACGATTATATTCATTATCTGCTCATTATTTTTTAATTAAAGGTCTAAAAATGATGAAAAATGGCCGTCACAATGCCTGCCATTTCCTAAACCCCAATATGATATCTTTAAATTTCTCATTTAGTCTGTCCAACAGTCCAAAACCCAAAGATTCCGATTACAATGATTGCGTAAACAATGATATAAAATGAAGAAACAGGTAATAAATTAGTTTTGCTTGATAAATTACTACTCAAACAGTTGCTTCAGCTGTAAAGTAAAACTGATACTGTAGATAATAAGCCGATACACATACAAAGTCCAGACTAAAGGTGACGAGACCAGTGAAGTACATAAGTAAAGCATTTTTCTTTTTCCACATGATGATATCAAGTACTTACAAAACCACAATCACCCCCATAACCTGAGTGCTTCCGGTTATTTCTCCCTCTACTCGCCTGAGATGACTTTGGCAATAGATTTAATGACTGGCTCGTCATTTTCAGCAGCATCGACTCACCCAGCCTCTGTCAGAACACTGTAGCCTAATTGCAGAGTAATCTTCCCTTATTCTAATCAACTAACATTATCCCAAGGCCCCGCTGGAACACCTTATGCTGCAGCAGAAATTAATAGCCGTGACATGATTGCTAATGATGACACTGAAATTACAACACAAAATGAGAGGGGAAAGAGAGAAAATCAAAACAATCTCTACGTCCATGCGGGCCAGAGGGATCAAGGGGCCCCTGCCAGAGACTCTGAGCCTTTGAAGTGACTCTTGACATTTGACAAACAACCACAAAAAGAAGCAAAATGACCAGAACAAGACATGAAACAACTACAGACAGATGCAACACAAATACAGGGGACGCAAAATGAGATGCAAAACAACTACAAAGACACACCAAACTACAAAAAGATGCAAGACAACAACAGATCGATCTATCTGCCTGCTCAGGGACTGATTATTACAAGAAAAACATCAAATAATGGATGAGTCAGTGAAGACACAGACAGACTGAAAACATGATCCTGGTGCTGCTGCAGCCTCCTCAGTGCTACACTCAACTCCGCCAGTTCAGGTTCAGTTTACAGCTCAAACTACAGTTTCAAACACAGCCAAACGTTCACACAGCGTACAGAAATTCTGATGAAGTACGCGGTAATTGGCCACCGCCAATGACGTGTATTGTTACAGCTTCAGCCTCTCTTCTTGTGACGATACATTTAAATTCCTTACTTCGACCGTATCTCTTTTAACTTTGTACATCCATTCAACAACATGAACAAAGGTTTAAAGATAAGCCATTTGGTTTAAGGTTAAAAAAGGGCAATTTGTTCTATTTAACAACAAGAATTTAAGTTGGTTTGGTTTTGCATATTTGTTAGGCACCGTCATTCAGGATGGGCTGACAGCACAGGACCACACCAGGATTTTAGCCCTCCCTGGATGACTTATTCTGTCTGCACATGGATCTACTTTGGGTGAAACCAGACTATTTGTCCTGATGAGAATACGGTAGAGAAATACCACAATTTCCCTCTAAACCATATCAGAGCTTCCCACCTGCACATTAACTCAACAGACTTTTTTAATTAATCGTCACTTTCAGCTGCTCTACCCCACTATCACATGACAACAAAAGCCCAGACATTTTGTTTACTTTGGATATTTGCACAAGCATGCAAGCACGGAAGCGATACAACACTGAGATTTGAAAAAAGATGCATTACAAAAAAACATCCAAAGTGGGTTATGAATGTTTGCAGGTGAACACACAACCCCCCCCCGAACGAAACAGAAAAGCAGATCAAGATAAGATGCAAAGTGAGGAGGATGCAAATTAACCTAGATGACAAACATGAGATGACAACAAAACAGCAACGATGATTTGAAAATACTGTTATCAGTGCAGGGAAATGCCAGCTGCAGCTACAGACAAGTTTCACTGAGCCGTTGCTGGAATACAAAATACCACTAAACAGATGATACTGTGAGAGCATTTCATAAGGATTTGCTCTGTGATGCTGTAATGCCGATGTGGCAAGGTCAGTTCTGCCACGGTGCTTCATAAAACAACCAAAGTATGCTGAGAATGAGTCATTTGACCTCTGATGGATGACGTTTGTATGTTAAAGGAATAGTTCAACATATGGGTAAATAATATTTAATATCTTGCTGAGAGTAGGCTGAGTAGATTAACGCCACTCTCATTTTCTGTAAGGTAAATATTAAGCTACAGCCGGTAAGCTTAGTTTAGCACAAAGACTGGAAACAGCTAACCTCATTCTGTCTAATGGAAACAAATCTGCCTCCCTGCGACTCTAAAGACCTTCTTTGGTTAATCTGTACCGGATCGAAGCATAGAAACTGTGGTTTTACAGGGCTTTATGTGTCAGACTATTTATTTCTTGGCTGAGAAGAGTAACGTCCTCTGCTGGTGACCAGAGGCAACCTCATATAACCCCCCTCTAAAAGCCACAATTTGACGTTTCTATACTCTGTTTTTGTGTATGGATTACACATATGAAACATAACGTGTTAATTAGTTGTGCTGGTACGCAGATTTTGTTATCTTCGGACACCGTCAGGCTTGCTGTGTCCCGTCTTTATGCTAAGCTAACCTTTTTAGTCTCACATTTAACGCGAGAGACATGCGAATATTCAACTATTTCTTCAAGACACAGATTTTGTGCTTGTACCTCACACAATGAAAAAAGCGATTTGATTTGTCACAAAAGTTTAGGAAACACCACACTGATGCCGGTGGCAAGCAAAAGCTGCTGCTGAAGAAGCGGTTTGATGAAGAGACACATATGAAACAATAGAAAGAGAAGGAGCAGAGATGTGTTTTGATAGGAGGTCAGGGGGAGGGGTGTGAGCTGCATGGGTATTTGGGTCAACCGTGGACCAAATGGATGGAGTAACACTTGGGACAATGAAGGGCAGAGATGGAATGAGAGAGGAAAGTGAGGGGACTCAAAAATCCAAAATCCAGTTAACCCAGTGAAATCTCCACAAAGGTCTGACCCAACAGCTTTGAGCAAAACAAATGCCTCGACCGGATGCAGCGTGGAGCACGGCATGAGTGGATGTTTATCATGCTTGGTTAATCCATTAGCTACATGCCGAGAGGGGGCTTTTGTTCAGGATAGCCCTTCGCTTGCACAGAATCGCACTGTAGGAAAACAGCCACTGACGAGCTTCTTCCACTTTCCGATCAAAGCCAACAAGTAGAGATAAAACTGAGACAGAAATAACAACATGAATCTGGCTGTATTTCTAATTTAGAGTACACTATCTGGTGAGTTATTCAATGTAGACAAACAATACCTACCTACCTACCCACCCACCAACACACACACAAACCCAAACATTGGCAGCACGGTCAAGGTTTAGTCAGCATCGCATTGCTTTCATTCATTCTTCACTCTTTCTCCTCTTTCATTGCAGTCTCAGTCAAAGATCCACATCCTCACAAACAAGCAATGAGAGAGCATTGGGAATCCCCTTCCCCGCAAGTGCACGGGCACCAAAAAAGCACCGCCACTCGCAGCACAGCGAGCCTGTAGCATCAACAAGCCAAGAGAGTCAAACCCCGAGACAAAGACCAGCAATAGACCTGGAGAGAGGGAGAGCACAGCCCCCCGCCAAAGCAACAAAAGCTTACCCCCAGTCCTCCATTAACAGCGGCTAAGGCTGCAGCTAGGAGAAAAGAGACACGTGGGCTCCTCCAGCACTTAGCCCCTCTCCTCCTCTTCTCCCCTCCCGTTCGTTTATTTTCTGCGTCCTCTCTTACTGACGGAGCATCAGCGTGCGGAGCATGGGGGAAGAGGACCACTAATCTGTGATCTGAGATCTTTGTGCCTAGAGCACAGTGCAGGAAAAGACAGTGTGTGTGTGTGTGTTTCTCAATGAGTGAGGGATAATCCTGTGGCGCTTTGCTTGAATGGCTCAGACAGAGCAGCAGGCCAGAGGGACAGAGAGGAGGGTGAGAGGAGAGAGAGGGGGTGGTGGTTGGAGAAGGTGGGCTGCTGCTGCTGTTTATGAACAGCACTGTAGATGCTGTAGTGTGGATGTGTGAGGTGTTTAGAGATCAGACTTTGGTGGAACTGCTGATATGATCAGAGTTTCATTTCACAATCAGATTATACAGCAGAGGGGAGACATTTGAATGCCTCTATAGAAGCAGCACACGCAAGGTATTGTTGCTGAAGTTATTAGTCATGGATCTTTTTTAAATGCTGGGAAACAAACAAACTATTTCTGTTCACCTAAAATATGTGTGTCTTGAATGAATGAAAAATGAGAAGGGTTATTGTAGGGCTACTGTATGAAAGCGACACAACTCACACCAGCTTTTTCTGGTTATAAACTTAATCTTTCTATCTTTCGTATCTGTCCACAATAGAATTTTTGGTTTATTGTTTTAGTTGGCAAACTTGTCCGACAAAGGCTCTGGTGCATTGGGTCAGGAGTGCAACTATAACTTTCAGCTGGTTAAACAGACACACTTATGACTTGTCAGTACCTCCAGGATTTCACTGGCTTTTTTGGGGGATTGTTGCGACTGAAAATGTCTTTTCTAAAAAATTGTGATCCATGTTTTGACGTTGGTTGCATATTTTTATAAAACAATCAATGGCAACTTGTTTCACTGTTTGGACAGGGCAAATATGAGACATTCATGTTGGTTTGATGACATTTGGCTCAACATCTGTCCC
>NW_023339740.1:22516912-22519642 GCF_004916995.1 Morone saxatilis | reverse complement strand
GATTTTATTGCGAGTCATAATGCTACTCTTAAGCTGCTGCAATGAGATGTGTGCAATCAGCTATACTGACATTTAAAATGAGTGATCCTGGAGGGTTAGAGGTGACAGAAAGTTGTCATCTTAACTTTACTGCCACACAGCCTCTAGGCTCAAAAAGTTGAGTTTTATAAAAAAAAAAGCTGCAGTTTTCAGATTTATCCACTCTGTAAACGGATGATGGAAAAGCTTATTTACTTATTTAGACTTAGTGGAATTAGTTAGTTTCTGAAACGGAGTGGGGGAAGACCGGAGGAGAAAAGAAGTAGAAGGTGGAATGAGAGAAGGTTTCAAGAGTTTGGTCCAGTGGTCCAGATAATAAAAGAGGCTCCATTTCAATACACCACACATTCCTTCAGTAGGCTATGAAGGGTGAAGGTGACCCTGAGATAGATATACGTAAGCTGTTTCAAATTTGCATTAGGGCCAGAGAGCAGGTTTGTGCTGTTGACATGGCAGCCATAAAATGATTAATAATTAGACAACCTGTCATAAAGTTCAGAACACGCTACGCAACTGTATCGTGTGTAGGAGTATGAGTAGGGTCACGTCATGCAAAAGTGAGGATCAGCCCTCTCCCTGACAGCACTATCTGAAGCACAGTCATTATCAGAGATATGCTGCACGTTCAGAACCCAGCAAAACAACAGAGGGAGACCTCTGTCACAGTCTCAGCTGCAGCTCCACCACACTGCCAACCAGACTGACATGATGTCACAGTCTGACTGTCACAATGAGACGGGGGAGTCTCTGCTGAGTGATCAGCTCTGTGTGGCGTGTTGAGCTGTGAGCAGGGCAGGTGAGGCGGAGGACAGACAGGCCACAGTGGGGCCTGGTGAGGTGAGGAGGAAGATGAAAACGTGACTGCGCTACAGTCTGTAACACTTTTTTTTTGCCTTGATGGTGGTGTTACATAAAAACTTATGGGATCACTAATATTGCACACTGGACATCTGGACATGGAGGTCTTTACCACATTTCATGGCAATCCATTCAACAGTTGTTGAGAAATTTCACTGAAAACCAAAAATGGCAACCTAATGGGGACACTAGAGGCAAATTCAGTGACATCATATTGTATAAACCTTAATAAAGAGCTTTTTAGGTATTCAACCCCAAACCCCTCCTTTATTCCCATTAAATCCATGTCAAGTCCCTGTGGCTGCCTGGAATGTAATTATTTCAAAGAATCCATATTTTGTGACAACTCAACACTATTTGCCACGTCAACTTTACATAGAATTATAAACTGAACTTCACAGCCCTGTTTGCTATGCTCTAATCTATTCAGTCCTCTATCGACAGCCCGTGTATGCTGCTTATCATTTTAACATTCTGTTCAAACTAAAAATGGGCCAGATTGCAAAGCAATATACGCTAATAAAGCTGCATAGCCCATGTCATGTGAACTTTAAGTGAAGTCAGCATAAAAAGAAGTGTCTGCTCACAGTCTAACTTTTCTTGCTTCCTGTTCTATTTTGTTTGGATAATCCCTTGTCAATAGAAATAAAGAAGAAACTGGTTCAAAGTCAGTTATTTATATTGAATCTTTCAGCAAAATCAAGAAAAATAATCAAAATAAAGAGCAACCATATTTGAAGGTTTTTACCTGGGTCACTAAGTTTGAGGGCAAGACAAACTGATTGAACTTGTATTTGCCTTTAAAACTCTTGAGTGAACACACAGATGAAAAATGTCTGCTACTAAAGGAGATAATAGAAACCATTTCTCTTGATGTATTCGACACCTGACTGACAACTACAGAATAACACAGATGGCTATTGATCACAGCTGACATGCTTCAATAAATATCCATCCACAGCGCATGTACGGACGGATGGAATCCATCAACCAGCATTAAGGCTGACTATTACGCCTCGATAACTTTAAGGTTTTAAACAAAATATGTCTGTAGTATAGAATGCTTGGTTGTCTTGTTTATATATTCCTTTGATAACAGATCTAAATTGGAAAGCTTTGCCCAAATATTTCTAAAAGAAAGTCTGCGTTACAATCTGAAGATGTGGGGTTTGATAGTAGTAGGAGATTTAGGAGGCATATAATATATATAAATATGGATATAATATTCATAACTACTTTTAATTTTTTTATTTTATGTTTTATTAGTGTATAATCACCCGTAAAAGGGAATCATTATGTTTTTGTGACCTTAGAATGAGCTGTTTTTATTTACAGACACTATTGGTCACTTTCCATGGAGGCTGTCATGTTGAACCGCCATGTTNNGCCCAGAAGGGAAAAACCAAACACAGTCTCTGGAGAGGGGCGTAAGAAGTATTGTATTTGCACCAGTACTGCAGGTCACTTGAATTTAAGAACAGACACTGAAATATTGTAATGGATGGCTAAAATACTGTGTTGTCGCATCTACAAGTGAAACATATTACAGTAAGGCTTAAATATAATAACCATAAAGCTTCCATGAAAGATCTGTAAAAATAAATGAAGTGAAACAACAGTGTACTGCGCTTCAGTTCATCCATAATACTAAAGATAAAAGATGTCAGGAACAAAAACAAAGGCTGCTGACATTTTCTAAAACAGTTAAAAATGGTGACACTTCAAGGAAAAGCAAGCAAACAATGCATCCTGACAGTCACACAGGAGATTTTTCTGCCTTTGAAAAAGTGATCAATTCATAATTTCCACTCTCTATAACATCCTCATATACCC
>NW_023339740.1:22509929-22516893 GCF_004916995.1 Morone saxatilis | reverse complement strand
ACACACACACACACACAGATCCACTGTATCTCTCACTGAAGCTGCCCTCAACACAAGCACCTCCTGTACAGTGAGATCTTGGGGCACATTATTCAAATGCAGCACTTTTTCTTTCCCCCCCAGGACAAACTGCGTTGCTGCTGCTGCTGCCCTCATCAGATTCAATTCCTATATATAGAACCACATTCATCAATAATTCACACTGCTGTGTAAACAGATAGAGGAGATGACCAACCTGACTCACGTGGAGAAACTTTTTAAGGTTTGATGTAATCTCACGTCACTGTCAAGAAAATTGGTTTATAAAACAGAAGAGATCGATACAAATGAGAGGAACCGCTACAGGCCCGAACGAGAACTTTGTCTATAATTAGTTTTTATACCTTGAGGACAGTTTGGTATTTGTGTCCAAAAAAATAAATGTCACCGCTAATCCTAACAGCACAAACGCATTTGCTTTGTGTGCTGCAGACTAATGCCCCGATCAATGTGTGAGTTCATTTGAAATATGATGTGAGAACGCACCAAACAATACACTCGTCTCCAGGTTTCACTGAGATTAATATCACCAACCGATGGGACCTGATATACAATTCCAGCCTTGCAGATTCTCGGCTGACGGCTCGGCTGCAGACATGAGTGTTTGCAGGTAAATAAAATGTCAAGAAGAAAGAGAACCTGTGCAGCTCCATCAGAAGATGTAAGTATTATAGAGGAAGCCTTGATTAAAGGTGCTTAATTCTCAGCTGCTCTCATGGTATTGCTTAAAAGCCAGCGGTAGAGGACTGTAGTTGTGACAAAATACAAATATGTGTAGCTGTATAAATAAAAAAGCAGTGCACTGTCAGAAAATGCTCAGCAGATTAAACACATGCAGAAAAAGCTGCTGTTGAGGCTGAATCCAAGCGGATAAAAAAGAAGTGTAGCTAGAAGAGTGTGTGCTTAAAATTCTTGTGAAAACATTTCAACTATTTGTCAAAACCTCGGTCAAAACCAGACGGCAGAATAACTGAAACTCATTCCTGTGTCTCATGTATATTCATGTATCATCAATAATACAGCGGTTCTGGAGACAAGCACGTTGGTCCTATTTGTAGCAGCTACAGCCTTTATACAGTACAATCAATGTCTAATGGATTAGCAGGAGCAAAAGGTGATCGCTTATTTGGAGGCCAATTATCCACACAGGAAATAGAGTCTCAGATGATCAACAACAGAGTTAGAAGACATTCATCTGTTTCTACCTCTTAAGACATATACAGACATATACATTATTAAATATACAATTTACAGGTCTTAAGGAGGGCTACTGAATATGTGGGGGAAAAAAAGGGTTGTAGTAAGGCTTTTGTGACTCCAGAGGGAGCTGCATGAAGTCTGACACACTGACTCAAGTGATGTCACTCGAGGCAGCGTCAGCTGGGGCCGAAAGACTGCAAGTCTGAAACCGAAAACACTTTGGGGTGTGGAGTTAAAAAGAAGTGAGCTTACCAGGCCTCTGTAGCGCTGTAGCTATATCTGCTTGATGCTACATTAGCCGCTAGCACAACACGCTAAAATTTCAACTGTCAGCGGTCGAGTTGTCAAAGAAGAAGAATTTATTACAGTTTAAAAACTGTATAGTGTTAGTTTACCAGTAGTATAGGACTACAATGCTAAAATCGGGTGGAGTATGCTTTTAAAGTCCATAACCTTCAATTAGATAAGACAAAGATCAAGGTCCGTGTGTACTTAAAATGACTTTCTTGGCTCTTTTTGAACATTTTTTGAACAGTTTAAAGTAACACTTAAATACACTCAAAAGAAACCCTCATTCATTCATTCATTCATTCATTCAAGCCCAAATTCACCATCTGTTATACGACAGCGAACATGGAAACAACTACTTGGAAAAAAGCTCACAACCACAAATTCAGCTATTCAACTAGTATAGTATAGTATGAGTCTAAAAGTGGATATTCAGATGTGCCATTTCAGATCGGAGCAGTTTACTGAACCTGGTCTGTCCTCTCTGCAGCCGCTCAGTCCTCGACAGCGTCACTCCGAGTAATTTCTAACAGCCCTGAGGAGAACTGACACCTGAAACTCAGAGTCAAAGAGTGTCACTGTTCACCTGCAACCATGACACATCCTACCGCAACACGCCTCTTCCACACACACACACACACACTGAACTTTGACAGATCCATGAGAAGACACATTAGGCCATCAATAATTAGCTAGCTGCGAGGTAGGGTGGAGACTGAGGGCTCTTTGTCACACACATTCCTCAGAAAGGTGCCGTGTGGTCAGGCAAAGGCTCTACACAGACAGACTGATAGAGAGGAGGACGGACGAGACAGGAAGGTGGTCAGATAAAGCCTTTTCTGTGGAGGACAGACGGGGATGAGACAACATCGGGGCATCAGGTCATCCACTCAATCAATACAGATTTGCTGATGTACCATGAATGCCACGTGTGAGGGATGAATAGTGTCTTTCAACTGAGGGAGAAACAATAGGTCAATATTTAAAAGAAATATGCACAAATTAAAGAACATTAGCATGCTCAAAATAACATAAATGGCCTTTTTTTCCCCACAGAAAAGCGTAATGAATGCTTCAACACATTTGAGGACGGATACACAAAGCTCTTTTGTCATTTATTGTGAATAAATCAGAGCATGCAGGTGTGTGTTTGCTGATAATAGACAGAGAAGCGTCCCACTGACGCAGCCACTGATCCTACGACAAACAGCAGTGGATAACAACTTGCCGGATTGTCGCCTGAAATCCTTGAAAGTCCTGAAAGACTCACATAAAGCCAGTTGTCTATCCACACAGACAGATGCTCGTCTCACAGTATGTGCCATCTGTGTATCATCTAATCATGTTCCTCCCTGTGGGGCTTGCTCCATTTGACCCCGGTGTTATATCCCATTATGGCAGGAAGTAATATACGACCCCTGTGCAGGCAAAAGAAAAGCTGCAGGCCTCGTCTTATTACTTGTAGAAAACACAATCTTGTAATTGAGCCTGTTTTTCTGCTCTGATTTGAAAACATCCAGCATCCTGCAGGTCATGAGTTGAAGCCCCCCCCCCCCGAAAATTCCACATTAAATCAACACGAGCTTATACATAAACTCAACACAACTAGCCCTAAGTCTGACTAAAAGAACAGCTTTATAACTTGTTTGGACAGAAACAAGCTAGCTATTTCCCCCTGTTTCCAGTCTTTGTGCTAAGCTAAGCTAACCATATCATGGTTGCAGCTTTATATTAGACACTTATGAGACTGGTATTGACTTTCTCATCTCACTTATATTTTCCAAAATGTTGAATTATTCCGTTAAATAGGCTCGACTCCCTCATTACCACTGCTGTGGTGCCATTGAGCAAGACCCTGAAGCCCAAACTGCTCCACTGGAGCCGATCAGTGGCCTCATGGGACACTCCTTGCTCTCGGCAAAACTTCCCTTTATAAATAAAGATAAAACACTTGGAATAAATAACTAAATAAACATGTTTAATCTGACTAAATATTCAGTCCCAACTGCAAGTATTAAAAGTTCTCTACGCTCACTGTTTAACATAGTTTGGTTCTTACTAAATAGTGAGGTGTTAGTGATTTAGTGGCGTTTAGCACTGAATGCAGATGGAAACTAAATGAACACCACTCACATCTGTTTAAGACCACCTGGGAATGAGATCGGGTGGTGAGGTAGCCACAAAACTCACAAAATACCTGAAATCTAGATTTTTTTTTACAGAGAGGGACCCAAACACAGACACCAGCTGTGACCTACTGCTTATTAGGACACACATGCACATGTATATATTTTGTATTAATTGCTGGGTGACAGCAATGTAAATACCAGCTCACTGTTGTCTTCTTCCACTTCCTGTTTAAGTCTACATGGACATGAAAACGTCTCACCCATAAACGGTCTTCTACTGGATATTTCACCATCACTACTCTCTCACATGATGTCTCTTGCAGATTAAAGAGAGAGAGAAAAAAACTCAGTGAAATTTGTATGCGGGTGTATTGCTGTGGAAGACCATTTAGTATTTTGTGTAGGGCCAATTTCTCACACTCCGGGGGTTAAAAGAATTCAATCAGTACTCAAGGGCAAGTGTGGAGGACCCTCTGTGCTCTCCATTCCAGGTTGTTTGTAATCAATAACCTTTTTTTCTACCGCCCAGTGTCAGCGTGGACAGGGCGTTTATTGAAGCCCCTGGTTCAGCTGCTGGAGTCAGAGTTTGCACACACTGAGGCTGATACTGAGCAGGGAAATGGAAGTGACTCATTCAAAGACAGTGCAGCTGCTAAAAGCTATGAGAGCCACGCAAACACACAAGCACACAGGCCTCTGTTGTTGTTCTCATGAATGAAAACTCCTCTGGCTGTTCCACTGAGAGGAAACACCATCAGTGATGCAGTCTGAGTGTAGACTGCTGAAAACTCTGAATCACACCCAATCCATCTACAATACAGTGTGCTGAACAGAAGGAGGATATTGCTGCGGTTCTTTCTCCTATATGGTAGTAAACTGAATATGTTTGGATTTTGTTGTGACTGTCAGATAAAATAAGCAATTCTGAAGATGTTACTTTGGATTCTGAGAGATTAATTTAATTGTTGCTGACATTTTTATAGACAATTCTGAGACAGATTTGATAACTTAAGGTAGGAAAAAACAGAAAAAGCACAAGCAAAAACTCCAACTACTAATGAAGATCATGTATTATGATTGAAAGCTCCACAACAGCTAACATACTACGTGCCCTGAGGTGAGATTGTCGAGTTTCATAATTAAGACATTTTTTAACTAAGCTTTTTCACAAATTTCTGACTTTCGGGGTTTATGCAAAATCAATTCTTCAGTTAATCAAAAGAATATCGACAGGTTAATCAATAGGAGGAAAAAAGGAGGATTTGCTGCTATTCTTTGTAATAAACCAGTTATTCCTAAAGCCCATCAGCACTTCATCATCAGTGTATTTATGATTTATAATCCTACTTTATGAAACTATAATTTCATAAAGCACTCTTACCACTACTAGCTGACATGTACAGACTAAATAACTCAACCATTAATCGAGAAAAATAATCTGCATATCAATCGATAATGAAAATAATTGTAAGTTGCAGTCGCTCCGAATGCTGCACATACACCCCATCTTTAACAAACCCAGTCGCCATGGCAACACCAAGCCCTCTTCCTCCTCCTCCTTTGGCTCTACAGCACTTCACTGACACTATAAACCTGACACACTTGAGCCTCAGAGGAGCAAAGCAAACCTGCAGCCAACAACCTCTAATAGCCTCTCCTTGTTCCTCTTAAGCTGTGAGATGTTTCTGTAATGCACCATCTACAGCGGAGGAGCCCCGGGGGGCTGATTTACGACGCTCTGTAAAGTGGAGGCATGCACCTCATATGATGCAGATTCACAATGACTTATCACACGGCTTAATGGAACTCTCAGCTGTAGTCATACAAGGCTGATTTACATTAAACTAGTCTAAAAGGTAGTTTGAGCAATCCCATGACCATACTGGTTCTGTCATGTGAGCCGGACCCTGTGATACCTCAGGTTAGGGTTCAACAGTTCAACAAGAGTGATTGCTGAAACGATAAAAGTATTTGGAGTTTCTCAACAAAGCGAAAATTACAAAAATGAGAGGAAAAGCCATAAAAAGCCAATATTGGTAACCCTTCTTCTGTCTTTATTAATCTTGTGACCCCTAAGATTTATCTTAAGACACCTTTCTTAAAAAAATAAAAATAAAAAAATAAAAACAAGGGGCAGCAGTAGCTCAGTGTGTAGGGACTTGGCTTGGGAACCGGAGAGTCGCCGGTGTGTGTGTGTGTGTGTGTGTGTGTGTGTGTGTGTGAATTTCCCCAATAGGGGACTAATAAAGTATATATCTTATTCTTCTTAAGGGTTAAGTGATTTAGCCAATTTGTTTCTCAACTAATTATTGATTGATTGTTTGGTCTATAAAACATTATAAAAACAGTGAAAAGTGCCCATTACAATACCATAAAGCCCGAGGTAAGAGTCCAAAACTATCCAAAACTACTCAATTTAATATAATGTACCTGGAACTATCTACAAACTACTTACTTAACATTCAATTCATTATCAAAACAGTTACTGATTAATGTTCCATTGATCATCTAATAGGTTAATAGACTAATCATTACAGCTCTAGATTCATCATTAACAAATGCCCGTTGCAGCTCAAGGTGACATATTCAGTTTACAATCAAAAAAACACAATGAAAGCAGCAAATCCTCACAATTTGGAACATGGAGATGAGTAATGTTTAGCATTTTTTGCTTGAAAATGATTTTCAATGATGAACAGATTATCTCAAATTGTTTTTCTGTCTGTCTGTGAACTAATTCGGCTTTTTGTGATCAGTCGAAGAGTTAAGAGTAAGACATCCAACACTTCAGCCAACTCTAGCAAACTCTTATTTTGTAAGTGGATATACTGTATGAATCTTGACTGACATTCACCCATACTGATCTGTTCATGAATGTATCATGAGGCAGGGATGTGGCTTGTACCTCGGGATAAAAGAGCTGCGTGGCTGGACTGTGTTGGCCCGAAGCCGTTTGCTGCTGATCTGCACCGTAAAGCCTGCTGGTGAGATTCTGCTGATTCAGAATCTATAGGGACGATGCAGCAGCCAGACAGTATAGACACAACCTGGAACTTCTAATCCGTGTCTGGTGAGACGCTTCGCAAAACACGTCATACATCACACAATCCCTGTGTAGTTAAATATAGTAAATTAGTATTCCTTCCTTGCTGAATCAGCTTTAAGTAAAACGTTTTTGAGGAAACTTCTAACCTCAACTGATACCTACCCAGACAACTGTGTGCATTATTTATATATAAGAAATGTGTCAGCGTGGACGGACTGAAGTGTCTCATTAATTAGTCAATTGTGAGAAAAATAACTTTTTT
>NW_023339740.1:22502648-22509900 GCF_004916995.1 Morone saxatilis | reverse complement strand
TTTTTTTTTAACTCATTCACTATTCCCTATATAACAAACACTCTGATCTCTTGTTTACTCTACAGTGATCAGTATTATGGACAGGAACCGTCATCGTCACTGACAGGAAGAGTCAGACAACAGTAATTTTAACATCTATAAAATGAAATGCATTGTTGTTGGTCAGACAAAACATTCAACTGGAGGACATCATGGTCGAGGCAGATGGCCACCCACCTAGAGCCGGGGTCTGGCCGAGGTTATTGCCTCTTAAAAGGACGTTTTTCCTTGCCGTCGTCGCCAACTGCTTGCTCATGGTGGGAACTGTTCTCTGTCTCTGTAAAATATTCTATAAGGAGTTCGGTCTAGACCTGCTCTATTTGAAAAGTGTCCTGGGATAACTTCTGTTATGAATTGGCGCTATAAGAAAAAGAAACTATTGAATAGAATCATGTTGTGCTCAGGTTAATTGTGATTTAATTGTTTATAATTTTCAGATCTTTTATAGACAGAATGATTGACGGATTTATCAGTAACACAAATAATTGTAAGTTGCAGCCCCAGAAATTAGATTTCTTTATAGGATCATGAAAGTACAAAGAAAGGCCTACACTACTAAACCAGCAGTCAGTTTAACTCGTGTATGTCACATACACAGCAAACTGTCTGTTAACAGATGGAATCAAGCTCATCATTGCATCTTGCTTACTGCTATCTTTCATTAAAGACAAAGCAACGAGTGACATTTATTCTCTGGCAGGACGATTCTTGTTATCTCACGTTGGTCTGCCACTCCATAGTTCAACAGTTGCACAACACAGCGGGGGCCGGTATGTAATGACAGCTCTGCCCTTTTCCCTACTGTATCGCAGTAACACCCACCACGCACTATCACAATACAACTCCCTGAATCTTATCAGGTGTGACATCAGCTGGAAAGGAAACGATGAACGATGCACACCCCTGGCCCTTTAAGGAAACGCGGCCGGCCTTTATCCCATGATCCCCTGTGAGGATCCTATCTCAGGCTCCAATTACTTTACAGTTCGTACCAAAGCCAAAGCCCACCTCTCTCACCATCCGGCCGGTACATCTCTACAGGTTCTGGAAATGTATTTAGGAAGCTTTAAGATAATCCTTTCATTCGCTGGTGTCAAATTGTTCTGTGTCCAGAGACATTTCATACAGTAGCTTTGGAAAGATGCTCCAAATCTGCTCATTCAGATGCTAAGAGACCTTGTAGCAGAGCAGTACTTACCTTTGGAACAATTATAACTTATTTGTTATGGAGGTAATTCTCGGAGGAACTGAGATGAAATTAAATTTTTTATTGCATTGATCCAAACCCAGACTCAGACAGATGGAAAGAGCTTAGGGTGTCTGAAGCCATATTTTTGGTTACTAAGGCAAAAGGGACTAATAGAAAAGAATAAGTTAGCTTAATTGCTTTCAATCAGCTAACGTCAGGCGGGGCTCATGAGCACCAGATGTGACATGCCAAGCTTGTAAGTACAAATGGAAATTGGAAGCAAACAGTTGCGTCAATGCCCCCTGGGAATAACACAGTCAAATATAGAATTACATATACAAAAGAAAAAGAAAAAGAGAGGAGGAGACTTAGGGTTTAGTCTAATTAATTACATTAGCAATGACGGCTCATCTGTCATTGCGCCAACGAAAACAGAAAAGAGTTGAACAGGGCGCTGCAAATCAAATGAGTGTCCCACATGTGTCACATGAATTAATCCAATTAGGCAGTCACTCAAATAAAAGCACTTTAACATGTGTGCAGAGACACACACACACACACACAAATCCACTCATGCCTCCCTCTCTCAGTGACCCTCAGCTATGATATTTCCATGAAATGCAAGATACTTGAGCATTAATTCTCCAAACTAAATAAGCCACATACTTGGTTGAATAACCCTCAAAAATCTACCTAGCGTTGTTAAACTTTTGTAGTTCATGATAAGGATGATAAACTTGCTCACAGTATATTCCTTAGCAACCATTTCCTGCAGCCAAATGGTCCCCTGTGTTTGTTTACGCTGTGTTATTGCAGGTTGATGGGTTTGATGATCAGAAATGAACTGTATGATTTTCCACGTAGGAGGCAGAGGATTTCAACTCAGCCACGGACTGAGAATTAGTGTCATATTTTTTCTGAATACAAATGAATCATATAGTCTACAAATGCCAGCAGATAATGAAAAAGAGACCCCGAGTTGACCCATTTAGTCTTATCTTACGGCGTAGAACCAAAATGTGGCATTACAAAACAGAGAAAGCATCAAATCCTCACATTTCAGGAACTGGAACCAGCTATTATTTGCCATTTCTGCTTGATAAATGACACACGTGATTATGCAATTACTAACACTGTTAGTTGATTACTTGGCGACGAGTAATCAACTGGTCATTTCAGCACTAGTGGGAATGACACAAAATGTCCTTAATCAAGAAACCACCACATCGGAAGCAAACACGCTGAGTGATATAAAATATACTTCTCATACAAGAAGTGGAAAATGACAGTATCACTCTGCTGAAAAGACTACAGACAAATAAAGTGGCTGCACTTCCAACCAATTTGAGGAGACTTGTGAAAGACAGATTGAAAAAAACAACAAATGGTCAAAATCACCGGGACCTGGACGGAAAGAACCAATCAGAGCCGAGAAAGATATAAAGATGCTTTGGGTTGGAAGCTTGGAGATAGTTGAGTCTCATTCCCAGAGTCCCAAAGCATTCTTAATTGACAATCAGCCATATTTCTAACCTCTGACTGGTTGTTTTCATTCAGACCCGGTGGATTGGGAGCCAGAGGAACCTTATTTTTTCACAGATTATCTGTTTCATCTACTACTATAAGGATATAGTGAAAGTTTCAGTAAATATGGCAAACAAACAAATATATAAAAATGACCTATAGCAGCTTTAAGACATAGAGAAAGTCAATGTTTTGGGAATAAATTCTACTTAAGGCATACATCAAACTTTTATCTATAGCTGGCATTTCAATGAATGCAATATCTCTGTTCAACCTTTCCCCCATTACAGATGCACAGCAGCCTGTTGTACTGTATGCAGTCCATCCGAGATCAGACAGAGTTCAGAACCGTGGACAGAGCTCAGAGATCAGAGGCTGTGTTCAGATGGAGGTCAGCACATCACAGCAGCCCTGACCTGATCTACCACCAGCTGATCTCCAATGATAAATCAAAGAAAAGGTCCTGGTCTGGATTCTCTCCCCAGAGACAAGCTGTGTGTGTGTGTGTGTGTGTGTGTGTGTTAAACTTTAAACATCCCTCCCTGCCCTCTGCTGCAGCCAGCACAGGCTGCTGTTACTGCTGCTGGGTCCTCAGCTTCTCACTGCATGTTCTGCACAGCAACTCCTTCCACATGCTGTTGAATGTATTGTGATGGAGTCAGACTGTATGTAACATGTAGCTCCTGATTCGTTTCCATTTGATAGGACATGTCATGAAGCAGGAGTGCAGTCTGGTGGTGGTTCAACTTAGATCTCCACTTCAGCACCACAAACTGGAGGTTTTAATGGTGCAAACCGAGAAGCTACAACGATGAGCAGAGTTTTTCACTTTAAAAAGCTTTAGACAAGACCATTAATGGCTGAAAAATGCCGGTTCTCTCCGGTAGCAGATGTAAGGCTTCAGCAATATTAACTATAAATGCAGCTAGTTTTATCAACAACAAACCTAAGCCAGTTGTTAATAACTGACGTACGGTTATAAAAAATCAAGAAGAACTTACCGGAATTAATTTTTGATCCAGCTTCTTTGAATATTTTTAAAATGTAATCATTGTCTTCATCAGCAGGGACTGCCTCCGTTGTATCGCCGGTGGATGTATCGCTGAAAGGAGCCGCCAGATGGGGGATGGTCCGGAGCTGGAGAGTCAAGGTAGCCATAATGAACAAGTACGACTTCCGGGAAGCTCTTTCAAAATAAACGTTTAGAGAGCGGAAATGCAAACTGGACAAAATAAAATAAAGTGAAAATATTTTTTATTTTTTTTAAATAATTTATCCTCAGAACATTTCAATGTTTTGGTTACAAAATTCTTAAAATAATCAATATTTCATGAATAATACAAATACAACAGAGAAAATTACACAATTAAAAGTACACATGTTTTTTTTTTTTGCTGTAAACTGAATTATATTACTATACTGTGATGAAACACAACAAACAAAATTTACATTATTACAAAATTTAAGAAAATCTTCTTTTTGTGGGTTAAAAATGGCTCAACACGTAGAACAACAATAGGCTAAAATAAAACAATACACAACAATAAAATATGATGAAAAATAATTACAAAATGGATAAAAAGGAACAAAAGCAGTTGATTGAGGCTATCTGAGAATAAACAAACTCACAGTACAGGCAGGTATGTATATTAAGTAAATGAAGGATAAAAAAAATATGTATATTTGACGTCACCCTGGGAAATTGTGAAAAGCATTTTGGTACATTTGATCTGAATAACCAGAAAAACAACCAAAAAATGAATAATGACAATATGGTTCCTAATTCTTTACAGCCAACAAGTTGAGTGGGTACTCTCTGCCTCTTACACTGTTTGTGAGGAACTCATCTTATCTCATTTCAGATCATTAAACCCATCAACCTGCCATAAAAAGGCTTAAACAAACACAGTTCTGCTTTAGGGGATCATTTGAAAGGAGGGAATGCCTACAGAGGAGTAAACTGTGAGCAAGTGAATGTTTTTTTATCATGAAACACAGAAGTTGCATAAAAACCTTACTAAAGTATGTAAATGTCAGCAAAGTAAATATAGCATATCAAACATTAAAAGAGGCCTACTTATTTTGCCTTGTGAGTATTATTACTGATGCATTAATGTGTGGGGAGCTTACTGTGGTTATTAGTAGAGGGGAAGCAGATTTCAGTATAGAATATAATTCCTTTATTTCCATCGCACAGGGTACAACAAAACTGAGTAATCCTGATACACATGCACATAATTTACAAACAGCAATAAAAGAAAATAAAGAAATTAAATATGTTATAATAAGGTGCCCTCTTTTGGTGAAGCCTATAGAAACAGTAGATAGTTGAGATATTGCAAAATTCGGAAGTCAATCATATATTATAAGCTAATTGTTTTGTATGTCAATATTAATATATTTAGTAACTAGTAACTATAGCAGTAAAATAAATGTAGTGGATTAAAAAGTGCAACATTTGCATTTTGACTGGAAATATTTACCAGTACAAGGTACCTCACAGTTGTACTTAAGTACAGTACTTGAATTAATGTACTATTTAGTTATGTTCCACCCCTGATTATTCCAGATTTCATCCAATGTTTGATCAGAATCAGAATTAGGTTTATTGCCAAGTAATTTTTTACACATACAAGGAATTTATCTTGGTGTATTGATGCATAAAATATACAAATCACACAAAAATAAAGTACTTTTGAAATATAAATAAATAAAGATAAGATAACATATTCCTTTAATAGTCCCACAATGGGTAAATTCCAATCTTACAGCAGCAAAGTGGATAGAGAAAAAAAAACAGTATAAAGACAGTATAAGAACAGTATGAAAAAAATAATATAATATAATATAATATAAACACTGTACAAGAGAGAAAAAACAGTAAAAAACCACAACAATAACACAAATACTAGCAGCACTTGCACATGGGCAATAGATTGCACAATAGTTATTGTCCATTGATTATTGCACATTGTTATTTAACGTTATAAGAAACGTTTGTTGTTATTATCATTGGAAATTGACATCAGAATTGTTTTACAGTAAAATAATAAAAATAAAAAAACATTATAACATAAAAGTGTTGATATATTCACAAAGTGTAGTCTGCTGTACACTATTAGTAGTTACCCTTCCCCTCCACACCGACAGGTGGCGCCTCGTCCCCAGCAGCACCGGACCGAGAGGATAAACCTTCCTGATCCACGACCGTCGGTCCTTCCGGCTCCGGTCCCATATCAAGTGGAAAGGTAAAGACAGACCCGGCGATGAAATCTAAATATATCTTCAACATCTCACGTTGGATAAAACATTATCGTTTAATGTTCGACTGTTGTTTATGTCACAACTGAATGCGTGAACGTATTTTAGCCTTAAACTGTTTATAATCGCTGATATTTGTCTTTAAAGTGGGGGAAGCGACCCCGGCACTGATGTTCATGAACGACTGCCATTTTTCTAGTTAACGCGGGGCCTCTTTCCTTAACGATAAAGTCTAAAGAAACGATGTCTTTTCACTTGAATACATGAAAAACAACCCTTATATATCGATCAAACACAACTTTTGTTTGCTTTCTGCTGCTTTTCGGAGTTAATATCAGTAGGTGTAGCTGAAGTTTCTGCTTACAGAAAGAGGCTGCACTCGGTGGAGATTGATTGATTGATTGATTGACGCGTGGCTAACAATGTCACTTGTCACAGATGCTGATGCCCAAGAAGAACCGCATTGCTATCTACGAGCTCCTCTTCAAGGAGGGAGTCATGGTGGCCAAGAAAGATGTCCACCTGGCCAAGCATCCCGAGCTTGCTGACAAGAATGTGCCCAACCTTCATGTGATGAAAGCGATGCAGGTGAGAGACAAAAGTTGGTGTTTTTAATGTGGATGTAGTCTGAACTGTGTGTGTGTGTGTGTGTGAGACCATCAGGGTTCAGTCTGGACCTCAGGGTCTGGGTGTGACTGACTTTAGATAATCAGGGTAGTTTCTGATGCTCTCTGTCACAATTAAATGATTTGAAGGAAAAAACATTAAAAAAGGAAATCCACAAATAAAACAGCGGAGGAACTAAAGCTATAAAAAGAAAAATCAGCTATTTTGAAAGTCAGTTAATAATTAGGCCATTTATTAAAAAAAGAATAAAAATAATGTAGATTTGACGTCGCACTGGGAAACTGTGAAAAGCATTTTCTTACATTTTGTAGACTAAATAAATCAGATTAATCTGAAAAATAACCAACAATCAATATGATGAGTCTCCACCCTAATTGAGTGGATACTCTCTGCCTCATACGCTGTTTGTTAAGAACTCATCTCATTTCACATCATTAAACCATCAACCTGCCATAAAAAGGCTTAAACACACACAGCTCTGCTTTAGGGGATCATGTGAAAGGAGGGAACGCTTACAGAGGAGTAAACTGTGGCCCCGTCCACACGAGTACGCAGCCTCACCCAGTACCATGTCGTTTTGAAAAAAAATCTCCGTAAACACGGCGTCGTTTC
>NW_023339740.1:22396387-22502548 GCF_004916995.1 Morone saxatilis | reverse complement strand
AAACGCCGTATCCGTCTGGACGCGAGGCTGATACGATAAAGTATTTATCCGGATTCTAAAAAAATGTGTTTGTGTGGACGGCCCCTGAGAGAAGTGAATGTTTCTTCATCATGAAACACAGGAGTTGTGATCTTTGTCACACAATTAAAGGTGTTAGACCATTAGTGTTCAGTTTCCTGTGGAGCCCAGGTGTCAGTCTGGACCTCAGGGTCTGGGTGTGACGGACTTCAGATAATCAGGGTAGTTTCTGATCACAATTGAATGATTTGAAGGAAAAGCTTTTATTTGTAATGTGATGGCGATTCAAACAGGAAGTCACAGGCATTCACTATTCATTACACAAGCAGTAGGTCCAGAGAACTGACACAGACGTAAAGACCCAACAGAAAACACAAATACGGAGCACATCCACTCACATTATGGAAATATTAGTATATTTCAGGCTGTGATTTGACTGTTCTGCTGTTGAAAAGAGTCCAATGCACAGCGGAGTCACAAAGTATTTATCCTCCGTCACATCGGTGTTAGAAAAACCTAAAAGGTGACTTGTAAACACTTGCTGCTGTATTTCAGAATCATCGTCTTCCAACCACCTGCATGACAAAACATTCCCATTTGTGACTATTTCCTATCGAGCTAGCCAGCAACCTATCATCTTTATTTTGATTGGTGCAAAAATGGGGTGAAAATCTGATTTCTTTCCATTCAGATGGTTAGAGGAGCGTTATTAGATCAGAACTGAGGCACATGTTTTTACAGGTTCTTTTAAATCAGTCAGCAAGATCGTATCAGGAAAGAAAAATGTGTAGTTTATAAATGTGTGGTTTTTTTTTTTAGTTAAAGGAGATGGTGGTGGTGGAGGAGATGATGATCAATTGTCACTATCAGGAGAGTCTCAATTCTAAACTCTGGCAGGTTGATGAAAGCTGAACTATTTCACGTACTCAGCAGAACATAATGAGAATAATGCATCTAAAGAAACAGTTGAATTAGTGTATTTATATACAACTCCATGGGGCTCCTCTAAGGAGAGCATGGCAGAACAATTGGCTGAAAGGATGCCCTTGGTGTACTATGCAGCATATGCTTAGAGTAGAGGAGTTGGTGTTAGCACTCCTTTACTGAAGAGTGAAAACTGTGTGTGTGTGTGCTTTTCTTGCAGTCCTTGAAGTCCTGTGGGTATGTCAAGGAGCAATTTGCCTGGCGCCATTTCTACTGGTACCTCACCAATGAAGGTATTCAGTATCTGAGAGACTTCCTCCACCTTCCCCCTGAGATCGTGCCCGCCACCCTGCGCCGCCAGACCCGCCCTGAGACCGCAAGGCCCAGGCCCAAGGGTAAGCTCACTCATGTACATGTAATGTGGGTTTGGTTGAATTTTAGCTTGCATGTAACTGTTGGTGCTAACTACTGACACTGCTCTTTAAAGCTAGTATCAACCACTGCCACTAGAGGACTAATGTTATGGCTCTAGTGTCAACAAGTCAACAGCTAATGTTGATGCAAACGTGCTGAGTGGAAACGTTCCAAAGAGATGAACCCCGTGGAGTCAAATGCTGCTGCCATAGTTCAGGATTTAGAGTTTAGGAACTCTGATAATTAATAGTTTGAGATGACCTGTAAATAAAAAAATGTTTTATCATTTATTAAAATGGAAAGAAACAAATCAAGTCTTGCTAAGAATTTAGTAGCAATGGCTGTGACTGATATCCCCCATATCAGTAAATATCTCTTCACATACAAATCTCAGTTAATGTTCTCGTCCACCATATTAAATTTCACAATAAATAAGCTCTTATATTAGCCTGTGCTCCTCCGGTCCACGTTACATAGCACTGGCTTTACATGGCATGCGGCAGACGCTTCTAATCACCCTGTTTAAGTCCAGTTGTTGATTACACTAAATGTTGGGTTTTTACACTGAAATGAAGTCCTGTGGGATCCTGTCACCCTCCCTCCTGCTGATGTAAAGCCACTCGCTGCCGGTGGAGAGGAGAGGCTGGGTGGTCTGAGTCTGTCTGAGAAAACAACTCATTTTCAGATCAATAGTTAATTGGGCTTAACCGTTACACACAATTTGCTTAACGCAATATACCAGATGTGGACCTAAACTCTTTTATTCTCTTGAAGTTCCTGTCTGAGTGATCATCATGCATCCCTAGCTTTATGTACAGGATAACATGACAGCAGGAAAGTTTGGGGTTATGTTTCCCCCCAAACCTACAAATGTCTTCAAGTTGAATAATCTGCTCATAGACTTGTATAGCATATGTGTATTTAGCTTAAAAACTGAACCATAGTGGACCCGAGCTTAATTTTTCCTTGTTTGTTTAGGAATGGAAGGCGAGAGGCCTGCCCGCCTTAACCGCGGCGAGGCTGACAGAGATACATACAGGCGATCTGCTGCACCCCGTAAGTATACTTGGAACAATAAGTCACCGTTTATAGACAGTTGCTTATGTGCTCTTACGCTGTGTGAATAGTGTAATGAGAAGCTTAAAGTGAGACAGGTTAATTTTTAAAATGGTATTAGGGAAATTCATGCTGTGACACACATAATCATGCTTATATTGTATTTAACAATGCAAATTAAGTCTTAGTATAATAGTTGGTTTACACTAATTGAAAAGTGATTTACCTTAGATATGTTCCCTTAAATATAGTGGAGAATACTTTCTCAAAAGTAAACATTGTGTTTGTGTATAAGAGCCTCTTGTCTTACCAGTTTCCGGTGGCTAATGTGTTTTTGAAGCTTGGTATGAAAGTCGCTGACTTGTAAATTCATAACTTCTCCATCAGCTGGCGCTGACAAGAAAGCTGAGGCCGGTGCTGGAGCTGCCACAGAGTTCCAGTTCGTAAGTACTGCTGCCATATTTGAACTGTGAAACCTTGTAAATAATTTTTCCCTTGTGGGTATTTTTTTGTATTCGAGACAAGAGCATATTTGTGGTCTTGAGTCACTTTTTTTTCTTGTTATGGCAAATGAGGAATGTTTTCAACAGCAATTATAAAACAAGAATACCCAACAGCCCTCCCTGAATCTGTTGTTTGCTTGTGGGTGCGGTTTTACAATGGCTTCAATAAGGAATGCCAGCAAGCTAAATTTAGTTTGTATAGTGCAATTATAAGACTGTTATTCTTTTGTTGACTGATGTATTGACACAGACTTTTCCGTGTTGCAGAGAGGTGGCTTTGGACGCGGCAGAGGACAGCAGCCTCAGTAAATTTCACTCGCTCTTTCTGTACAATAAAGAAAATAAAACACAACTCGTCTGTATGGGTATTGTTTGAATTAATAAGGATTGTGATTGACAAATTTAAAACACAACAATTAGTTTCAGACATCACTGGATTTTTTTTTTTTGTATGCTGAATAGAAAGAAGTAAAGTTGGATTTAGATTCTGAAGATTGAGTCAAACAAGATGAGTGACCAGATGAGTACGACAGAATATAAAACAGATTCAGTTAGACTTCATGTAAAATGTTCTTATCTTTGACCAGATACAGAATATAGTGAGTCACAAGATTCAAGTGACTATAATTTTGAAAGAAGCTTAGGAGCTCTTTTTGACTTGTTCTGGTATATTAAAGTGTCCCAGTAAGCTGTGACACTAACCCTGACACTACATAGAACTTAACTATATTATACCTGTGGCTTCTGTTTTTCCTACAGTCACACTGTCAACATTTCTGTGAAAAGGCAAATGGTGTGTTTGGCTCTAACTTGTGCCTATGACATGTTGGGAAAGAGGTGGGTCTGAGATGGTGAGACTGAGGCCCTACACACCTTTGGTACACAGTCATATTGCACTTGTTCAAGTGGGACAAATCAGTTTTTTTCACTATATAGATTAGGCGACGTAATTTACCACAGAGCTCAGTGCGAACACCTGTGTGGGTGTGCAGGTCCTTCAAACCATGCAATATGATATATCGTGTAACAGGAAATATGAAATGAAACACATTTTTATGACTGCTTTTAATGTGAAATAATACCAATTAACAATTGTTTTATACTGACATAAAAAGATCAAAGATCAAACTTCAATCTAACCACAACTTCTGAATTCAACCAATTTAAACTTCAGACATCCAAAAAAATTTCTTCCAGAAAATGAAATGCTTTTTGTTGTTTGAGCAGTTTCACCACCATCCACAAGTAATTTAAATTTTTTCCAGCTGTGAGAAGCTCCTCCATTTCCTTTGTGCTTTGCATTGTGGAAGAATAGTGTGTATCAATAGCACACTCAAAGGTTTCTGTGCATACTGACTAGATTTTATTAACACTTGTTCACTTTCCTATAGTGAACCCATATACCTAAAAACCTGTGTAGAATCAGTATTTTGTGTGAATTTAGGTCAAAGGTGAGCTGGAAAAGCATTTTATTTGAGAAAATATTTAGAAAGAGTGATGTTTTACAGCACAGTGTTATTTTCTGTAAGTATAGAACAGTTAAAGCTCCAGTGTGTAACATTCAGGAGGATCTGTTGGCAGAAATGGAATATAATATTCATAGGTATGTTATTATGGTTTTGTTACCTTAGAATCAGTCTTTTACAGATGCTCGTTTCATGGCCAATGTAGCTTCTACATGCTCGTAAGGGCAGAGTTAAGCAAAGGAGTTACAACCTGCAACTGCAATGCTAGATACCAATACTTTTTTTTTTTTGACTGAAATTGATTTATTGAATAATACGTGCAAAAAGAACTGAAAACAAATCTGTATATATTGTATACCATTAGTTGTAGTATGGAATGAGGACACAGCAATATTATGACAAATAGAACTTAGTATATAATCTATAATCTTCAAATCAATCCTCTTATCTGCATTCTAGTGTAGTATTACTGTATGAAATAAGCACTGCGGGGCACAAACATCATTCAACACAATCTCACTGACATGAACACAAACAATGAAACTAGCCTGAATGTGAAATACTGGTGTTTATTTGTTGGCACATTTATATTACAATCTTCAGTCTTCTCGCACTGGTTTTATTCCACAGTCCCAAATGACAAAAGAGAGGAAAAGAAAATTCCAGTGACGCGTATACCTCGGAGAACACAATTACGAGTATGTAACTTCAAGGCTGAGGTCAATGGCTAGAAGTGCACGTTTATTTTTCTTATTCAACTGCAAGTGTTTGGGGTCTTTAAACAGCTGTTCAATCAATTTATAATTGTTTTATAATCATTTAAAGTCTTTCAGTCGTGAAATCGGCCACCTGACCATCATGCTAAAACAAACTGAATGTTACAATCCTCAGCTGTGATGTGCTTTTAATGTTTTTGTTTTGGCCACAAGATGGTGCAATATATTTAAACCATCACCTTTGGTAAATTAAAAGGAAGTGACTTCTTCTAATTTTTCTCTCTATGATTCATCCTGGTTTCGCCAAGTTCAGAGGCTTCAATGTCAAACGGGCCAAATGTGATAGCAGAAATCTCCAGTGAGAAAAGGGGGTAGATGCGTTTGCTCCATCATAACTCCAATGTGCTTATATGGAGACACTTCAGAAATTCCCTCCTAAACGTATGACAGGAACCGTCTCAATTCTGAGTTCGAAGGAAATTGTTTAAAACCAATGGACACTACTCCTTATTGACCAAAGCCAAAGTACATCCTCTGGCTGTAAGGGTGCTGTGTTAGCTATATACATGACATTAGCTTGTCAATAACACAACAGATTAAAGAACAAACAGAAAAAAAAAATATGGAGAAAGAACAAGTGGTCATTAATAATTAAGTCACTGGCTGTTACTTGTGGAAATCCTCCTCACATTCATTTTGACAGTACCTGTCACCCGCATCAAACCACCAAGAGCCAATTAAATCATCGGCAATTACTCAGGAATAGGTTTTTGATTATTTTTTTCTTTAAGCCGTATACAAGTTCATCCCCTTAACATCCAATTGCACATTTCAATTAAGATTAAAAAGGTCTAATCAACACGAAATCTCACATGAAGTGCCGAGTAGGGCATCGTAAAGCGAGACTTTGGCCACCACACCGTTCTGATACACAGCAATAAAGTCCGTTTAAAGTCTCAAACCGTTGCCAAGGAGACGACTCCTTTCATACATAGTCGTTTAGAAAAGAAAAAAAAAACATTTTCATTCAGGGGTTATAAAGAGGCCAATATAAGGAGTCTGTCATTGAGTCATTGATTTGCTGGCAGAGTTGTGCCCCTCCCTTCAAACAGTTAATGGGAGAAAAGACCATGAATAAAGACAACCAGCTCTACCTGACAACCACTGCTGTCCCTGTAGAGAGCCTTCCTGCTGCCTTTCTAGGTTAGCTTTTGATCCATTAGCTTTCAGTTCTTAATGTAATTTCCCATGAGGGCTTCCCTCCCCGTCAGTTTCTGGACTGCTGAATCATGAGACTGGAGTTTTCTGTTCTCAAAAGTTAAATATAGGCACCTCATAATTTTAACCAAGATCTAAACAATTTTGCCCCCTTTTTTTTTAGGATTTCAAAACTACAGCTCCCACGAGTCTTAGCTGTTGATGCTTGATCCAAACCTAATCAGAGCTGTGTTTTTTGAATGCTAGCAAGGTAATCATTGATTTCCCTTTATCAAAATGACAAGGTGCTCAAAGTTTACCATCAATAAAATGTACTTAAGCTTTGAAGCTGCTACAATGAATCCACAGTGGTGCACAAAACTACTTGTGTATGGAAAGTGTTGCTTGTAGCCTGATATTTCCCTCAGGAGTTGGTGGAGGCCAAATGGAAAAAGGAAGAGTGAATATTGGACTTCCATTTAACTGACGGACACAAACATACTGCCTAATGAATGCCAATACTGCTCCATATAAGCCAGATGTGTAGACAGGCAACTATTTGCCATATAAACTTAATAAAGTGAGAATGTGTCATGTGTTTACAGCTCGTTTCCACCCCCAGCTGCCAAAATAATCTTTAGTTATTAAATTATTACAGGTTTAAATATAGACAGAAAACCAGAGTATCATATTCAGGTTTTTGTAAGAGATCAATAAAAGAAACCTTCTATGGGAAAATACACTGAGGTCTGCTTTACTTCTAAACTAAGCAGTGGTTTGGGAACTTTTATAGCCTGGCCAAAGATGAGGGAAAAAAACAGTAATCCAAATTTGTTTTGGTCTAGAAGAGAAGTAAGGATTTTGAGAATATTCAATTATAAATAGGCTCTTCACTCTCACCTACAACCACAGTCACATTCCTTGTTCTTTAGCCTCAGATGTACTGTACGCGATCTCAAGAGAAAATCCCCCAACAGCTCCAAAGCTAACGCCATGAGTTCAATCAGTTCTTCCAGCCTCAGTTGAAATGACATGTACAACTCACAGATGTGTAAGAGGTGTTTTGTCATTTGTACTCTCACCTTTGATCTATACAGAAATAAACAAATTTAGCAATAAAAACGTCTAAACATGCCTATCAGTACAGCGACCCTCCAGTTATCACAGATATTGAGCCAGCTGCTTCACGCACACATCGAGGCCAAAGTGACGCAGCTCGGCTAAAGAAGACTTTTGCCAGACGTTAGAGAGAAAACGAAAAAAACGAAAAACAACAACTAGTATCCAAAGCATTTACATGTTAAAACGAGGTCTCAAACTGTAACAAGGCTTGTTTGCTTCTGCATCTTGCCAAAAGCAGCATTAAAGATTCATTACTTCAATGGTAACAGGTGTTTTTGAGTGTTTTGGGGATGCACATTAAATACTAAAAAAAAAGGGTAATAAAAAAAAAAAAAAAATCATGACCGTAATGAAAAGTGCCCACTAAAGTCCACCCGTGCTATGTACGAACACAATGTAACACATTGCTTTAAACCAAACGGAATGTGAGGAGTAAAATATGAAAGGTTTTAATAACTTAGATGATATGTGTTGAATTTTGAAATCACAAGTCCCATGATTTTGAAATCTACTATTCTACCCTCTCCAGTATGTGGAGGAAGACTTTGCAGTCAGTCAACAAGAAAATTTAAAAGAAAAAAAGGATTTAAAAGAGGTAAAGCACTGAGGAAAAGGTGTTCTTTTACATGTTACTGTATGTTGAGATTCTCCACTCTCTTTTACAGTATATACTCTCTCTGTCTGAGAGTGAAACTTGTATCTTGCTTAGCTTTCCAAAATTAGAGAGAGAAACACACTTGACACTTGAAATTGATAGACTAGTGAGGGGCCGTTATCTTCTTATTAAAGAGACATCAAAACCACGAGAAGATAAAATGAAGAGAATCCAAAGACCTTACCACAAGTCTGTTGCACAGTCGGCATCAGGTCACTCGAGCGAGTGAGACACAACAAAAACAGTGTCATGGCAAGACAAGTCACTTCCAACAACTCTGTTCATTCAGATACAGACAACATTTCCTATCCTTGATAGACACGGGGGGGGGGCGGGAGTACACTAATGGGCACATTCATTCACAGAAAAATTAAAGAAAAATGGAGAAAACGTTAAAAAGACCACCAAAAGCCTTCAGCTTAAGCACTAAGTATACACTTTTACATTACAACAGTAAAAAGTAGTTCTTGCATTCAATAAACACCACGCTATGGGCGCGTTAAGGAAAGAGAATGAGGGGAGAGAGAGGGGACGTGGGGACATTTCATGCAGTTGTCGGTAAAAAGAAAAAAAAGAGGGGTCAAAAATTACAGTTACATTTACAAAGTGTTTCAGACTATTCACCCAACACTTGTCATCAAGTCTGTGCCACAGTTCTGGCACAAAGGAGTTGGCAAGGCAAACCATGTTATTGAGACAAAAAAAGAAAGAAGAGAAGAGAAATGACATGACACAAGTAAGAGCGCAAGTGGTGGCGAAAGCTCCTGGGGGTGTCAGAGTTATGGTTTTAGTTATCTGATACCCGAGACGGAGCTCTGATTGATGCTGTAGGTAGGGGAGAGGTCCCCACCTATCGTGGCCACCAAAGGTGTTCCGTTACTGGTCAGGCAACTCTCCTGGAGAGCCTCGAAGTAGGTGGCCTGCACAGGCTTGTGACACTGCAACACTTGTATGGCATCGTCTATTTTAAACCATTCCCTTTTTCTCCCTGTTGACAGAACAAGACACCATTGTGGAGCAAGTTAAGACATGTGAGAGACAGCGGGAGTTAAAAAAAAAAAAACACAACACATTATGAAAATAGGTTTTGACTCATTATCAGTACTGTACGTGGCATTAGAGTGAAAATCACAAGGGCAGAAATAAAGCTGGTGTTATTGTCTCCCTCACTAAAAATCTCTGAACTGTAATATGGCTAAGGCCTGGGAAAGAAAAATAAAGCTACAGACGGCATGTGACTGCCTGAGAACTTTGTCCGTATGATCCCTACTTTGACAAGTAAACAAATGCAGTGCTTTACCAATGTTGACCGAGTCCTCCCAGTCCTCCAGCACCTCTGTTACAATAAGAACATAGACGTAGGTTCTGTGTTTCCTCTCTTGGTTCTGTAGGGGTGGGAAAAAATATCATATTTTAGCTTCTCATTCACAAACATGCTGCACAGTATGTTGACATTTGAAGACCAAAAAAAGCCTACTGCAAACAAACCTCGAATACTCCAACTAAGCGGCCTAAAGTCCCCTTCACACCGGCCTGTAAAATAAAGAAAAATGATTAAAATGGTGAGCAAATACATACCACCACTTACAACAGACAACTAATGGCTTTACTTAAATATGAAGAGGCAAGGGGGGGGCAAAAACATAACACTTGTACGATATAATGCAATCTAACAGCCTGAAAATAAACATTAACATCGTATTGTTTTCTTGAGACTGTCAGAGAAGTAATGATTTAATTTCTATGGTAAATTTGAAACTGTAGTTTGTTTGCGTTGCAGTCGATTAAACTGCATCCTAGGATTGTTTTTATCCCCTGTAAAATCACTTAATCTAATGCCTGTAATGCTGCTGAATCCTCAAAATAAAGCACAAGTAAAACATAAACACTCTCACTTAGTTTGACCAAAAGCTAAGTAATGTCCTACATGTGCTGATTCCCTCTTCATTCATTTCACACTTCAGTGCAATGAGGTCTATTTAAGCCTACAGTAAGATAACATTTATGAAGCAATCCAATCTGTGGAAACAACCCTTCAAAGTACAGGTGCAATTACAGTGTCAATTATATGAGGGCTGCAACTAACTATCATTTTCCTTATTGATTTAATCTGCCAGTTATTTTCTGTTGTTGATAGAAAATAGTAAAGTTAAAAATGCCCCATCACAAATCGCCCACAGCCCAAGCCTCAATGACAATGAAAAAGATATTTGAATTCCAATTATATGAAAATCTGAAAATAGACGGATCTTTTCGAAGCTGGCAACATTTGGTGAGAAATTACTTCAAGAATTACTCACGTAGCAAAAATTCTCTGTCAATGGATTAATTGAATAATTGATGCAGTTCTAAATTTAACAGAGAATACATGTAAACAACTCGGTTCAGCTATCACACACTGAAAGCTTCTCTAACGAGATGCGTCGCATATCATAAAAGGTCAGTAACGCACAACAGAACAACTGCCGCTACTCTTCCCAGGATCCTTAATCCCAAACCACGCCAGTGTTACAACCTTTCCTAGAGAGAGGAGAACGAACATTTCTCATAGCTTGTTACTTTTAAAACATATTCTAATAACAAAACTAATCTCCAAGGTAGCGCTAAACTCCCAGAGGTGACCACTAGGTCAGGTTTAGATACAGAGCCAGACCCCTTGCTGACATCTTTGCTGCTTCTTCTTCAGGTTCCAGTTTCAGTCTATAAATAAAATGTTGACTGAACGCACTGTACCATGGACTCAGTGTTGGACCCTTCAGGCCTTCAGCAAGATCATATGTTAAAGAACAGGCCCACCACTAGAAGCTCCGAAGACGTGCCAGGGATTAAGTAATAGGCCAAAAGTCAACCTGTATGTTTTTATGAGATGGAAAATGTCCCCCACTCAAGCATTCACGTAACTGAAGACAACTGGGCATCACACTGAGAGCATTGAGGCTGCATTACAACTTATGCAATACTGTCCTATGTCTTATTGGTGCGGGGTTTGTGAACCGTCAGATATACAAAGCAACCCTATGTAACCTTCGGCCTGCTCTTCGCTGTCATCCCTGGCAAGACTCCAGTGAGCATAAGCGATCACTCATAAAGACATCGGGTGGCGCTTGCCAGGTTAAGGATATGTCTCGTTACACCACCGTCAAATAAGAGGCTTAGGAAGCCACAGTACGTGCTGATGCATCGAGTACCACTCAAAATCACCACAAAGTTTCTCAATGCGGCCTTTTAGCACTTTTGACAAACCTCAGTAGCAATGTGACATTGCTTTTGACCGTGTGGAAATGTGTTGGCAAGCCGCGACGTCCTGCAACCATCAAAGCTACCAAACAGCGGGAGCCAGGATAAGGGATGATATCAGCATCCATCAGTGTGATGGATCACACACACAGAATAGGCTTTATATGGTCAGTGACCCGCCAAGGGCCGACAGCCGGGCGAGATTCAGTCTCTTCACTGCCTTGTGGCCCTTCTGACAGAAATGCCCAAGGGATGAATAGCATGTGCACAAGAGGGGAACCTGACTTAAGGGACGCACGGGCGGTATAATCAGGATATTGATTTACAATGAGCTTCAGAAGGGTTTACTAATTGCTACCCATCCTCCCCAACACGCTCATAAAGCTAAAAAAAACCCATTTTGTTCTTCAAAAATGCCTCTGTAACAAGGTTGCTGTTGTAAAAATAGAATAAAAGCTGATTGTTTTTCCTTCAGTTGCCGAATTTGTGAGATTGGACAGTGCTGCTCTGCAACCGCTGGGTAGCCAGTGTTCAATCTCAGTGTGACCTCCTTTGACACCTAAACACTGCTTTGTAACACGATGCTATGATACAGCTTACATGTTGCTAGGCTCTCTCTCTCTCTTTCCATGCAAACAGGATGACTCCACTGACGAAATGGGCTTTGAGAGCAAGGTATTAGGCCCAGTGTTAAATACAGACATGATTTAATAGAAATGAAACACAATACAACTTATGTGCCTCACTGCAACTGGAAATCCTTTCTCAGAACAATATTCCTGGCTATGAACTAAGTCTAGAAAGGCATGTTTCACATCCATGTTTCGGATACAAAGTTCAAGTAAAGTTTGCCAGTACAAAGGCCCCATAGGAAGGAACATCAGTCAGTTACAAGAAAAGGGAATAAATAGGCTCAAATTAGTCATAATAATGATGAAAAACCGTTACAGAACTGACCTCTTCACACACTTCTCGAGCTGCAGCAACATTGGGCTCCTCGTCGGGCTCCATTCCCCCTCCAGGTACTATCCACTTGTCAGGATGTCGACTACTGCTCACCAGCAGCACCTGCGAAGCATCCAATGCAAGACCAGTTAGGCATTACTGTCTGACTCAATGCCGTTTGTTAATAGTGTTCACATTACACAAGTGTTGCTGCTTGAGCAAGACATCCAGTGATCTGCGTTACTAATAGACGCAAAAAGAGCCAAACCCCAACATGTGCTACAACAACGACCGGTCAACACTGTCAGTGAAGTGACCTGGAGCTGAGTTATATCATGTGAATGCAGTTAACTCACAATATGGTTGCAGGCAAACGAGTAACACATTTTCCCCACTACCAATAGTAAGTTTATGACTCACTGAGTTGTCCTGCTCTCCCCCCCCCCAACCCCAAATAAGAATGGTGAGTTCATGGTGTCAACAATCTGTTGGACAAAAGCCAATCTGGTACATTACAGAAGTTTATAGGTACATGCAGGTCATACAGATGTGTTTCCTGTAAGCAACACCGTCTGGCTTCGACTTGAACCAGAATGAGGAATTAGTTGTGTCTCAATTCGTTTCCTTCCTTTCCTGGTTACAAAAAAAAAAAAAAAATGTTTCCACTACAAAGACATCTTTGTGCGTGCTGTTGACTACACATCAGCTTCCCAAATCGCCTCTGATCTCCACTAACCCTTTACAGGCTTCTCTGAGTGGTTTTCGTGTGAGGGCAGCACAAGTGGCACATTAAACAGGGATGTTAACTAAAGAAAGGTTTCCATTCTGACATCAAACCCGGCGCATGATCCCAAATTGGTAGTATTTGTGCACTGAATACATACTGATGTAACGCTGAACCAGCCAGGTATCACCACCAGTGTTGTCTTGTGGCTAATAGCTAGCTGCATATCAGTGCAATGTTTGGGTAGTTGCATTAACGCTGACACAGTTGCTCCAATAATCTGTTATATGAGCAGATAAAAATCACGGCCTGCCACTGTGGAAAGCCCGAACAATGATTTAATCCAGCCACATCTCAGTATGAGCAAGCTAACGTGAGCACTGTGACTGTGGGTATAAAAACCAGGAGGTTGCTACACGCTCAGCTAAAGAGGCTTAATTACATAACACTTGGGTAAGTACGAGCTCAAAAAAAACAACTAACGTTTAATGTACAACCTCGGAAGACAATACGAGAGGGATTCGTCGTTTTCCAAGTGGCATAAAACCCCCCCTCACAGCTGTGTTTATAAAACGATTTACAGACAGAGAAGACCATGAAATGAGCCGCGGCTGCTGGTGTTAGCACGGCCCTGTCAGACGGCCACATCCTCGGACTCACCTCCTCCTCCGTCTCGCTCCTGAAGCACAGACAGGCGGCCCGCTTCTTGTACCCGTCCCCGTCGTACGTCCGGGTTTGGTTTGACTTGAGCTTCATCATTTCAAAAGGGCACAAAAAGTTCAAAAGTACAGCTAAGTTTACCACTTGTGAAAGGTGATGGTTGTAGACAGCAAAGTCCTCCTCCGGGGGGAAACCTCGGCGTTGTTTTTTTTGTTTTTTTTTTTTACTTAAAAGAAATAACTTCTTCTTCGCTTCATTTTCACAAACCTAGGGCACATCTACGGCACGGTCGCCATTACAAGGAGCCGCTACGCCCACGACGTAATTTAACCTTTAATAGGTCGGGGAGCGTAAGGAAAGTGCGCAGCGGACGTCGGAGAATTGGGGCAGCGGATACGACGAAAACGCAACACCACGCTCTGACTGGAGCGAGCCGGTGAGAGAAACTGGCACTTTTGGCTCCAACCAGCTTGTCACGGACACTTGTTTGAGGCTTGATGTATGAATTAAGTGAGTTTTTATTTTTTATTTTTTTTTCTTCTTCGGAGCCTTACTTCGGAGGATTTAAAATGTAAAAACGTCATATACAGGTTTATTTTTATTTTTTTTATTTTTTTTTATATATATATATATTCCGTCATAGTTACAAAATGGTTGCGATGCTTGGTTTTTGATTTATCAATTTCAGCACCTCAGGTAATGGACAGCGCCTGCACGAGCCTCGAAACTGATCCCAATAATGTTTAAACATAAAAGAGGGAAGGCTTGTTTTCACCCTTGATCCTTAACAGTGTAGAGCTGAAACCATTAGTCGGTTAATACATTTAGGCAATGGACCGAAGCTTAATTAGCAACCACTTGATAATCAGTTAATCGTTTCAGTCACTTTTAACACACAAAAAAGGTCTGACATGTTAGAATTTGATGCTTTTCTTTGTCATATGATAATAAACTGAATATTTGTGGGGTTTTATCTGTTGGTCAGATAAAACAAGTAATTTCCCAATCGATTTATTGAGAAAATAATCGGCTGATTAACTGACAAGGAACATGACTGTTAGTTCTTCAACAAATTATTTAAACCATTTTATTATTATTATTATTATTATTATTTGATTATGAGAATTATTGTCAATTCATTGTTTGTCTATCAAATAATTCATTAATTTCAGCTCTAGATCTGATACCAAGTAATACCAGGTTCACAATATCCAATATCAATACTGATATTGATACTTTTCATTGTTCAGGTTAATGTACATGTACATAATGTCATTGGGTGTGAGCCATGTGTCTTGATTCATTATGTGAATGCATCATTATCAGTTTTACTCTCTCATTAACTAGTGAAAATGCATGTTAAAACACATGTTTATTATGATAAATAAAGTGTTCATTCTCTGAACCAATCAGATAATCAGTGACATTGCTTAATTTTTTACTTTATTTTTTTGTTTTACAAATCTCAAACCGATGCCATAGTGGAAGAGTTTTTGCCTTTTTGTCTGATTCCATCCTGATTTATCAGTAGTTTCTTCACAGCTATGGAGTGTGTACATTCTTGATTTCAGAAATCAGCAATATGTACATCTGCATTATATTAAAATATATAAATGTATTTATATTGACAGCTGCCATTTACGTGCTAATAAGCTGAGCTGAAGATTTGATTGATGAAAAATGATTACCTCTGCCAACAGAAAAAAATGACATGTTTAAATTATTTCAATGTAGAAAGATGGAGGGGAGAGGGTTTCTGACCAGCAATACTATTCATATAAACAAATATAAAATGAAACAAATAGCAAGTGAATAAAAATGAAGATAGATAGATAGATAGATAGATAGATAGATACTTTATTTATCGCAAGGGAAATTCAAGTATTCAAGCATAGCTACAAGCAAGAACATGCATAGCTACAAATAAGGCATACAATCCAATTTATATGCACCACAAATTGTCAGCGTAATGATTTCTTGCATGTCTTGTTTATTCCATTCTACTCGTTCATTGCTCATTTTAGTTTGTATCATTTTGTGTCTTCTTTCTGTTGATGTCCCATTGCGTTTACTGCTGAAGCAATCCAATTTCCCACCAGGGATCAATACAGTTTCTTAACGTATATTTCCTCTCGAGGTTTTCCCAACAGATAGACATTTGAAGTGTATCTTACCTCCCTCTTGACTTCTCAGATGGCTCTTCATTAAAGTAAATCCCTGCTTTTCCCATCCAAAAAGCTATTTAGCGTCAAACTGAGAAATCATCTTTTCAAATGGTCTGCAAATGTGTACAAATATTGGTGTTATATGACATTTATATATTTTTAGAATGATGCAGGTGTCTTTTTATATTTTTATTATTATACTATTACTATTCATATGTTTAGATATGTATAATAAGTACACCCTTTACAAGCATAAACATGAAAACCTGGGAGGTCCACACAATATTACAAACACATACGATATAATTGCAATCAGCTACAGTATAGATCCTTTATAAAAGTTTGTGGTGTTAGAACTGGTTTATTTTAGTGTGCCTGACATTTGTTCCCACTTGTGCATGGCTTTGTGTGTGTTTGTGTGTGTATGAAATGTATGACCGTTGTAAATGAACACGTTTCTGACACACTCTCAAAAAACTTTAACATTGTAGGTCTAAAAAAACAACAACTGACCTTTCTGCATGTTTTGTTTTTTTGTGTCCACCACCCCCTGTGGTGTAGTTGCTGCTGACATTTTCTAATATATCGCCTACAGTAAAAACATTATAGGATGCAGGAAAGAACTTGTAATTAGGTGCATGTGTTGCCCCAGCTGTGAGCAGTACCCCACATTAACATATAAACATAATTACAGTATAGTAAAAAACAAAAAATTCTTTTTTTAAAGCAGAAGTCAGTATTCAAGTCAGCATATTCTCAGAAGAGAAACTGTTTAATTTATTGTAATTATTCACATTCAGCAATAACCACAGACCTACTGTTGACCACTGGGAGAAGATTATCAGAGGGCAGTGAGAACATAATACACAAATGCTACAGAAGACTACAAATGGCATCAATCTGTGTGGTTATAAACATGCAGCAAAAAACATGCTGACAAACTAACTGCAAATTAATGTGCATATTCTGTGATCATGAAAAGTAATTGATTTTATTTAATTAGGCAAAAGGGATTAATATGAAGATTTTGCAATCAAATGTTTTTGTTTTATTTTTTCGTTTTAACTACAAAGACACGTGTTGCTGAGGTAAAATGTAAAATCTTGTCATCTTAGGGTCAGAGAAAATAAAAATCTTTCTTGGGTTTCATCCTGTGCTGTCTGCCTCTCGCTTCTTTCAGGGGGATGAGAGCAGGCTTTACACAATTAAACATATCTGTATAGGGTCATACTCAAGAGGTTGCACTTTTACTGTCTGCAGTTGCTACGGCAACCCATTCTCTTTGCAAGTCTCTGGTGAACCATTTACACACAGGAGCAGAGAGACAGTCCCTGTCACGTCCAAAAGAGGGCGCTCACTTCTTTCAGTACATAAACCAGTACATGAACCAGTTAAATGAAATAAAGTCATACCTACATTTACAGAGGATTAGCAGTTTTGAATATAATATATGGTTATGTTTCAACTGGTGATTTTTCAATGACTTCCTGTTTACATGGATAGTTTATTTGTTTTTGTTTGGACAGCCCTAAAGATGTTTTCAAGAAACTGATTTACACCTCTCCAAGTCTTAGCTAAGACATTGTTTTTAACCAGATTTAGTAACTCACTAGTTTGAAACTAGCTAGTTTTCATATAGGAGAGACTTCACACACAAACATGCTGGATTTACAAAGAGCTGCTGCAACCCAATCAATGTTTAGTTTTTTGTAAGAAGAGAACATTAATTTGAGTAATTTGTTACATGATAGCAGACAACCAGGGTTTCACTGTGGCAACAGTAAATGAGCAGAGACATGTGTCTTTAGTGCTATATCTCTCTTAATGTGGCAATTCCTGTGAAGATGTATGACACACAACCAAAGGCTGTGCAGCGGCTGAGGTTTGTTTAATCGAAGACTGCGAAGATATTGGCAACATTAACCTTTCCAGCACCTTGTTTCTCCAGGTAAATATGCACGTTAATGACTAAATAAGCAGGAGATTGTGTTGTTCTGCCCAGGGCCAGAATAGATTGTGCTTGGTTTCACACGTAAGAGAAGCAATTTACAATGTTGTGGTTTTCTGGGCTTAAAGTGACATTGCCCTCTCTCTCCCTGTGTGTACGGCATCCTTTGCTGAAAGGTATCAGCAAGTTCTAAAATCATTCTGATATAAGCTATCACACAAAAGTGTTTTTTATTGTATGTTGTGAAAAAGAAGTATTTCAAATCAGAACGAGTAAGAACCAAATTTCTTGTTAATCAAGAAAATCTACTTTAGATGTGTAATTATCACACACAAATCACTGTTATTGCACTTCATATGAATATACCATCAATCAACGAATGTCTCAGCTATGTTATACTTAATAAAAAGCTTGGATATGTTATTTCTTGATCCAAATGTCTATGGCTTATATACCCTTCAGGGTTTGTTGTAATTTCCCACATAGTACATTTAAGGATGCTAAATGTCATTACCACCAGGGGCTGCTGTCATGCCAGTTACAACCGGCCCGAACTCATATTTCTACTGACATTCAACAATTCATCTACTACTTATTTATTTAATAGCCTACGAGCAAAGAGATCATGTATACAGCATATTCATAGAATATGAAATCTGTGAAATGTAATTCAAAGTTTGCTATTAACAGTGATATACAGTAGTTGGATATAGTTGTTACAATACAGAAAAATGTGTTCCCACATTGTCTGTGCCTCAGGGGTGACGCCAGCATCAGCCCTGTAACAGCACAAATGTGTGTCACAGTAAAGCAGGCGACTGTCCCTTGAATTCATTCCTTAATTTATTTCAGGTTAATTTCAAAACACCATGGAAACATGTCCTGCAACAATGACCAAAAGGCACATGAGCTTTCAGTGAGGAAAGGTGGAATGAGTATGCTTCCACTCTACTCAGTAGACACCCACAGGAAATTCATATTTTTAGATCAAAGGTACATATAACATCCACATACTGTACTTTATTGTCCTTTTTGCGATTTTGGCATCCCATAAGAGGGGTGCTTGGCTGTCACCTCTGAATGCCAACTACAACATAAGGCTGTCCTTCTGTACACAGTCGTTTACAAAGACTTTTTTGTATTTTGTGATTGGTGTTGATTTGATTTGCATATCTTATTTTATCTGACCACAAATCCAAATATTTATTGTACTATAGTGTAAGCAGCGAATTTTCATATTTGAGAACCTAGAACTATAATTGTTTTAGGCATTTTTGCCCAAAATAGCCTTTAAAGTAAGCTCATCCTTAATGCAAACATCATATTTGTCTGTTTGTTCTATAAAAGAAATATAAAGAAAGATCACAACAAGGGGGCACTAAACCTCCATACCTTGCAGATCAAATAACAAACAATTTTGCAGGGCTTTAATGATCACTCTTATTAGCAACATTTTTGTTATTGGCTTCTTTTGTTATTGCCTTCTGAACATTGTTCAGAAGGCAACAAGGAGAGCATGTGTCAGTGTTGGAGAGTCTATTGCAGATGAAATACACTGTATACGCTCTCTACCATAGATAGAATTTGTAGTGAGTCTCTTATATAGAAAAGCTTTTAGAGTTCAAAGGTTACACCTGTGACAACTGTCAGCCAGCCAGCATCTCAAAAAAATATATCACTCACACATGGAGCATATGGCCAATCTATCTGCCCTGGCTGGCCTGTTTCATCTTTGTAAAATATTGCTTCAAACAGAAACTGACTCGTTTCTATGTCTTCCAACTTGTGGGTGTGTTAGACAGTCAGAAGCTCAATTTTATATAATCAAATGTCAGCGGATAGTCTGAATACCCCCGGAGTTCAATATTAGATGACACAGGCACTGATGAAAAGATGTGAAACACAAACATCCTATTTTGTTCCAACTATTAGGTTATAGCTTATTTCATACTGAGTGACTTCTGTGCCTTCTCCTCCTCCTCTTCCTTCGTCTCCTATCATCATTATATTCTTTAGTTGAAAACTTTTAATGCAGCTCTTCCTCCATCAGTTTGATTCAACATTTATTTAGTGAAGTTATTTAAGACCAAGTTCCTTTTTTACAGTAAAGGCAAAAGGCTTCTTTATCGTGGAATGAGTAAGTGGACAAAACAACCAAAAACAGGTCAGAGCTGTCACAAGCAGAGGGTCACTCTAAATCATACAAACTGCAGGAGCGCTGGCCTTTAATGAATCCCATCAATAAACTTAAAATCTTGTGACCTCAGACTTTGCATTCTCAGTAATTCCCCTAATGTATCCATGAAATGAGAGACATCTGGGGGCAGGCGATTATGCCTGAGTGGCTAGTCTTTTTCACTGGGATTTTCACTAGTGACTGGAATTAACATGGCTTAAATTCTCTCTGCCCCATAGCTAATTGAAAGAAGTAATCTCCAGAGTTTGCCTTGCACAGAGGGATGGGGAGGACTCAGCGGCGTAACATGTTATCCTCAGAGCAGACACGTTCAACAAGACTTGTCTCCCAGTGTACTGCAGCAGACAGCAAAGTAGGAATGGGTCTCCTGGTAGAAATAACTTTTGTATCCATTCTCCACAGCTAAATAATTCACTTATTATGCTAACTATGCTAAACAGAAATAGAACATTGGTTTGGGGAGCTGACAGATGAGAAGAGAGCTGATGCTTTGTTGGGTGATAAAAAGATGTAAAACACTCCGTTCAATAACATGCACAAGTTAGTGCTGATTTTTTTGCACGACTTATATGGTCCCCTGACAGCCCACAAGGCTACCACTCAGTCTAGTCGTGTAGCTGGAATTTGCTCCAGCAGAGGTGGGGATGAATATTCAGAGGCTCAGCTGCCTCCAAGGCCCACAGAGACATGGCACACACCCCTCCAAGGAGTCCCCCCCCCCCACCTCATCTCTCTGCCTGCACACACACACACACCCCTCCACTTTCCCTTGATGTGGTGGAGTCAGTCCAACACTCCACAGGTGTGACCCACTCAGACCTGTGAAAGCTTCCACACACCACTCGGCCCTGTGATCAGGAAGGCAGAAAGAGCAGCTGCGCATATTCAGGAAGCAAAGGCAGAATTATCACCATGAGCCTTCTATTGGAAATCATGGAAAATTAATCAATCCCTCCTCCTACAGGACTGCAGGATGCACCGACACCACAGTTAAACTGATTGATGAGGAGGATCTCCGTCTCTCTGCATTACATTTTGTAGACATTTGAAGGTTAATAGCCAAACGGTTGATCCATCAATCGCATTAAAGTTTCATATAATAACACGCCATGCTTGGTTTGAAACTAATTTCTTCCCTTTTTTCTGGATAATGTTGTACATATATACAGTATATAGGGATGCCCTTTTACATGATTTCACTGCAGAATGTGGCTGATGTCTGTCAGTGAAACACACAAAACAAGATTGAGTTTTCGCACTCTGTGATTGGACTTGATATGTTCGTCAATGTCGACGCACAGCATCCCAAGCGCGTTGGGACTCAACATACTGCATAGGCTGCGCAACAGCACCTGTAACGTTTGGGTCGACCCACAAGCATCATATCTGAAACACTCACTACATCTTCAGCTGTCACCGCGAGAGATGGATGGATTGCGCGCTATCACGTTGAAGTTAATTTGATAGTGTTGCATCTTGTCTTGCAAGTCCAATTGATCTACCGATATAAAATATGTCTTAGAAATATAGCCATTAGCTGCCGTATAGAGTAAGCTATTTTAAACCAGAGTTTAATTAGACAGGCGCTGTGGTTTCCTGTGCTTGTTTGTCACATGACAAAGAAAAATAAATGTGCAAAACCCCGCCACTGAAGTGTGTGCTGAGAGGTAAAACCACAGGCGGCCAAATTCGACGTTGGGATTTAACAAATGGAAGCAAAGGCTCCGTGTCACACTTTAAATATGCAGCCACTGCCAAAGCGCTGGTGGTATTGCATGCTGTAATCTGGCATCCCCCCCCCCCCCCCCCCCCCCCATTCATTGATGGTGCATTTCTTCCCTGATACAGGCGGTGTGCTGCGATGCATTTAACATCAATCACATGCAGTGCACGGGGCGCATACAGTCCTCCGTCTATGAGCTGGAAAGTACTCTCGCCTCGGGTGTGGGATGTGTGCTTCTCCGCTCTATTATCCCGTAAAAATCTGATCCACTCATCACAGGAGCTGTCTTGGTGAGTGGCTCTACTGGACGTGGCATTTATTTCCCATTCGCACAGAGCCTAAAGTTGGGACTTGAGACTTTCAGCACCACTTTTCCGTGGACAGCGCTCGCAATGATTTGGGACGATCGACGCAGCCTCGACATGCGTGTGGGTTCCTTTGGGATACTATTCTGAAACAATGTTTAGATGTTGATTTTTCCTTTTTCTTTTTCTTTCTTTTTTTCTTTTTTTAAAGCCAGAATTGCTCAGGAAATCCTGCTTCCACAGATTGATAGACTCAACAAGATACGATTTTGCTTTGGATATGGGTCACTTCTCATAAAAGGATTCTTCGTGGACAGGAGATAGGGGTAAGTACAGCCATCCAAGCTGCAAAAATGGGTCGTATACGGCAATCAAATGTTTAAGAAACGTCGTGACTTAAATTTACTCAAGTCTTGAGGTGGAGTATTGAAAAGATACTGGCTATTAGGAGCCATGATACAAATCTGGGGATGCACGCAAACATTTTCCGCGCAACTTGCATGTTTCAATGCTGTATAATACTTAAATCAGTTAATGATGCATAATGTTCTCACTGTTTAGAAAAGTACATGTCCGGGTTGCCTATAACGTGGAGTGCAACGCCCAGGACTGGAGGTGCATTGATTGTTTTTACGCGTTAAGGCGCAGCGGTCTGTGTGGAGCTCTGTGCGTTGCTGCGCTGCAGAGGCGCCTGAAGTCTCAGAAAATATGATAAAAGAATGACTCAATATCCAAAGCACTGGACCTACGGTGTTTAAATGTAATTATAGTTACAGGTTTGAAAGCACAGATTAGACCAAACAATAGGCAAATCTTTTCTCCAATACAAACCAACAAACCAATCCTGACTCTGAATGGAAACAACGGGGTGCAAACATGCCCAGCTCCACCTCTCTCTTAGTGTCTCCCTCTCAGCCCTTAAACAAGTTGAGTCACGTAGGGGAGCACCCTGGCTGGGTGGTGTTTTTTGAGTGTGTGTGTTGGGGGGGTGTTCGGTGTGTGAACGATCGATTGTCAGTCACCGTGCTGTGCAGATGTGCAGCCTCCTGGCAGAGGAGATTGGAGACATGTGGTAGAACTGCTGATGTGAGACAGCTACTGCACCGAGAGCAAACTTTAATAGGTTACTTAAGCATGCATGGTTGTTACTTCAAGGCCATTATTTTGTTGACAGGGGATGTATATTATGCTTAATTTGCGTGTACACTGTTTTTCTATTGGCATATTAAACAATGGAGGCACTGGTTGTCAAGGACCACAAGACAAGCAGAGATACCTGACACAAGAAGAAACTATGGTATTAATACTGCTTCCATTTTGGACTGCTCCTTCAGGCCTTTTTGAGGGGCCAGAGATTAGCTTTGTGCTATCTTACTCTCATAGCTTCAATTCATAGTGTGGGGGCTATGACTGCAGCCAAATATGCCATTGTCTGCATTCCCTCTGAACTTACAGCCAATAGGGGAAATGTTCCTCATATCTGTGGGTAATTATCTAAAGAGTCTGACTCAGCAAAATAGAGATTTTAATTCAATCTCATCCTGCCTCTGAGCCCCCATGAGATAGATTTTATGTCTTACGTTGGGGTTATTCTTGTTGGCATGTTCTTCACAACTGCAGTGACTGATACCCTACCTGGATCTAGCTACAAAGCATGCCTAAGAAATCTCCCCCAGAGAGAGATTGGGAGGAATACTCTGTGGGTAGATTGTAGCAGGCAGTGAGGTGCAGGGCTTATTCAAACAGCCTTAGATTTACTTTTCCAAGCTTTGCCTGGCTTATCTTGTCCTCCGAGTTAGTTTAGCAAGTGCAGACTCAGCGTAAGACCCCTGATGCTAAGTTCTCGTTATTATGTCATGGGCCAGAGTGTAAGCAGCTATGAGGAGATACGGTAGTATTGCCGTATTCTTTGTTAAATAATACATGAGAATCACTCTGTAAACAAAGGGGTCAAATAATGAATACATCACATCCACTTGATGCAAACCACAATGATCAAAGTGATTGAAATCATTCCAAGAAGGGGGGAAAGCTTGATCCTGTCTGCAGAGAGACTCTCCAGTATCCACATCTTTTACTGTAGATGCTGCATGGATCCAAGAGCAAGACTGCAATAAACAAACGTGTGCACTGTTTCCCAAAACAGACCCGTGGTTAAATTCCCGATAGACCTCCGCTCCGTTGTTCCTTTTTACAAAGGCTTGTGCTGGAAATGGGTAAGTGTGGTTGTGCAGTGTATAGAGCCCAGGTTCCAGCTTCATTCTCCTCCCGGCAGACACCATCTGCTCACTGGGGAGGTTTTCCAAACAATCCCATAGTAAAGATAGGGGAAATGAGGATTATGGCTACACTACAAACACGGCATGTTCAGATGTTTTTTTTCTTCTTTAAAATGAAAAACAGCTCACCTAAAATGAAAAAAAAAATAAATACAGTAAATGCCCAAATAAATACATGACTGAATAAAAATCCCTGCCTTAATTCATACCCTTAATTCATACACGGATGCACACACACATAGATGTATTTGCTTTCTATTTATTTAGAAGCATCTATGATATTCATAATGTGGTCATTTGTTTTTAGTAAAGCATCCTACAATTAGTGCACTTCATTTGAGCCCTCTGAGGATGGTTGTTTTGTATTTTATGTGTTGATAGTGTATAAAACTGTTTTCAAATAGATCAAATTCTACAATATGTAAGCAAATGGATGTGTGGTGTGTATCATTTACATCAGTAGGAGTTCACAAAGACCCTTTTATTCTGTAATTTAATGGCCCATTGACACTTAGTGAGAGGATTTCCTATTCTTTGGCTGATGGATGTAAATGAAATGTTTGTCCTTGTAACAGGTAATCACATGTAAACAGACACTCTTATCTCTTAGTGTTCTACAATTTAAATTTTGTGCATTAGGTTTTAAATTTAGACTAAAGCAACAGGTAGAAATTAGACCTTCAAATAGCATTTTAATGTTGGTGATACATTTTTTGAAGTAATTTGCTACTAAATATTGACTTCCATTGACTAGTATGAATTTCACTCATAACATGGATTCGGCCCTTATTATATTCCTGACATATCATTAATTTTGCAATGGTGTGGAAAAACGATTGGATTTCAAATTATTAACAATGGAGAGAAAGAACAACAGAAAGATCCAGAAGAGTGATGTTGTACATTTCCTGAGTCATCATACACACAGATTCTTCCTAGGGCAGCGTTGTGTGAAATGGAGTGTGAAATGAGTGCACTTAACATCCCTGCAGTGGATTATACACATTATCTTACACTAGGGTTCAAAAGCATCTTGCCTCTCGCCTGTGAATCTGTCATCAAGTTAGGTACACCTTTACTCAAGTCTGTTTAATGTCCCCTACATGCCTGGGTCCATTTGATCCATCTATCCATGCCAGGAGTTGAAGACACAAGTGTAAATAATATTAAAATAATTCTTAGCATCTCATTGAACTTACTTGGAGCACCACAAAGGCTTTGCTTCATTAGTGTCGGATAAATCAACACAAAGTACCCAAAGTGACTTTTAACCTGTCGAAACTTTCATCCTTTCTACTCTTGTGCCCTTTGTTAGAAACTATATAAACTCATCTAGAGATTGTAGTATGCCTGTCATACTGATAGAAGGGAAATGTGCTTTAGTGTGCTTTCATATGAATAATGAATAAACACCATAAAAATTCAACTCAAAGCACTTTGACAGCTACAAAAGCAGCTATTGCTAATGCATTGTGAATTTTTGGGGCCATTTTCTTGTGCTGGAATGTACTTTTTTTATTAATTTGGATAACTTGCCAAACACAGAAGACATGGTGGCCAGGGGCGGATCTACAAAAATAGGCAGAATGTGGCAAGAGGGTGGCATATATATACATATACATGTGCTGATTTATTTAAAAACAATCACACATATGAATAATTACTTGGAGAAGCCGTCAAATTAAGATATTTCAACTAAACAAAGATTACATTATTAAAGCAAATTAATAGAAATATCTAAAGGTGCAATCAATAAATGGTTTTATTTCCAAATTTTTCCAAATAAAAAGTAAAAAAAATAAAAAATTATATGTGTTCACTGGCAACTTTAACATATTATTTTATTTATAGTTATTTTTAATCCAAATTTTAATCTAAATTAACTGGGTTGGCCGTGTATTTTTTATGAGGGTAGCTGCCACCCCATGCCACCCCTCTAGATTCACCCCTGATGTTGGCACATTAATATTATACTATTATTTATACTACTATACTACATTTTAATAAAGCAGCAAGTCGTACACAGAACACAGGACAACAGAAGCATAACTGATGATTTATTTAATGTTAATATAAGGTATTGTATGTATTATAATAAGAAAATGACCAACAGGAAGAGATTAAAATTGTAGAAAGATACAAAATACAAGAAGAGGAACTGTTACTTTAGTAGACAAATGTTGTGCAGGGAGCACTGGGCCTACATCAAAGAACAGGTAGAGGTATCACTCTTTTGCTCTCCACCATAAGTGGCCTCAACAGACCAAAATGCAGTGGGAAAATTATTGTGTTTCAAGAGTAAAAGAGAAAGCCAAGATCACAGATACATGTTCACAGTTAGTTGTACTAATGTGCCCACGGGTCCATATTCACTGGAAACTCCTGTAACATCGTCACTCTTATTTCCTCAGGGTCGTCAAAAGGCATTCTGGGAAACCAAAACTGTTTTCACAAACTGTATTCGAAGTAGATAAAAAGATAAGATAAGATGAGATAAAAAAAATATCAACATTTCATCATAAAGTTAAACCTTAAATGTAAATTTTTGACCACATGGGGGGCAGTGGAAATAATCTGTAAAAACAACAGTGACATATCATTGCTCCTTATATTGCAAACATGTTCGCAAACAACTGCTTTTTTACAGATTCAGCAGACATGAAGGAACATTAGAATTCATTTGGAGTCCTTTTCTGGCCACCTGGCAATTGTAAGTCCAATCTCTTAGCTCTGTTTTTGGTCTCTACCAACTCCTGAGGGACATATCTCACTCTTCAGCTGCTTTAGCTAGTCTCTGGGCAAGTTATATACAGTGAGTTTGGAGAGCTTCTTCGGTGAACGACTGCCTACAGCGGCCATAAAATAACGCTGTGGGAGTGACCAAGTTATGGCCATGAAGCCAAAACAGTGAGCTAAAAGGTACATGAGGGTTGAATTGGAAATTAAGGTTTCCAATTGGGAGATTGTCCAGAGCGAGTGAGGCCTCCACCTCCTGTGTGGTATTGTAATCCTGGGCTGTGGACTGAGGGATACTGAGGAGCTCTTCGTTTCAGACAGCGCTTCTGCTGTATTGAGTCTCTTCAGCCTCATCGCTCTAGGATGCTTTCCCATCTTAAAAAAACAAATACTGAACATCACATGATGATGTGACATCACAGGCGGTTGTGGCGATGGCTTGCCATCTTCTGCAGTTGGCCTCTCAATAGCACAGTATTTCATTATGCATATAACAGCCCTAGTCGGTGCAGAGGGAGCAATCGTCATCCCAAGTCACTTTTGTCAGATTGTGTGTAACATTTTTGTGTCCTTTGTCATATAATACAGGTTTATAGATTCAACTTTAAAGTGAAAAAATACAATGATTCTTATATTTAGGTCATTATACACAAATGAAAATATACCTATGAATATTATATTCCATTTCTGCCAATGGAGCCTCCTCACACACTGGACCTTTAAATCAACTAGGGAGAAAACAAATGAGCAATGAGCCCTTCAATAATCATACATCAAACCAAGTAAAATCCACAAAATATGATATCTTTCCTCTCTCTCTAGCCTCCCATAGCCCTCCATGCCATCCTCCAAACCACCACACCTCCCACTTGCCTCCCACTATACCCCCCTTTGCATTAGTAAACTGCATTAACATATAGACATGGGCAGTTCCAAGACAATATATATTAATGGGCCTCACCTGAATGCGTTCTTTTCTCAACATGAAATTATAGCTGCCATAAAAGAGAGCTGCAGACTCTTGTGCTCCCTTCTTTTCCACGCAGAGAGTGACAGTTACAATGATACCAGAGATAAGAGTCTTGGCTGAGAATAAGAGCTGTGACAGCACTGGTGTTACCACTAACAGTTGCCTCCTATTTTTTCCAAACTATCATCTGTGATTTCCTTTCCTGCTATTCATGGACGACTGTGTAATGTTTGCTGATTTCAGTGTTTTTTTTCTGTATTGCACCTGCATAATGAAATAATAGAAAAAGAAGCTGTTGTCTCACACTAGCTATTCAGAAACCATATTTAGACATACTTTATCTTTGCTCTTCAGCATCTTTACAACCAAGCACTACTAAGATGGTTTTAGTGAAAATATGAAAATATGATATATATAGATAGATAGATAATAGATAGATAGATAGATGGATAGATAGATGGATGGATAGATGGCTAGATTAGATAGATAGATAGATAGATAAGTAGATAGATAGATAGATAGATAGATAGATAGATAGATAGATAGTGATAGATAGATAGATGGATAGATACTTTCTGAGCTGTTCTTTTAGTTGAGTTCAAGCGTGACCTGAGTAAAAATTTTACAACATAGCAACACTCTTGCTTAGATATTCTTTCCACCTCTGAATGTGGGTGTAACCGGACAGAGGCAACAGTCCACTGTGATCACGCTGCACTGCACTCTATATATCCCATTTGTGCTCACTTTCCCTTGAAACCTCCCAATACCAACACAAAAACCATGATAATGTGACCCAAAAATCATTTTGTGACATAATAATAGCAAGGTAACATCTAAGTTTCCTGCAAAGGTTGCAAGTACTTGCAAGTAAGTTAAAGAGTAACTTAACCACTGGCTGGAAAGCAGTGTTTTACTGCTCTGTGTCCTCTGTTTCACCTGTAACCACACCCAACAGTGATGTCACAGTGTACTGACACACCCTTGAGCACACTTCTATATTGCTGCAGAAAGACGAAAAGTTAAACCTCAACTCAGAGGTTGGCAAAAACAAAATCTATGGCTGATGATTAGTTGCGTGATAGATTTTTTGGTCACATGGCTATAAACACATAATTTACATATTATTACCTTTGTAAAGGTGATATAGCAAACATGTTGGCAAACATTGGCTTATTTATACATCTAGCACACATGGAGTAACATAAGCATTCATTTGGAGTCGACTTTGTGTCCATCTGTTGAATGCAAATCCAATATTAAAGGACAAGTGGGAAGGATTTCGTGGCATAGGGCAGTGAAGTTGCAGACTGCAATCATTTGAATACAGATCAGCCTTCCAACTGTGTAGGAGAAACTGCAGTGGCCACATAAGTCACCTTTCGAAAATGCGTTTGGTTTGTCTGTTCTGGGCTACTGTAGAAACAAGGCGGTTAATCATGGCAGCCTACGTGGAAGAGAACCCATTCCTATCTGTAGATAAAAGCGGTTCAAGGTAACAAATACACAATTATTATTATAGTATATTCAGGTGATTATGCACCAATGAAAACATACCTATGAATATTGTTTTCTATCTCACCCAATAGAGGCTTCTAAATGTTACTCACTGGACCTTTCAGTCTCTTTTTAGTTCTGTTTGGCTCTCCACCAACTTCGGAGTCAAATCACCGGCTCTTTAGTTGCTAAATGCTCCATGTTTACAGGCTAGTTGCTAACTTTGTCTGCCTGTCTAGGGATGGCTGAGACACAGCATGAAAAAGACTTCCCCAAATCCCCAGTGGCCACAGAAACAAATGACTGAGATTTTACTGATGTGCTTATTTACAGTGTATTTTTTTTAAAGGCGGAGCTATAGGATTTGGCTTCAGGGTGGGCAAAGTCCACCATAACAAACAAACAAATCTGACTAGAATCATATGACAAATATAACAGCCTGACATCAAAGAAACCAAAGCACAATGACTTACCTTCTTCACTACAAACTGTAGAAACACAAAGGCATCAGAGAGGCAAAGATCTTACGGACTACAATGTGAAGATTTGAAACAGGAACAAGTGTTTGGAGGAGAGAGAGATGAGTTATGCCCCACACAGCACCACCTCAATCTTGGCTCTGCATACATTTGAGTGGTATCAAGAATCAGCCAATCATCAGCACACCTGTCACATATCAAACAACATTCGTCATTCAAACTGAGGAAAGAGCACACAGTAATAGCGCAACCAAATACCACCACAGTCATAACACTGCCGTTTGCTAAAAACCTCTGTAGAGCCGACAAGGATAGCCGACATCAGGTGATCATTTTCTGTGGGTTTGTCACTACGACCAACCCCTTTCACATTACGCATGGTCATTTGATGAAAGAATATAGAAAGGAACTTAAAAAAGGCATAACAAAAGCAGAAGACCCCTATTGTCACTGAATACATGTGTAGTACTAACTTCAAATCCCAATATATTGTATTAATAGATAGATAAAAAAATGGGTTTGCAACCAAACAAATGAGGGTCAAAAGCTGCTGCTTAACCAGCCCAGATGAAACCAATAAAACTCCCAAATAATATTCCTAAAAGTCTTTGAATTGTCTGATGAAAAAATGATAAATAATTGTAATCATGCAGTCACCAGATCTCTACCAAGTTATACACCTATGGGCAACCCTGAATGCTAGAAAGTACATGTATCACATTACGCCTAACGATTTGTTTTGCCAAATACATTGTCAGGTAAACCGTAGTGGAAGCGGAGGACTATAGCACCAGAGACTGGAGTTTATATCCTGAGTAGAGTGTGTGGTTAGATTTAGGCAACAAAAGCACTTTGGTAAAGGCTTGGGAATAATTAAGTAGATAGATAAAGTAAACACAACATGTCTTTTGCTTCTAGCTACTTCTCACTTTTTCAATATTTAACCAAGAAAATAAAGCTGTTAAACTGGAGCTATGCTGGCACCTTGTGACGACCCAACACTTTTTTTTAAGACACTTTATGTTAATTTTTCCTTTAATTTGTCACCCAAATGTATTTCAGACTGCACCACCATATACGCAGTTTGTCACACATATAGCAAATGCTTCTTTAAAATGCTGCCTTAATTCTAGTTATTGCAGTCATGGGCACAATAGGATCCATTGTAGCGAAACCAGCACACGCAAACATTGCAGGATGCCTATTGTACAACAAAATATCTTTCCTTTTTTTTTCTATATAATGGGCAGAAGTCTGAATTATGCTAAATGTACTTGTATTTATATAGCATCTTTCTAGTCTTCCAACCACTCAAACCTTTAGCTTTACACTTACATGTTACATTCACCCGTTCACACACATTCATACTCTGATGGCAGAGGCTGCCAGGCAAGGTGCCAGCTGCTCATCAGAAACTAACGAATCCCATTCACACACACTCACACACCGATGGCACGGCATCGGGAGCAATTTGGGGTTCAGTATCTTCGATGCAAATGGAGGAGCCGGGGATCAAACCTCCAATCTTCCGATCAGCGCACGACTTGCTCTACCTCCTGACCCACAGGAGGTCCACTGTCTTTTTTTAAACGCTATTTAAATCTAAGGTGACATGCTGGTTGAGTGGATTTCAGGTCGGGTGGTTACAGTAATTTATAATGAAGCCTTGCAGATGCACTACTTTTAGCTCTGTTGCTTTACTTCCAATTGGGACAGCATGAAAAAATCTGCAGCGTTAATGGCAGTAGGTGCAAGTTTCGGGTTGCTTTCAACGACTCCCTCTTTTTCGGACGAGACTTCTACACAGCCCTCACTTATCAACACAGGTGTTGATAATGTGGCTGGCTGCAATTATTGGCTCTGACATCAGCATTACAAATAGATGCCTGGGCCGTTACCTGCGGACAGCTCCGGTTCTCACAGTCACACTCTGCTGGCTGGGAGGAAGGCGTTTGATTCAAAAAATGGCTCTGCTCAGAAATAGATTGCCCAGCTAGCTATGATGAGATTAGTGTGGTGCAGGTTTTGGAGAATCGACAGAACATGAAGAGAGCTTTATAGCTGCTATATGGCTGATGTGCCCTAGAATTAGTGTCTATGGGCACCAAAGTGAAGTCTAAATCCTCTGATGTCCTGTGGTGATTCATTTAACTTTGCAACGGCTGATTAAACTGTCTCTGCCTTCCTTTTAACAAAGCATGACTGGATGACAGTTTGACAGTGAAACCTGTTTTATTTTGAATCTGTGGTGCACCGTTTATACCTACCAGTGGCACACTGTAGAAACTTGCAATCACTGGTGTAGATGCAGGCTCACAAAGGCGAACTGGCATAACTCAATTTATGTGATAATCTACCTCAGTTGCAGCTCCATCACTGCAAATTAGGTTTCAAATTGTGGTTGCAAATGAATGTGTACGTGTACGAATGTGTTAGCACACGCACTTTCGTTGACATTGACTTCATGAAAAGTAGAACTAAGGAAGGAAGGAAGGAAGGAAGGAAGAGAGAAGGCAAGGAACAAGCAGAAAGGAGTTTGTGCTAAATTGAGGTTTGCGAGTTATATTCCTGTGTATTGTTAATTGTTCATTGTAGCAAATAAAAGAGTAGCTTCAGCAGACTTATCAGCATTAACACATGTTAATATTTACAGAATATCTGTGCTATTGCTTTAATCCCCTGTCATTAACAGGGGCTTCCTAAAATAAAATCAAAAACCTATATCTCCTCTGACCAACTGCTGCGCATGCACACATAAAAAGCAGGATGTGATTTTTCTGTGAATATCTGTCTCAACCACATCCACCTACACTTTACACGCTGAGCACAAAAGCATATGTACATGGTGCTGAAAGGCACACACACACGCAGAAAATGATACATGCTCAGGAACACAGACACTTACTACAGCATGCTACACATGTGATGTATCACATATATCTACAAACATGGAAATCACAAATTGACGCACAGTTAAGGGGGCGGATGCAAAGAGAGTCCATGAGCTGTATGAGAGCTCTTCTGAGATCTCTCTAGCCCACCGTGGGTGTTTTGTCTTTCCCGCGAGGGATGCTCGTTGTTTTGCGGAGGCAGGTTCAGCTCTAGGATTAATGAAAAGCTCCATCTTAGTCATGAAAAGAGCATTTTCACAATCTATTTAACATCATGCATACCAAAGGCTCACATTAGGCGCTGTTGACTTATGCTCGCCTACAGCAGTGTTTTCTGATGCATTCATTGCCACTGCTGTGATCTTCTGTGGGTAGGCTGCCCCCCTCCAGCCATGCCCATTGAGTCTCTTGCATTTCTCATGTTCACTGTCAGAAAACTCATTCTTCAGCGCCAAGATGAAATATGGCACGCAACTGGAAGTCTGAAGGAGTTATTGAAGGAATGAGAGTAATAAAGCTACCCAGGACTTTAGTGTTCTTTTTTGATAATGTCTTTTTTTTTCTGGCAATGGATGATTGTCCACAGAAACAGAGGATTCAATAGCACAGAGCATGATATTAGCCAATTTAGTAAGACCTTTATAGGTCAAACACAGCACTCTGGGAGCTTACTGTGAGTGGTACCAGGTCATAGGATTGTAATGTAGGATGTTTCTATCTCAGTGGCCAGGCTGACCCGACAAAGACTAAAGTGGTGTAATGGGCTGCAGAGGAAAAGCTCACAGAAGTGCATTCCATGAGTGCTGGATGTTATTTCAGCGGTTGAACCTGGTGAATTATTTAGCACAAATGGTTGTAATTACACAGTGACTACAGTGATGGCGATTAGATTGTGGTGTGTCTAGATTTTCGCAGGGATCACAAGACTACGTGATGAACTCAAAGGTATTCCAGGAACTGCTGTGCTCTCCTGCTCTCCTCCTCCCCCCCACTGCCCTCCCTCCTTTTAGCCCTGTCAGCAGTTTCTCTCCTGTGAGTGGCTGGCGTCAGGCCGGCCCTCTCGGAGCTTTTAAAAGGCTGTTAAAGGTCCTTGTGAGACACAGCCCATATCCCTCCACTGCCACCACCCACACCGTCCACCCATCCCGCCCACAAAGCCCTCTAAGCAATCACAGCTTCTCAGGATGTCAGCTAGCATTACTGTAACCCCCCTTACGCCTGCGATCAGGGCTCACCCATGCAGGGGAACTAGGGCAAAGCAAAGGCACTCGCTCGTAGCATCCAAGGGAAAGACCGGTCATCTCCGCCACACTGACCTCTGAGGGCCTTTCGAGGATTGTGATGTGATGGTGTGGGCGATGAATGATTGTGAAAGTAATGCTCTGATTCATCTGTTGGTGTAAACACAGAATGACTAGCGCAGCAGAACAAGATGCAGCTAAGGACTCAAATAAGACACAAATGTCATCCAATTCACTTTTTTAAGAGGAAGACAACTGGAGGGCCCATTATGTGGCCCCACTCTCCTGTACTGTCCAGGTTGGTTCGTCTGTCAAGGTAAAATGGCAGGACTGCAAATTCTGCTTGACAGCCGAAGCTCCCCTTAGGGAGACTAAGTGGCGTCAACCTGTCGTAGTCACACACTGTTGCTGACAAGGTGATGATGAACACCTTTCATTAAAAGGCAGAAGATGGGCTTTTCCTGTGAGGAAGCATGTTCTGGTCTTAATGTCAAAGGGAAAGGACCGGGGCTGGAACAGGGAGCCTTGGGGGCCAAACTCTATATGATTTTATATGCCAAGAACTCATGCATGTCACCACGATGCACGCTTAAAAATTCATAGGTCTTACAATCAGAGAGGCATGGGAAGAAGTGCATTCCTGCTCGGACTGGAGCACTCCCATGAAAATAGTTTGAATCTTGTCACAAGCTGTCAACACTGCAGATGCTGCAGTAAACATATAATATGTGGGTTCATACTGCTTAAAGCTACACTTGGCAGCGACAAAGGTTCCCAGTGGCAGCGACAAGTAACGATTTCGACAATTTAAAGTTCTACCCAGAAATCATGGCTTGAGTATTCATTAAACTGCACACAGCAATACTGGCCAGTCTGTGATTGCTTTAAAGGGACAGAAGAGGCAAAAGCTCATAGCTGGCAGAAGAAACATTGCTGAAACCAGTTTTCTCTGATCAGAGCACTCGCTTGCTACTAATTGGGTAGCATCTTTGACTCAAATTTTAATTTGTCACTTCTGTGGGTACCCAACACCAGAATTGAATTTGGGTAAGCAGGGTTAATCAATGTAGCCTCGGTAACACTGGATGTGGTGTTGGCTTGCAGCCGGATTTCAACTGATACAACAAATCTGTTTTTAAAAGAAATTCTTGCCTCCTGTAGCTTCACAATGTAATGTAGAGCTCCCATTAGGTTTTGAATAAATACTGCATACTGTAGCTGAAATATTGACTGTTTTTGCCATCACACTGTCACACTGCTGAGAAATTTTGACAGATGTTCAGTATCTGTTAGGGAGTTAAGGAGTCAAACTGTGTGGCATAAAAGTAAATCCCCTGCTAAAATTTCACACAATAGCTCGTCACAGGCAAACAATGATGAGCCACCTGCTATAAATGTTCCATCATGAGTCCAAAACACACACAAACAGTAACAATAATAATTATGATAATAGTAATACTACTGATGCCTTTAGTAATAGCAATACCATCATAAACACAATTATAGTGTGCTGTATTGTAAAAAAGATTGAAAACTACATTTCTATTGATTATTCAGCTCAACAAAAAGAAGATGTGTAGTGTTGGATCTATTAGGGTCCACTTGCAGAATGTAAATTATGACATTAGGAGCAATGAAATAGCTCGGATCGCTCAGTAAACACTAGTGTCTGAAGTACCCTGGATGCCAGCGTATGACTTCAAATGAGACACTGCTCCCTCACCTACAATCTATCCACAAATCATTACTGGCCTAATGAGCAACATCAAACCCTGACATTACAACAAGTTACTACCATCTCCATGACAACTAGGACCACAGAAAGACAGCGATCTGTCACAGTCACTTCCTTTTCCTTTACATGCTGCAGGTTTCATACTCCAAAAACATTTTATCATCAAATTTGTGCACTTGAGACTTTGGAATTTGTTCCGTTTCAGCTGTGGCGCCATGGGCTCAAGTAAGTGGAGGATTTTGTTTCTGCACGTTGTCCCTTTTTAACGTTAGACATTGCATCTACACTAGCTATCGCAGTGACCACAAAGTGTTGAATTACATTGATTTTTCTTCCCTCTTCCTCATGTGTTATCCTGCTGGGTATTTTATAAGCACGGAAGGTACCCTGTGTAAGAGAAGGCAAGTGGAAGAAAATAACTGGTATATATGGGATATTATCGTATAATTAAAAAACATGACAAAAAGAGGATGAAAAGAATTTTGAATAACCAAATTAACATATTTGTGTTGTTTAGTGGAAACCCTGAAATCACAAAGTGGAAGGACTCCACTGTTTTTTTTCTTGTGGTTTCAGACGAGTGTACCCTTTCAAAAAGAAATTCAAGAAGACATCTTTGTTTCCCTTGTCATGGCACCCTGGATGTTCTGGTAGAGATAAAACTATTTGTGTTGCCCAAAACAACCTTTTTGTGATGAAGACTGAATGAAAGATTTGGGGTAGTTCAATTATTGTGCCAGTTTTCTGCAGCCCCTCAAGACTGTGACAGTGATTAGACAGATGACCAAAAAAGTGAACACTTGAGGAAAATATATTCAGGTTTTTATGTATCTTTGACAACATGTATCATCCACTGCACTTATTCCATTTAGCTGTTGTGATGGCACAGCAGTTTCAGGACCATAGATCATGTGTACATGCCTATGGAAAATGCGATTGTAATGTGATTAAAACAGTAATATGAGTAAGGCAGTACATTGTGCTGTGATTGTTTGTATGATGCTTTTAGCAGGCATAATTGCAGTAAGGTACGTGGAGCCTTTAGCTATTACTGGCATTCACAGAGATCATTTAAGACATGCTATTGTCGTAATGGGAAATTCGATCAGTTTGTGCCTCAGTAGTATTCTCTTATGACATGCAAATGTGATTATTGATATATAAATAAAATCATGAAAACAGTAGTTAATTGTGCTGCTGTTTTACTTACTATTAATTACTAATTAATAAAATGTGTTATTGTTGTTGTTTTTGTATAGACATTAAGGGTTCTCATAGTGTGAATTCTGCAGACTTTGGCGATCCCTTGACTTTTAATCTCGCATCCAGTCAACATATACTGGCTTGATTGACACAAAAGTTTGTCCAGACATTCATGGTTACCAGACAAGAATCCCAATAAATCATTCCCCCACAAGGTTCACATTTGTGTTTTTGAGGGACATATCTCAACAAATATTGAATGGATTGCCATGAAATTTGGCATTGGTACAAAATAATTTAGTTTCCTTGATTTCTCCTCTCCTCTTATTATAGTCTTTATTATACAGTATTTGTATAGCAGTGGTGTAGCCTACACAGCCCTGCCACATTATTTAGTGAGCTGTAGCTTTAGGGAAGCAGGACTTTCTATGACCATGCTATATTAAGTATATAGTGTGTGAGCTTGGTCAAGGGCTAGTTTCACAAACAGTAATTAAAAATTATATCTGGCTTTATGAAGTCAAGGCAGTCATTCAAAGTAAAAATTTTAATTTCTATTACAAATACGACACTGGATTCAGAAATCTGTTATAACAGGTGTTATTCTTGATACAAGGTTGTTGTAATAGAGTTCTTTGTGTGACTGTGTTTGCATGTATTTTAAAATTAACATAAATAATTTGCAGTCACTCTCACTTTGTGCTGAAAGGCCATTTCAAGTTTTTACGGAACACATTACACCTGTTCATGAATTTATTCATATCTCATCAGCCACACTTCGTTGCATAAGAAGCACTTTTCACGAGCATTATTGTTTTGCATGTGGATGCAGGGCTTGAGTTGATGTGCTTGTATAGTTAAATGCTTACACTCATCACAGTAAATGGAATGGCCGTTTAATAAGTAGTGCTAACTTTTTAAAATTAAATTGATTTCCAGACACAGTCATTTCCTTGTTGAGTTATTACTTCAGATACTGACAATATAGCACCATCTTCCAAATGAATTTCCGAATATATCTTTGTGAAACATAATGGGCTATGAGTGGGAGAAGAAAAGTAATCATAAATTGGTTTCTAAGGTCATGTCAGTTAATTAGCACCTGATTAAACGGTCAGTGGAGATGTCCATGGCTCAGAGCACCATCAAACGAATGCCTATTTACCAAAACAGTTTTAAGGAGAAATTATTAGAAATGTTTCAGAGAGATGCTGCACAATGTCAAACAAAACAGTGTCACAAATGAGCAAAATACTTTGGTAAACAAAAATTAATAAATAAATAACTGGAAAATTAATGTTAGTCCATTTAGTTGTGTACAACAAGAACACAAAATAACACTTAATCAGAAACACTGCCATGTCTTTTTGTTTCACTTTTTTAAAGAAGAGATTTCTGTAAAGGAAATAAGTTGTTATATTTGCCACTGGTAGAGAAAAAAACCCTCATTAGCAGTCAAGCTTTGCACTCTATAAAATTGTCAGTTACATCCTTCTCTCCTGCCCCTGAAGACTTGTTACAGTGTTCAGGGCAACTTGTGAAGTCATGGCAGTGTAAACTGATGTTTGAATTGTGACATGAATGCAGACAGAGAGGCAGTATTATTTTCTTGAAAAGAAATCTTTCTCCGCTAACAATGTCCCTTTCTTTTTCATTCAGATAATCTCATTTGAGATTACATTGTTGTGCTGTCTTCCAAAGTGTCACATAGCAATTACACACTTGTAAAGACCTACGATCGGCTGTGGAGTTCAGACAAGTGTACATTATTCTCTCTTGTAGACTGATAGTTGGGAATGTTTTATATTTGTTTTTTTCCTTAACCCAGTCTCTTCTTCTCTAAAAGATGTAGTGGAATTGCTCGAGTTGGCCTCATATTGTCCTGTTTCTCAGGCTAGTCTCAACAGTCATAAAAGTATTACTCTATCTCAGGTTTGAGGTCTGACAACAGGTTACATTTTGGAACAGAAGCCATTCACTGTACAATGTTGGGCTGTCACAGAAGAAAACTGACAGCCATAAGAGAAACTGAGTAAAATCTTAGGTTATAAATCCAAAATGGTGGTCCTAGATCACACTGAGAGACATGTGTCAATTTAGAGCTTTAGCTGCAGGCTGCTTAAAAATTGTGTCAATTTAAAAACCAAAGTCCCACAGTGTGACTGCTACGACCACTGTCTGCAAACCAACCAATCAGGATATGGCATTAAAATGGCCACAGTTACATACACGTAGACTCCTCACTGGCATGTATTTATCTACTGTAAATGCAAATTTTCAATTGTTAGAAAAAAAACAGTGCCAGGGAAAATTCTCCAGGCATCCATTGCACAATTTGACAAGCCTCAAAATTTGACACAAATTGCAACTGAGATTTTATTAGGCCCATCTCAAACCGTGTGACAAGCAAATAACCTGTAAAATTGTTATAATCGCACAGTACAGGGGTCTCTGGCAAAGATTTGCTAATCCCCATTTAAGCAAAACCATCCTCTTATCTAATCACATCCAATCACAAAACCCAACATAACCATTAATGTCAGATACTTACATTAAATTTTTTACTAAGTGTGGTGTAGCCACACAGTTGAAAATTGAAGGTTCTCACACTCAGCCACATGATCAGTTCTTTTCATTTGACTCACTTACAATGACATAAAACACAGTTTGTTTATTAGCAACTTGACAGTACATTGTTTTCTAGATTAGCACACATTTAGTTGACATTGTTTTATCATATTGATAGTTGGTTTGATAAGATGCTAATTGATTCCTCTTTGTCTTTGAGTTACTTGGCTGCTGAGTTCTCCTTCCTGGTCTGATAAAAGATGGCGGCAGTGCTAAGGAACATATACCAAGAGCTCTGACAGCAGCAGTCTGTGTTTCTTTGTGTTGATTGTTGTCCTCTATGTGAATTTATTGGTTTCATCAGCCACTATGCATACTGCCCTCAACTCTCATTCTGTTAGGTCTGTTTGTTAAAATCTGTGTTCCTTGTGCCTTGACTGCTCAGTCCACAACACTAAGCTTTAAACAAATCTGGAGCGAGTTGCTGTCTCATTTTACTATAAAGTCCTAATTGACAAGCACTGTCAAAGATCCCTGTAGCTATTTCATTGTAGACATCAGCTATGAGTTAGAAACTGTTGCAGGTTACCATTTTGCTGGAGAGCTAAAGCTGGTGAACATAAAAGTGTTCCAGCCTACACACTGACCATGCATTACATGGTGAGTGCCCATGCCCACCTGCTGATTTGGAAGAAGACCCTGCGCAGCCAACATCTATCTCATAGGACCTGTGGGCTCTAGACTGCTCATCTGCACTTCTGAGTGTCTTTGGTTTCACACAGGAGTTTGAAGGATAATGAGAGCTTTGTTCCTAAAAAATCCACACTTATTCTCTAAAAAAAAAAAAAAAACCAAGAATTCATCCTGAAGTTGTCTGAAAGGTACATTTATAGGTTAAAGAACAGGTGTTCACACTCATGGGCTGGCAGTATCATTTAATCAATTATGCATAGAAAAGATGCCCCACATGCATGATAAAGTGATGTCTCTCTGGAGATCAGCCTATAGATCCAGCACCTGCTGCAAGAAAAGGCTCCATCCTACACACAAAAACATAACTACACAGGTAGCCATGAGTAAAAACACAGGGCTGTAAAGGGAGGATGCACTGCTCAATAGATTGGTCTGATGGGGATAATGGTGCCTCTGGTGGGATTGTAGTGATTAATTTTTGTCTGAGCATGTGTAAAAATAAACTTCACTATTGTCATTTCTTTTCTGTCTTTATTTTTTTGTATAAACCTTTATTGTGGGCACACACCCAGTTGGTATAGAAATTATAATTACTGGTAGAGCTTTTCTCTTCATTGGCATTACAACTTATGAATTGTCTTTTTTAGGGCCATTTTACTACCAGAGTCATTTTTATCAAAAGAACATTTACACCTGTAAATAAAAGGGAAGCCAGATCATTAAAGTTCAGAACATGATCCAAGATACCGTCGTCCAATAACGTTAATGTTATTTAGCTGGATTAGTTAATTCTGGTCACTAGGGGGCAGAAATATACCAAAACAAATTGACAGATACACAGATTTTCCTACCTCAAGTAATTTCAGTTAAAATCATCGAATGGAAAGTTAGAATAATCCTACCTCCAAAAATTACCATGACTAAAAATGGCATCTGATGGAGGCCCAGGCAGAAAAACAAGAGGCAACAATCATGTTAGATAACAGAAGATACATTAACCAAATGTTACTGTAAAGGAGTGCAGCCTCTGGAGAAATATGAGACAATTCAACTCATTTCCGCCATGAACAACATTAGTCTTCATCTACAACAGTTAGTGAGTGAAATGCACCCCTCATCTGTCTCCTTCGTTTTATTTACTGATGGGTAACAGCCTGCTGTGGCACTGGCTATGAACTGGGTGGTTGTTAATGCTGGGGAGGCTATATTGCTTAATTGTGCGGTTCCCTTTTTTTGGCTGGATTTGCATTACATTACAGTCGATGTGCTGAAGTGGCCAGTAATTGTGTTGTGTGTGTATATACAGACCCAGGAAGCAGCTACACGTGGCTCCTAGGGCTGGATAAATCAGTGATGGTTTACTGTGTGGTCTGTGATTGTGTGTGTAGGTTACACAGATGGTCTTTGTTTTGTTTTGAAGCGAAACAAGGATTGTTTGATGTGTTTTTTGTATTTCAAGAAGGTGTAATGTTTGTTATGATCTGCAAATTTTTCGGTGTGAACATTAATTTAAAATCTGAAAAATATAATTCTCAGTTGCACAGGAAACTGAATGTTATGCGGTTTTGTTCCTCTAGCACAATGTGACAGTACTTCAGATTAAAGTATTCCTCACAGTCAGATTTAAGAAAAAGGGAGGGCTGGGACAATGTCTCAGCAGGTAGCTGTATTAAAATTAATGGGCAGGGGCTCTAAATGTTGGACTGAAGCATGATTTTAACATATTTTTCTGACATTTATTTTCCAACATTGTATCAGATCTTCCAACTATTTTGTGCTGAATATCAGAAAGGATTGTTTGGTGAGAATCTGCCCTCTTGTTTTTTTTGTTATTCCTTCATTTTTCTAAAAAGATTTGTTTGACATTTGGAATACATTGTTGATGTTCCCTGTTGATTTCAAAAGCGACTCATGGTGATCATCTCTCATCATGTAGGCCTAGTTTGCTCTAAGGGTACACAATTAATCGAAAATCGCAATATTGCCAAGTGGAATGTCCAAACCGCAGAAGCTGAAATCTTTTGTTGGTTGAATGTGTGATAAAACATTATAATGAAAGTACTGTAGTGCTGCAAAGATACCCTGTACTACAAATCATATTCTCCAGATGCGAGAAGACATGTTTGTTTGGTACAAATCCCCAAAAAACGTCCCATCATCATTTTAATAGTTTTTTTGTGTAAAATTGAAGTGAAAATAGACTTTGTGATGCAAAAATGATGATTCCCACATTAATCATGAGTCCTATCGCAATATCTGTCAAAATAATTTTTTACTATATCGTGCAGCCCTAGTTCACAAATAAGTAATAGATTCAGACACTTGAATTTTCACATAATCAGGGGATTCTTTATCCTCTCCCAGATACATTGGAATAGAAAAGTTCCTGGATGTGGTTGAGATAATGACAAAATTGTTCTCAGCAGGGAGGCCTCCTGGTTCTTGATTTACTCTCTGGAGTCCCTGGGTTTTATGCATTTTGTATTATCTGCAGGAGATTAAAAGTGTACAGTTTTGTGAAGGTGTGGCAGGTGATGGCTCTGGTCTTTGAAGACTTTACTCTGCCTTGGATTTATCTCTTTGCCCAAAAGTAAATGTGAAATGGTTTGATAAGAGACTTGATAGGATTCAGTTTGAGGTCAGATTGAGTGTCAGCTTCAGCTCTCAGTCAGGCACTTGATCTTTGCGCGACTACATCTTGTTCCCATTATCTCGAAAAATCCAACAAACACAGACCATACCTCGAAAACACTCATTCTAGCTGATATGCCCTAGTTTTCCATATGTTGCAGCTTCAAGTGATTCTGTTGGAAATAGGTCTCTCAGGGGCACAGGTTTGATAAGACAAATTCTTTAATCCTGACAGGCAGGCAGGTCTAGCTCAACAGATACAGTAAATCAATCAATGTGTCTGAGAAGTAGCAGCCTTCTGTATCGACTGTGAACCCCCTCCCCCTACACACACACTTTCTGGGACCTGCTACACAGTGATGACTTGCGATACAGTCTCTTTTCATTCCAGTTCTGTACATATTAAACCTTTATAGTTTGTCTTCTAAAAAACAAGGTTAAAAAAAGTGTATTTGACCCACAAAATGAAGTATGCTAGGCATCATTACCGAGCACCGCTTAGAGTCAACAGGAGGCTGGAGATGGTTCACCTCATGCCATCTTTTCACTGGACCATTAACCAGCTTCACAGAGCGAGCGAATGAGAGAGCAGCCTTCAGTGCCAGAGGCTTTGAGAGACCAGGACGTTTGGATATATTTTAACCTGTAGATTCAAGATTCAAACCTGCCCTCTGAATCATATTCAATCCAGGTCCCAAGGTGTGCATGTGATGATAGGTAGGAATTCAAAGCTTTTATGAGGAGGAAAACCTGGTACCGGTGATGAATAACAAGTGGAATTGGCACCTTTTTTTTTTATCAAAAGGAGAGCCTAAACAAGAGACTGAGTGAATAAAGGAGAAGACTCTGTAAGGCAGAAGGGTGAAAACTGAGGAATATGGGGGTGTGTATTTCATCATCATAGCAAGATGTTAGTCATTGAATCAGTCAGTCAGTGAAGGGGAAGTCAACAGTTTTTAATATGCTCTTCTGATTCCCTGATGGTTTCCTCTCATAGCATCTTCATCCTTTTTAAGCAGCATGAGATTTCTCCGTCTGCTCTTCCAGGGCAGGAGAATCAGGGCTTGTTCTCGCATTTCAGTCCATTTATCTCCAGCTAGATGCTGCTCAGTGATCTTAGCCCTCCATTAGCCTGCGCAGAAAAGCATCCAGTGCAAGTAAACAAAAAATTTAGGGATGGCCCATTTCTTCTTCCCCTCACTGTTCTCAGCCTTGTCTTCCAAATGACTTACGGTATTTTCAAAACAACACATTACATTGTCCGTGTTGAAAAAGCACAGCTCTGGCCTCGTGTTAATAAGCCTTGTTTGCATGTCCAAAAATGTCTGTTACCGGCACAGAAATGGAGCGGCTCTCTGGTGTGGTTGTCATAAAGTTGATATTTCAAGAGATAAATTGCACCCGTGTTTCCTCAGGGTTCTCAGCAAAGGGAAATCAAACGGCCACAGTCAGCTATTGCATAATATCATGTCTTAGCAAGATTTACCACATATCTCAGGGTTCTAAATAAATCACATCTGTCAACTGCATTTTGCTCTTTTCTGTAATTAATGTGCCCCAGAGTTAAATTATTCAAACTCCATGCTCCTATCTCTCTCTTTATATCCTAAGGTGACAAAACACATCAGATGTCAAGGGAAAGAGATTGGGATCATTTGAATCCTTCTGTTGTCTGTAAAAATGCTTTTCCCAGTAGACACATTTGGCAGGGATGTGCAAAATACATACATCACACTGGATGTGATCCTGTCACTTTGAGTGAACACGGTTATCAACCTGTTGGTTTCTTATGATGTTTGAGGAATTCACATGTAGCCTTTTTTTCTTTGATTGTTTATTTGTATCCTCACACTCTGAAATGATTTGTTGTTTAATAGATAAGTCTAGAAACAGAAAAATAAACACCAAAAGCTTACAAATTCTCAAATGTGAAAATTTGTGACTTTTGTTTGTTTCTATGTCATTGTAAATTTAATATCTCTGGATTTTGGACTGCTTAGAAGACAAATAATCATAAAACTTCAATTAAAAGCAGGGTCCCAATTGTTTTGACGAATAAACGTAGGTTTCAATTAGATGCCTGGTCTAGATTTTATAGAAATTCTTTGGATGTATAAAACCTCTTAAAGCTCACCGGGTCTGTTGCTTGGAGCTGCTTAGATTGCACAAACACACATGTTTAAATGTTTGTATGGACATGCTACATGCTACACATATCCATATCACTTAGATTCTCCACAATTTAGCCTAATTTTTTTGTAATATTCATACTGGTTTTCAATAATATTTGATAGTATTTCCCATCTTTGCTTAGCAAGAGTTTTGTGGAAAACGCATGCAATTCCTGTAACATATAGACTCCTGTTCCAAATAAAGTCTGTGCTATAAATTTTAAATAAAGTTTTACGGTATAGCAATCTGAAGGGTCACCTTGGGTTTTTGAATTCAAGGTGAATTCAATGTACTAAACGTTGACACAAGTGTACCAAAATAATTTTGCACATTCTGGATTTACTCACAAATGTTTTAGCAAATTAGGACATCTCTTACACTGCGGCACTGGAAGTAACTTTGTTGCAGTAAATAGACATAATTAGTCGTCTTCTGTATTGAATTGCACTACTGAAAAGGCATTGAAATTATTATTAAAAGTCAGAAATCTGAGTGCTCTGAGGAGTGTGCTGTAGAAATGGTAAAATTGATGCTGATATACTGATTATTATTGCAAGAGAAACGCTTATTCCTGCTGATTTCCCTCAGGATTGTAAAGATGATACTGAGTAAAAGATGGATAAAGAATTACTATGGAAATCGATTCTGATTAGTTGCATCCTGGCTCTTCAGCAGCATTTATACCTGCCTCGAATGTGTAAAATGCTGATTGTGGTATAGAATAAAAACGGGGGCACATTGAACCAAACAAGTGTTGTAATTAGAGCAAACTAAAATACATGGTCAGCTTATATGACAATTGTGTTGAAGGCTTTAACTATCATTTTCTATAATTTGGTTCACTTTGTTACAGTCTGCACTATCGCCAGCTCTGCTTTGAGAGGTATTTTCCTCTTTACCAACTGTTTACTCTCACGACTGTAATCAGTTATTATTGTGAAGTATTCAACAATGGATGGAAACACAGCACAACCCCTGCAAGGCTTGGCTGAGGTGCTGCAGCTTAAAAACACTTGGAAGCATAAGAGAAAGGAAAACCTCACATTCAGACTGCACAAATCTGAGTGAGTGGAGACTTCTCTCTATTGTGAAGTATGACACAAACTGGTATCAAGATTGCTCTTTGTCTCAAATGCATAGTGTGACAGCTAGCAATAAAGACTGTGTTCATCAAGACATTTTCTGTAGTGATGCATGGGGGCGTATGAAGATTTTCTGCACATGCTGTTGTAGTGACTATGCAGTGGTTTTATACGTCTATAAATTCCTATCTCTTAAGAAAAATATAGACCTATATTTTGTAACATTTTCAAAATAATGATCCTTGGATTGATGATACAGTATATCATAGTAAATAAATAATTTTTATTATAAACAGTTACCTAATTGAGAAAATAATTACTACTTTGATAAATATTACTTTTTGCTGCTTTTTTCTATTTTCTATAATTGTAAACTGAATATCTGCAGGTTTTGTTGGGTGGGCTCAAAAACCTTTCAATACATGACCACCAAATTATATATTTTTTACACAAGACAATTTATCTAATTATTGAGGAGATAAACAGCAGTTTTATAATTGTAGCGCTAAATAATTTCCTATTTTTACCTCATGTAACTATAGATGCTGATTATAGATTGGCACAGGCATGCAATATAATGCTGCACAATATTATTCTGAAAATGGCAATGCGGCTCACAATTATACAATAAAACTGCAGGTAAAACAAAACAAAATATTTTTTCTATTAGAACAGTGTCAGAATTTTTCAGGCTGGGAAAAGCTGGGTTGATGTGCTAAAAAAGCAGATCTGTGACAGATGGCAAGCTCAGTTCAGTGTATTCCACTAACTGCATTGCAGTTTTCTGTTTTTGCTGTTCAAAAATTAAGGTATTACCCCCAAATGTGAACAAAGAGCAACATTGAAAGTTTGATCCATTCTTATTGATGCATCCTTTTAAGGCTCATTTTAGTCATTTTTCCTTTCACTAGAAACATAGTGGCTGCCTCTTCTAAGCTCTCCAGTCCTCGTGTGCAGCTTAGCCCTGCTCTCTCCATTCATTTTCCTCAGGGCAGCCTTCCTCTACCTTCCTATTGATCTGCTGTGCAGCATCAACATGCTGGAGTGTCAATTAGAGAGCCCCTCCTGCCCATCTGTGAGAAGAGAGCTACAGCAGATCTCTAAAAGTTTCCATGGCTGGCTTTGCCAACCAGCAGCTGCTCAGGTCTCAGAACATGAAGAGGGGAATAATCTGCCCAATATAAATACACATTTATTTCAGATGTACCCTTGTTTGTATTTATTATGTTCATTTTGCAGTGCTGATTGGACTATAAAATGCTTGGGCCGGAGCTGTAAAAGTGGTAAAAAAATATGAGGGAGTTTCAAGGTGTAGGGGTCAGTCTGCACAACACATTCTTCATCTTCAAAGGGAACACATCTTAAGTTTTTTTCCAGTCAAGTGCATTTGTAAGGGCAGGCGGGTTGAGGAGAGTGGAAGGGACGCATACTTCTCACTGAAAATAAATTGTGTTTGCAGCTTTGTTACTCTTAGCAACCTGAGTCTACAGTATGTTTGCAGATCTTTCTAGATCACATCTTCCCCAATGACTTAGCTATGTATGCTCTATTTAAACAGAGACTGTCTCTAGTCCTCCCTCAAACACCATCAAACCATTGTAACACTTCCTATATATCAAAATTGTCTGTATACTTGGAAACTAATCTTGGTGACAGATGTGTAGGCGATGCGAGACAGACACAATGTAAAACAACACCCACACTGTGTCTTCATGTGCACATTAAAATATGTTTTATTTGATAATCTTTCAGTCAAGAATATCCTACTCAGTAAGTTAAATCTTCGAGGTTGCTAAAACTGGCATCTTTAATGTGCAAAAAGTAAACACAGAAAAACATCTTTAAATTGTTGAAGAAATATCATTGTAAACAGATTTTGGTTTTGCCCTTATCAGGTTAAGGTTTTACTGTATGTTCAGCTGCTGGTGTAGCTTGTGTGGCTATGTGACAACACACTTATTTGCCTGAAGGTTATTGTATGGCCTTTTGAAACAAATGCATGGTAATTCTGAAACATGCTTTTGCACCTGAGGAAAAGTTGTTCTCCTGATATGAATCTCCTGTAATTCCTGCAGCTGTCTTTGACATTTTGTAGCTGGTAAGCATTTTTGTTTGTTTTTCTCAAGTCTCTGTTGTACATTGCTTATTGAGGTATGCCATTATGGGGTGATCTGTAAACATACACACATTTTGCCTTTTCGGTCAATACCACTGTAACCTGTTTTTTTTTCTTCCGAGCACTGTGTATGTTGCAGTGCCTCAAAAGCAGATGTGTGTCAGGTTTGGAAATTGTAATATGAGCCACACAGTCAAATCTATGTAACATACAGCATATTACAGGTAGTTCTGGAAATAAGACGGACAGTGAAAACACTGATAATGTGTAACAGGATTTCACTGAGTATGCTAATACTGCACTCTCCATTCAGTTACTACATCACTACATGTCGTTGAATAGAGCTCTGAAAGGTGGTCTACCCTTACCCTGGTGCTTGATTAAAATGGGATTCATAGGTTTCAACAGAGTGATGCTTGTTTCTGAAATGATTTATTCAGTGGGTATAGCCAGCCCACCCCCCATAGCACTGAGATCTTTAAGATTAAAGAATGAATTATGTACATCCTGGTCAAAGAGAAACACTATAAGATATCCATCTGGAAAGAGACAAAACAAGCTGATTAACACGATAATGCTTAATGTAATCTTGCGAGGTGTAAGATCTTTTTCCTGCAGTTGCACTCGAGATATTCCTTTTAGATTGGCGAGCTGTTTTTCAGTCTGAGGGAGACATATGAGCTGTCTCCCCACCAGCTTGTATTTTGTACAAACATGAAGTTTGATGACATCTGTCTTGAAATCTGCAGTCTTGCAGAACAGTTTCTTATTTGAATTCTTCAATGTTTACAGCTGTATTTTTTCCCTCTTGCCTATCTATACAGAGCTGTGTTGGCAGCTCACTGCCTTCTCCTGAGTGAATGCTCTGATGTTAGATATGCTGGTGCATGGTTTGTATTTGGTTATGGGGGCTAAGGTGAATTGGCTGGCTTTCCAGTTGTCATCTGCTCTGCAGCAGTTAAAGTGGACCTGCAGTGAATCAACTCTGAAAAATTACTTCTCACTCAGTAGGAGATAGTTGGGTGTATTCAAAGGACCTTGTCACTTCCAATATGCTCTCAATGAATCTCAGCCGTTGCTGATCCAAGCCTTCAACCCACTCCGGTGGAAAACCAATGTCTACAGCCCATTCTGCGACTGTGTGCAGGGGAGATTGTTCCTTCAGAGCCTATTACAGCTTGGGGAATGAACGGGGTGTAGATATGTACATACAAGATAGCTTGTAGTGGCATATTTTGTGTCTATATGGCATGCATCTATTGTGTGTGTCAGAGGGAGAAGAAAAGAAAAGGGATGGAATGAAAGTGTCATGGTGTGCAAATGTGCATTGAAGGATAGAGCTAAGAAACTCAAAAAGCTTTAAATCTGCATTATGTACCTCACTGGCTTGTTTGCAGCAGTTGAGTCTGTAGAGAATCTGTGCCTAATAACTGTGACGGTAGTGAAACAATTAACAGAACCACATCAAAACAGATGTAGTTTAAGTTTAAAGCTAAAAAACATTTATTAGATTAGTGTAAGGATTCACCTTTTACAGTCATAAAATGTAATAATATAGTTTTGATGTTTTGTAGCTCAAGCTTTTAAACAAAAAAATAATCAGCAGATTAACCGATAAGTTGCTGCATTAGTGAGGTACGACTGCCATCATAGAGCTGAAATTAAGGCTTTGGCTTCAAGATTTTAATTCATCGAAGCTCTGTTTCTACATGTGATCAGTATGTGTAAAATATTTATAATCCTTCCTGGGCTAAATTACAGGCACCAGTGATCTGGATTATATTTCAGTCATTTTTGAAAATGTACTGTATCTTCTGCTGTGTTAATGGCTGCTTTGAATCAGAAGTCTGCTTGCCTAATGCAGTGATTTCTTAAGGTGGATATTTTTCTCCATGCCAACTTTGGATATAAAAGCTGCTCTCCATCTGTAATAGTATAATTACAATTTAAAACTCTTTCTTAGACCATACCCCCGTCGGTATGTTGTACTTTTCTGCCCTGCAAGGCATAGACTGAGACAAGCTTAAGAGACTCTGGGACCCACATATGAATTCTATTATAATATATGTAATTGATTTTGCCTGTAGTAAGCAGAAATACCTAGGTAATGCTGGAGTGGTCCATTTGGTACAAAGAGATATCAGCTTCATCAGTAGCCTATTCAGTCCTTTTGAACTTCCCTTTAAACCCCTAATGTTACTAATGATTTGACAGGCTTTGAAGAAATAATGTGGGAGTAATGGTGATACATTTTCTCAAAAATAATAATTTCTTAGCAAAGTACCAAGACAGAACAGCAACCTAACTACCACTGCCAATAGCAACGGCAGAGTCTTGTGTAACCATAAAAAAGTTTAAATTCTCCAGTTTCAAGTTAAATCAACAGCAGAAATAAAAAACATAATAGACAGATTGTCACAATGTTGTGATACAGACTGAATGTATCTGCTGACAAGGTTGATAGATGAAAATGAACCACAGAGATCTGACACTCAGCCCTGTCAACCTTGAGAGTTCATGGAAACCTTTTGAATTCAAAATGGTAGACCTAGGAATACTACATAAGAGAAATAAATGAGTTTTGGGAGCATAACTGTCTCTTCATTCCACATAATGCTGCAGTAAAAAGGTTAAGAAAGAAACAGGAATTGAAAAAAGCTCTTACCAATACCAATGCCTTTGCCTTTTTTCTGTTTTCTCTGTGCACTGTCTCACTACTCTTCTCTTTTTCATCTTTCAGGAATTCACTCTGAAGCCTGTGGACCTAAGCAAGCCTGAGGGCTCTGACATATACCAAATCCCTGCCCAGGGGAGCAGGGGAGATTAAAAACTTCTGATTGAGGTGGAGAGGAAAGAAACAGAGAGAGAGAGAGGAGGGGAGAGACAGAGAGAAAAAGCTTATCGTTCACCTTTGTTCTTCCTAATGCCCCAAGTGAAGGATCTCCATAGGCAAGTCTGTGAATAACAGAAGGCACAAGAGCAGCTGCCCACCACTGTGGTCAGATGATGGAGTGAGGGAGTGAAAGAGGAGAAGAGAACAGGATTACATCCTGTGAAAGAGCCAAGCTCATATTCTACATTAATTGAATGCCTGGGAGAGAGGAGAGACATGAGAGGAAGTCTTTTCTGTGCCAGCTGCTTCAAGAGGTATTGCAATTAACCCTCTGGCCATCATAAAATAATACCTGGCTTCTGTTGTTTTCTGATTGCTGGGTTTGGTTGTATGGCGTGGATGTGTGCTCGGACCGTGGTCATGTTTCAACCCCCGGTGTGCAGACCGGATCGGACCGGCTGTCGACGAAACAGCCTGATTGTGCCACTGCTGCTGCTGCTGCTTCTGTACAGCTCCCTCAAGGCGTCTCAGGCTGCCAAACCCAAAGGGCCGGGACACACACATTTGAACTCCATCCGCATTGACGGGGATATCTCCTTAGGTGGGCTCTTCCCAGTACACGCCAGGGGCCACGATGGCAAGCCATGTGGGGAGCTGAAGAAGGAGAAGGGTATACACAGACTGGAGGCCATGCTCTTTGCCCTTGACCGCATCAATAATGATAATAATCTGCTGCCTAACATCACACTGGGGGCACGAGTCCTGGACACCTGTTCCAGGGACACTCACGCCTTGGAGCAGTCGCTCACCTTCGTGCAGGCTCTGATTGAAAAGGACGGCACAGACGTCAAATGTCTGGGCGGGGGATCGCCAATCATCACCAAACCTGAGAGGGTGGTGGGCGTCATTGGAGCCTCCTCCAGCTCCGTCTCCATCATGGTGGCCAACATACTACGCCTGTTTAAGGTAAGACATTAACACAGCGATTTTGTTTGTGTAGATTTAACTACAGACTTCTTACGGGCTGGCTACATTGAACACTACACTACTGCTAAGCTATGATAATTGAAACTGGCTACACTGGGCATGTGAGCAGCATTTAAGTGGCGGGTATGTGCGCAGCCCTTTTACACAGAAACTGGTCATAAAGTCTCTATATTGTATAATATCTGAGGAGAGATTGAAATAGCAGAGTGAATGGCAGGGAAATGTAGTTTGTAGATGTTAACTTACCAATATTACACAATCAGGGGGACAAGTTGAGGTTTAACATTGCTGTGCTGGGTCCGGAAACTGAGGACACAATTTCTAAAATGAAAGCTCACCATCTTGTTTTGCCACTCACACATAGACGCTGGTCAGTTAGTCAGTCAGTCACAGTTGGAGAGTGATGGCCATAGTTCATAATTATGCAGCGCAGTGAGATGAGCGTATATAATGCAGATTTGTCTGTTTGCCACTGTTAACAGACACTCCAGTCTGCAGTTCATACACTCCACTGATCACAGAATAGCAGAGTAACATTAGGCTTCATGATCAAAAAAGTTTTTATCACGTCAATACTTCTGTCCATATTCACATGCTCCCTCTCTCTTGCTCATCTACAAGAGCTCTCTCTTTGTCTCTCTCTCTGTTGCCAGTCTGCATAACATTTTTGTAATTCATTAATGGTTTTGATAATGTCTGATTTTAGAGGGTGCTGCACCCCTAGTTCCTGCGTCCATCACACAACCCTACACTGTAATTGTGCTGCAAGTTAAGCCAGAAAAAGATACATTCTCCAGCACATTGGTCTATATATGTTACATATTCTGTGTAGCCAAAGCCTTAGTATGTATGCAATTCACAGAACAGAGAACAGGAGCTGTGCCTGCTATTAAATACTTTATGAAACAGAAAAACTATGATTTGCAATGTTGCTTTATTGATCCTCTTATATGTTTGTTTGAATAATTAATAACAGCAGCTGAAACACAACAGGAGCTGCTGAAAAGTGAGAGAGAACAATATGTATAAGATATCTGCTGCCACACAATGGACACTTTCATAACTTTAGAGAGGAGATCCCTTGGCAAATCTCATCACTCCGACTGTTGCCCTGCAGGAATTGGTTGCTAAGCAGTGAGAGTTATTGCCTGTCATAATACTGAAGTGATTAATACTACTTGATTTCATTTTTACCCAATAGCCTTTCTTTAAATCAGTCTTGTGTTTACAACTGCTTACACCATGGAAAGATGTGTCCTGTTCATGTACATTTGTACATTTGATGAATTATTTAACACATATTTAATTTTCTATCCAGCCATCCATGACAAGCATAATAGCTCTTTCTACTTTACTGAAGGTGTGATTGATGTTTACTGCTCGGCTCACTGCAAAATAATACACCTTTTTTTGACTTTAAAAATAATTACTTTTTATAAAGGACTGTCGTGTTTGGAATTGTTTCATGGACAATTACACATTTTAGCACAATCACTTTTACTGGGATCAGCAAGGTTTTAAATGGAGGGGTAATTAAAATGAGGGATTCTTCCTCAGATAATTCTAAGATTTCAAAACCAGCTTCAAAATTTATTTTGGATGCTCTGTGTTCTACTTTCACCTTAAAAGCTGATTATAATCCTGACTCCAAATTACTTCTTTCACCTTGAGCTCGCATGAAAATTCATGCCTAATCCAAGCAAGAATTCCCTCTTGTCTTGCTTAAAAGTTCTGGGAGGTCAGGCGGTGGCTCAGACGCACAACTATCCCTACAGCTGATTCAGTATCTTACTTAAGGACACCTTGGAAAGCCAGGTGTTAACTAAAATAGGCTCTAACCTCATTGTCATTGCACAGTAAGTAGTAACACCAGATAACAGCATGGCAGGTTACAAAACTAGTCATGTTTCAAAATGACCTAACTGCAAATCTAGTGTAACTTTAACGGAAAAAGAGAGGGGTAATGAGCTGACAAGTTTACTCTTTAGACAGAAAACTTCAACTATTTTGATAATCGATTAATTGTTTGAAGGTCCATTGTGTAACATTTAGGAGGCTCAATAATGAATAATGACAATATAATATATATTCAGAGGTATGTTTTCATGAATCTATAATCACCTGAAAATAAGAGGCGTTGTGTTTTCGTTGTCTTAGAATGAGCTTGCCTTCCATATAGTCTGCCATCATGACCACCATATTACCATTATTACACAGTAGGTAATTATTCATTTTTAACAAGGGGGATGGCCCAATGGGAGCACCCTAGTAATGTGAAGTTCTTTTAAGTAGGCCTAAGCTGAGAATAAGAATGTTATGGATCCCAGATGAAAGTGACAGAAGTTTGAGACAGAGAGAAAAAGCTGTGTGTCAGTTCAGCACCACGGACAGCACTATGGATTTATACACAGCAGAGTCTGTATCTGAGAGCATTGGTTGGGATTCGGGAACTTGCGCAAACCTCAGTCAGTCAAAGGATCAATGAGTTCATAACGCTAAAGTTAGACATCATGATGTTCCCAAACCTTTGCTTGAGGAAATTTTCTCTCACCATTCTTTTTATGAGAGCATGCCATTTGAAATTACTTTTCTCTGACTCACTTATTCCTCCAACTGTTGTCTCTTGTCTAGTCTCTTGCCAGTGTGTGTGTGTGTGTCTCACACACTGAGTCGAGTCGTAATGCTTACCAGAATGCACAGATTCGATTGGTTGAGTGGCATCAAGTGAGGTGATTTACAGCACATGCAATTGGTCTGTGAGTTTCCAGGGGCGCTAAACCTCTGTTACAATCTGTTACAGGTCGCCATTTGGGTCCGGACCCAGATCATTAGTGATTTTGAAGGGGGGATGGCAGGATAACAAGGGGCCTGTATTTTAGTCATTTTGCTAACAAGGGGGATATCATCCCTCCTCATCCCCCCTCAAATCCCTCTTTCTTTCTCCAGTAGTCCAGAAGGAACGAACCAAAAACTGTCTGCAGATAGGGGCGTTTGACTTTTTATATGTTTTGCAGTCAGTTTGGGTTCAGAGTGGCCTGCAGATAGTTGCAGTCTGACTGTTCTGGGCTACTGTTGAAACATGGCGGTTCAACAACAGCTCATTTTGAGCTAACGAAAACAAAACAATTCTTATTTTCAGGATATGAAAACATACCTATGAATATTATATTCCATTTCTGCCAATAGACTTTTTTTCATTCCTTTGTTACAACTTCTCAATTATGAGGAATAGCTACTTTTCTTTCTCTTATGTGAAAAATACACTCAATATCTGGCTCTGACTCTGCTTCCTCTACTGCCTCCCAGTTTAATCAACACTGTACCATCTATGCCAGCAATACGCAGGACAGACACTCTACAGTGTGTCAGGATATTATTACTGAACTATGATTAGGACATTGACTGTTTATTTCATTGACTGCAGAAATCAGCTGTTTTCACATCACAGATGATAATCATGTAAGATGTGAGTATAGCCAATAAAATGTGAGTCTACATATTCACATGTAGGCTGTTATACTGTGGGAGTTTAGTGTATGGTGCCTGGTCTGTAGGTGTACTGCACTTTAGTGTAACTGGGTGATAGCCATGAATATTATAGTATTAGTCATAACCTAGCTAGAGTGTATTGATGATGAATATTTAAAAAATACAAAAGTAAGGAAATGGATGACAAAAAGTAGGAACCACCTCATTAAATAAAACCAGTATTAAGTATCAGTCAAATTGATGACTTGATTTGGGTAAACTCTGTTATGAGAACAGCACTAGATTTTGGTAAGGTGGTTTATTTAGCTTTTTCATGCTCTTTTTTTTTATTAGTTAATCTAATACTTTCGAGCAACAGCCTGCAGTGCAGTATGTATGATTTGATAAGCTCCCTGATTCTAGAGTGTTACAAACCACAAGGGATGTATCCTGCTTGTCGAAGCCCCCAGCTTTAATCAGAGCTAACCCAGTGTGACAGAACACACTCACGCTGAAGTTTTTCTGCATCTTTTATATGTTCTAACGTATGTATGTTATTTTCTTTAGCTTATGTATGTCTCTATGCATGGGTGTGCTTTATATATATATCCAACCATCGATACACATTATGATACACATAGTCGAGCCTGTAAAGCCCTGTGCATGAACTCTATATTTCCTTCTGTCACCCGCACATTAAATATGCGTATATGCACGCTCACACAGGTAGGAGTCGGTGTAGGCCACAGTAATGAGCCTCTCCAGCAGCGCATTCTTGATCCCACTCTCACACGGAAGCCTCAAATCCCTCGTCATTAACACAGCGCTCGTTCCCTCTTCATTAATGCACGTAAGAGATGTCCTTGCATATTTAATTTGGATTTCTCTGATCTCCTTCCTCTTTATCCTCAATGTATATATTAGCATTTCCCTCTTCTGCCTTTTATGTTCAGACAGCTAGAGGTTAAGAAAGTCAGGCAGCAGGTTGAGTAGATCAACAGGGTGAGATTTTACCAGTTCATCTTCAGTTACTATCACTTGGGCTTCTATTGAAAATCAAACACTTTCCAAGGCAGTGGTCACTCAGTCAACATACACTCTAACTGAATAACGATCATTACAACAATCAAAAAAGACAAAAGCAGAAGTCTTTTGTCTTTATTGATTGTTGTAATGATCGTGATGTAAAGCAGTCTGGTCAGATATATAGACTAAACAGTAAACCTTTGATGGAGAGTGGTGTGTGGTCATTTAGATGGGGTCTTGATTTACGGCTTCACAGAGATCCACGGGTCAGCAAGATGCCAACTGGTTCTCCTGGTCCTGATGGACCTGATGATGGTCCCGGAAGGTAAATAAGATAACTTTATGGCCATCTTATAACACGCCCTGCGTCATTTGCTGCATTATCTAGCATGCAGAACGACAAGGGACAACCATGTCTACCAGCACTGCGGCTAGACATAAATGTTTGCTTTAAATGGAGGCAATGCATGCACACGAGTACAAACTCAGCATACTGATGAAGACAGGCCGACTCTTAGACATGTAGACATGCGCATTACTGTATGCTTGTACAACCCCACACACTCACGGGCAAATTTGTACCACTCAAACATGCATACCATGTATATAAACACTTCACATGCAGAAACACAAGCGCACACAAAATAAAAATCAAGCATATTTGCACGCAAACCACTTAAAACCCAGCAGCCGCCACCCTGGTGTAGTTAGCAGGTTTAGAGAAAAGTGTTTCCTCAGCACTCAGCTGCATACAGATGTGGTCCAGAGCAGCTTGATGAATATTTTACTCCAACCTTATGTAACGGTAACACGGGTACCATGAGCTGCAGTTCAAGAACATTTTTACTGTGGTTCCATGAGAAGTGGGTGCCGCTGTGACAAGCATTTGGGGAAAAGATAATTCATGATCACAGACACGCCATGTCAGACGATTACATTATTAATTTGCGTAGCAGATGCGTTCATAAAGTTGACACACATCACCTACAACACGATTATACTACCTGGTCTGTCCCTTTTGACTAGTGTTTATCTCAGCAGGAGCAACAGTTTGGCTCTTGTTCAGTGAAAAGATAAAATATTTTTTATAAACTTCATTTGTTTCATTCTGTGATGCACATGAGTTGCACAATAGAGAGCCAGTGACCCAGGAATAAGAAGCTCAGAGCGTTCTAGCCTTTAATGCTCACTGAAAGTCATTTTGGTGGCTCCTTGTTCTGACATTACAGTTTACTGCTGGCTGGACAAAGCATCTCATATTCACTGAAGTGGCTGTATTCAGTAGTAAAGGGACCACCGAATAATAATAAAAAGAAATCAATTTATAGGAAGAAAAGTATAAGAATATGATTTTTCATGCAAGAGCACACATGCCTTTAGCATCCCACACATTTGACATTTTACCTCAACCTTAGTTCATGCTCCTGTTTCACAGTGGAGACACAGAAACTGAACTACTGAGTTACTGTTCATGCACCTTCACTTTGTGTAGGAACCTTGGCGACTAATTTGCAAAGTAAAATTATCCACCTGTGATCTGTCAATGTCTCAGAAACAAACAAACAAAATATTTATACATACGTGATCACTTTCTTCACATTTGATCCAGACCTGTGCTGTTACTATGCTGCTCTTGAATGACATCGCTGTAATTTCTGGCACTTTAATTGGTCTGAACCCTCATGGATAAGTGCTTCAAACTGTCAAGAAAATATAAAGCAAATAATATTTTATGCTGAATAAACACGATAGATTATGAATAGTTGATTAGCAATTGGCTTGAGCTGCCATCTCTGAGCTTTATTTTCTCAGGAATTCTTGTGGGACTTTGTAGACTATAACATTGCTGGTAAAAGCATGTAAATAATGAACCACAATGTTGAATAATACATTTTTAAGGCAGATTAGCAATTATAAATATACTGTCTGTTATTCCAAGTACTGTGATCTAATACAATGGACCAAGACATCTCTGATTTAAGTAGAGATTCTTGCTGTAATGTTTGGCACACAGTTGGCACCGAAAGAGAAACACATTTTGGGTATAAAAATGACATGGTCCAAACATCCTTGTAAAAGCAAATACATACTCTGAAGTTGCTAATGTTTGCTTTTACTGGTGTATCTACTACTAGCGTGACTCATTCCTGAGTGTTTGTGTGTTTTTTGTGTGTGTGTTTGGGAAAAAAAGAAATCCACTTTTATTAAAGCTGCAATTACATGACAGCTTGTAAGGTAAAAGGTCTTAGTGTCGGTCTAATTCAGAATATATGCATATAGCGGAAACCCAGTCACACAGCAAACTGTGAGGAGGGACAGTTTCTTTCACGATTCCTTGAATGAGCGAGCCGACCCATTCTGCAGCTGTTTTGTGGTCAAAGCTCCAATACATCCCTTTCTCCCAGAGGTGCTCACCATCTGCTTTGTTGCAACCTCTTCTGCTCCTGTAAACATTTTAGCTTCAGCCCAATTTAGTAAAATCAGTTAATGTTAGTTTGGTATGATTAGTTAATGTACCGCAAAACCTCAAACCTTTTCTCTTTTCTGAAGGAAATTACAACAGATTTTTGGTGTAGAAAAGAAAGAGAAGCTATATTTGGTTCATCTTTCCCACAGTTATTCAAGTACAACCTTTGTACCGAGGAGCTATCTATACAGTTTATAAAAGTATATCTTAATTAACATTATGTTCATTATAAGTTTTCTGTGAGAACCATCTCAGAAACATTCTCCTTGTCAGCTTTTCAAAACATGTCATTTGAGCAGAATTTTATCTTTTAACCGCTGGGCTTGTACTCATTTGGAATGAAGCAATAACCTGAGCGCAGCTTCTATAGAAAATTTAATCAAATCTACAAATTTAAATGCATGCGTTTTTGTGTTAATTTAGAATTTGGAGAATTAGACCAGAGGTTAAAAATGTAATCCACTTGAATAGGGGGGTATTAAAGTTTGTGTATGTATAAAATTAATTTTAAGTTTGACAGTCCTTGAAATACGAGTTGTTTCATTTTATATGGCACTTATTCATTCTCTTTAAGCTGAGCTTTATCACTGCTTGGTTGAAAATTAGTTACCCTGTTTACTGCATTTCATTATTGTGGTAGCTTACACATTACTGTCTCTGGATCAACCTGATGAATAGTATATGTGACTATATGATTTATTTTATGGTAGTCAATCCTCAGATATTCAGTACATTTATTTTCATTTTAACCTTGTTATGGTGCTCATATGGTGAACTCTTTTAAACAAGAAAAAACAGGTTTATGTCATGAAATTTCATGCTTCATCTCACCTTGTTCTGATGGTTTTTATTCCCCTATAAACCCTCCAGTGACACAGCAGAATGACGGCCTTGTGTCACAATTGATTTAGCAGCTCATTTAGGGGAATGACAGCTAAATCAAGATAAACTAGTATCAGCCCATCGAGGCATCTCACTTCAACCAAACCCATTCTTTCAGTGAGCCAGTGACAATACGGTAGTTAACATTGACTGCTTCACTATGAAACCATTAAAACATTTTTACTTTCTTGCTGTACATGCCCACAATTTCATGTAAAAAGGTGACATATTTAAACTTGAGTCTGACTGTTTTGTGACCGTATACAATGTGGTGTATGCAATCTGATACTGACGCAAATACATTCTGCAAACTTGGATCATTTACAAAGCAACATTCAAGTCATACTGTGGGAAAAAAAGAGCAATTGTTGTTGTTAAATTTACTTTTAGGTTTCAGTATAAGCACATTTCCATTAAGAATATATTACATTCTTTGTTAGACAGAGAGCTGGACAGTCTCATTATTACTATCCAAAAGGGAAGCTGCAGCACTGGATAGATAGTATAGGGCATTGTTACTTTGGCCAAAATGGCTCTCATTTTAAAATTACAGAGTACTGTAAGTCATTGTGGGAGCTGCTAGATAATAATCGAGCTCAGTTCAGGGAGGTGATATTTTTCCATTTTCTGTATTTTCCTATGCCATGTTTTTTCCCCACCATCCTATGCCCTGTCTGTCCTCCAACTACTCCATTAACAAAATGCTGACTGTCTGATTGTGTAGCTATTAAGCCAACACTTTCTTTCTCCCTTCTTTGATATTTAATATACAGTAATATCATTGAACTGTCTCAGTTTTGGATTTTTATAAGTCAGAAATTATTACACTTGGTAACCCGTTGATCTTTGACCACAAGAGGGGCTTCAGCATCATCCATGTAATTTCATTCTGCTCATGCACATACTGCAGGGTTCTATCTGCCTCAACACATGAGAGGAGCATTTTGTGGAAAGTGTTTTTTTTTTCTCCTCCTGATTTCCTGATCCTAAACCAGACCCCCAAACATTTCAGCTTGGCTCAGATTTGATAGATATGCCACTGAGCCATTTTCTGCAGGTCTTATAGGCCTATGAAGGAGTAGGGCAGTTTGATACCATAACATGTAGTGTCAAAGCATTGTCTTTTTGTGACCCCTCGTCACTAGCAGCATACACTTATTTTCTTGGGTAATGGAATAATTTGTTTTGAGTGTTGAAAAGATAAAATGACTCAGAAATCCAGAGTCTCAAAGTAGTTTCTAAACATACACAAAATACACAAATTTACCACAACATTAACATAACATAATATCAGTAAATATAAAAGTATAAATTGAACTGGGAACCCAACGCTGTACCTCCTGAGCCACTGCCGCCCTAACAAAGAACATTAGAAGGAGTACAAGGGAATAAATAAATGAATAATACAATGAATGCAAAACACAGTTGCAAGTCAGTGTCTAATGCTCACTGCTGGATACTTAAGACAGAGGCTTCACTCAGCATGTCTTCATAAAAATCAACATGTTTGCTTTCTCAGGTAGACAGACAGACAAGCCCGCTCCTGGCTGATGTATGCTATGTAGGGTGTGGATGATGCTTGCACACAGAGATACCTCGTTGCCAAGTCTGAAAGCATTGGCAGAGTGTCCCCCACCAGGTCACTGGACTCCTTAAGATGGTAGACATGTAGAGCTATATCTCCTCCTGAACCTCCTTTGTAGTGCAGACAGTGTCCTCAGTTTTTACTCCAGTTTCCATTGTCTTCCTCAGCAAACAGTCCCTCATGGGCAGAAGGGCTTTGGCCACCCCTGTGAAAAAAAGAAGAAAAAGGAAAAAAAACCAAAACAACAAAAAAACATGATCTAGGCTAAAAACATGCCTAGACTATAATTAGCCAACGGCCTTTAAATTACAACAACCACCCTTTTAGCTTAACCTACCTGCAACCAATGGAGCCCTCTACTGTAAGATAATGGGCAGCCAAGAACAATAAAAGTTGGTGACTGCCCTGTGGCCCTCATCTTGCTTTTCCCTGGACATTTTTGTGAACAGAAAAGAAAAATATAGTTGAGCTGTTTAGCCAGCCGACGAATAACCCAATGAATAAGCACATTACCTAACCTATATGTTAGTTGAAGCTGATCAGTTAATGTCAATCTTAATGTATGTCAGCTTTTGATTTAGCTAGATATCTATAGTCATAAGATCAAGCTACACACATACCATATTTAATGTTATATGGGTCTCAGTTTAAGTCACCCCACCTATAACAGTAAAATTTGTTTTAGTAAACAATTATATACAAGTTGGCTTAATTTTTATGTTTCCCTGCTAAAATCCCAGTCATCAGAGCGCCATCGTCAGTAATCTCAGATGAGGGGGAATCCAGCAGTGGAGATTTTGTAGGATCTATAATGTTAGGCGGACTCGAAAGCTGAGAGGAAGATGACTGTGGTCTGTTATTCTCCACACAGTGAAAACACACAGTAACTTTCTGCTCTTAAATTTATTCCATGCACCTTCAGTGTTTCATCAAATGTGTTGTGTTGCAGGTCTTGGCAACAATAAACCTTTTTGCATATATTGCATCACGTGCTATTGGCATTGAGCCTGAGCCTGGAGCCACACTTTTAATCTCTTACACATTTTTTTTTACACCAATACAAAGCACACTGTAGCCAAGCCACTCAAAATACACACAACAACACACACACACAAGCCCCGTCTCTGGGCGTAATGTGCTTTAAAGAGTCATATCAAGTCATAATGAAGAGGCATCCTTTAGTTTAAGGACCTGATGGAATAGGACACTTCCTAAATTAACCTTGGAGCTCATAATGTGCTTTCATCTCTACTTGTTTGCAATGTTTGTATGATGTGATTTTCAAATAAATTGTCCCAGACAACTTAAAATCCCACAGTTAACTGGAACATGGAGGTAGTGAGAAGCAGCCCTTAAGCTGCTACTTTTCCACTGGGAGGATAAAAATATTTGAATCTTGTGCACCAGAGGAGATCAAATATGATGAATTTTAAATAGAAAAAAACTGTTTTAGAGTCATGCATCTGGAAAGATAACCTAAAATAAAATGTATTGATTATTTTGTTCAGTATTGAGATCACAATTATTTAACATGATTACTCATTGACGTTATATTGTTCATTTGCATGAATGGAAGCTTTTATTTAACATTTTTATAAAACATGTCTTTTTAACAGTGGATTTCCTTAAACTTTGAATACAATTGAACTGAAAAACAAATAGTGCGGTGGTTGCGAGAATGCCAGTGAATTTAGAGAAATAAGCGTTATTTTCTGATTGTTTCACAGCAGTTACACACCCACACCCCTGCTTTAATCTCAGCAATGTCTGGTTTTATATCAATACAGCCAAAAGCTCTCTTTCTGTCATCTTGGATGAGCTGAACGAAACACGCCGCAGCCTGGCTAAGAGTGAGTTTGGATGGGGGAGGGGCAATGGAGCTCCACTGGAAAGGAAATAGATGCAAAATGGAGTGAGGCAAAATAAAAGTTTTATCTGGATTATCTTGTTTTGATAATCGTTGGAAGCCAAAGTCGTAATTGAAAATAAAATTTGATTGCACATCAACAAGAGCGTATTTATTAAGGAAGTGGCGGCAACGATTCAGCCGTGGAGGCCAGCTGCTGCAAACGGTCACCAGCTTCAACACTGCAGTCTTTATTATAGCTCGCTCCTCCACTTGTGTTATTTTGCTGCTAGATGAATGTGATTCAAGTGTTGATTCACAGTGACTCATTTGTAACAAAAGATGACTTCTGACACTACACAAGGCCGCAAGAAAGACACTTTATAACAAGTGTAAGAATGTATGACAAATATCTCTGAGGTTTCACAAAGTTGAAAGATTGGGAGTGATTAAAATTCTTTTTAACAATTTCTGATAACAATTCACGTGATCCTTTGTGATAGGTGTTTTCATTTCGTTTGTTTTGCTTGCATTAAAAAGACAAATTACTGATGGCAGGTGTTGGCCGACTCTGTAGAATTTTTGCAGGCTGCATGTTGTGTATTCCTGTATAATTATATTGTTTTACTCTATAATTATATTTTGCCTTAGTTGTGATCTCATCTCACCAAATTCAAGTGACTGTTTCTCCATGCACATCAGACATAACAACATTTCTTCAAGAGTTGACGAACGTCCATCCAGAATCCAATCCAGACTTTATACCATCTGTCAGTCTTCTTCACATGCCAGACACTCTTGTGTTTGTCTGTCTGTATGTGTGCGTGTGTGTGTGTGGGTGGGTGGGTTTGAACACATATGTGCATGTGTGTCTTAAAGGCTGTTTGTTTACACATTTGATTGTGTATATCTGTTTACTAGTATGAAAGTTTCTCCATCCTAATGGAAACATGTTTATGTTAAAGCATGAAAACTGCTTTATTCCCTCATTACTCAACATAATAAGTAATGAGGGAAAAAACAATATTTTGTTAAAAAAGTGACTGCAATTTTGTACACACCCCCTGCTGGTGGACAAGGCATGGCCTGTTGTGCTTATACACAATGAATTTTGAATTCGGACAAATAATTACAGATTTAATTTTTTACTTTTATCCACATGGGAGTGTTGAGACATTTTAAACCTACAAAATGCAGATTTTCATACATTTGGCAATAATGTCAATGTTTTAACACCAGCATTGATGTGTTTCATCACAGTATAGTCATATAATTCAGTTTATAGCTAAAAAACAATGGTGGAGTACCTCTTTAATAGCTATTGCAATTTACCTCCATCTTCTTAAGAGCTGTCTGCAAGTCTGAATTTTTTTTTTTTTTTTTGTAATCCTTCACCTGGAAAATGTACACATTGAAATATAATGCTCCCCTCAAGAAGTAGTGATTCTGTCACTCCTGATGAGATACAAAGCGTGCAGAGCAGATGTCAGAAGATACTGGAGTTGTAGAATCACTTTAAGATCTACTTTCGGATGTTGTTAATCTGTCGTTTTATAAGTCACTCGCAGTGCACATATCAAGAAGAACTGAACCAATTACAATCCAGCTGATCTTGCACAGCTTTTGGCAGTATGATTGACACACACACACTCACACACACACATGGCTACACTGCATCTTGCCTGGGGTGAAACATTATCTTAAAAACTCCCCAGCTCATGTACGTTTCTCTGAATACATTAATAAATAACATTATTCAAACAATTGAATATAAAAAGAAATGAAAAACTTGATACTTTTACTTTGACCTCTTATTAGTTAGTAAAAAGAATCCAACCTGTTTCTTATTTTACATCCTTATGTAATATTTTTTGAGATGTGACTTGTCTGATAGACTTTTTACTGCATACTTAATGTATATAAACAAGACCATTCCAACTACAGTTTTGGAGCTGTCTTACAAACATAACTGACTGAATGTGAACATTTTTCTCAGAAATAACCGACCGTGTGCAAAGGCCTTTAGTTTGTTTTATTGTGGGAGCAGTCCTGGTCTTTTCTGTTCTGTATGTTCACCTCGTGCGGGTGTGAGCAGTGCTCCAGTTTCCTCCCACTGTCCAAAGCCATGTAGGTCAAGTCAGTTTGGAGACTGTATATTTCCTATAGGTGTGAGTGTATGTCAGTTTTATATGTTACACCAGTTTCTCTGCCTTATGCCTTATGTCTGATGTCGACTGACTCCCACTGTCAGACCCTTAATACGAATAAGCAGGTATGGAAAATCAGTGATTGATTATTTGAAATATATACGAGCGGTAAATGTCACGTTTTCATTCAGCCCTTTTTATACTAATCATTTTGTATGTGACAGTTGCAATGATCTAATTGAGCAATCCAAAGGAAGAAGTGGTTATACTAATACCACCATCGATTGTGACTTCAATAGACTACCGTTCAATACAGTGCGGAAATAGCGTTTGTTAGTTAGCCACTGATTGCCTGTGAAATACAGGCAATCAGTGGCTAAGAAATATGCCTGTAAAAAAAATATTCAATAATTTTGAGAATACATTAATAATTTATTTGTTTTAAAAAAAAAAAAGGCAAATAATCACAGGTCCGAAACACATCCTCAAATGTGAGTACTGATTTTAGTATTTCTCTGAATATTTTGTTGACCAAATGATTAATTGATCAATCAACAAGATAATATAGTGATTATTCCTTGATAGAAGTAATTGTTAGTGCATTTAAAACGTGTTGTCTTAGCTAGACGTATACAGACATTGTTTTAAATGGATATTTTCCCACCTCCATTAAAAAGGTCCACACGACCTTCGGTTTACACAAATAATGCCAAAAAAACTAAAACAATTCCAAATGCTCAAACTGGCATCCCGGCCACTAGGTGGCAATAAAGTCTACGCCAATAATACATCAAATACCAGAGAAGAACGTTTTGAGCATGTGTAGTGAGCTAATCTTCCTTTGGCTATAGTAACACAAACAATAGAAGAAGAAGATAGAAGATATACTTTATTGATCCCCTAGGGGGAGTGTTTTTTTCGCTCTTTTTTTATACACACACACACACAGGCTGAAATGCACACTTCATGCACTTGTAGACATGAAAAAGGGAGAGGATATGGGGGTGGGATTTGTTGGATGGGGGCTGCGCCGGGTGGTACTCAGCCGCCTCATGAGCAGTTTTGGAGGTTAGGTTGCCGTTGTCAAGGGCACCTCGCCTCAGTGCACAGGGAGGTGGAAAGCGTGGGCCACCCTTCCAGTACAGTCCACACTCCATATTTTGTGCTCTGTGGGACTTGAACCGGCGACCCTCCGGTTCCCCAGCCAAGTCCCTACAGACTGAGCTACTGCCGCCCCAGTAGTAGCTAATTATTTATTTATTGCTACTTGACAGCTTTTTCTTCACCTTTATTTATGAACACAGCACAGGGCCCAGAAGTGCTAACCAAACATAAACAAAGCGTATTGAAGTGATGACGTCATTGTTTTCGCTCCGTTTCACATGTCACAGAAAAGAAAAATGTTCACCTTAGAAGGCATTTTTAAAAACCTGAGACTGTATTTGCATGCGGACGAGAGACCAAAACGCAAATCAAAATGTTATCTTTCAAAAATATCTCTGTGCGTGTGGAAAAGTCCTTAATGCATCATATAAGGTTTCAAAGGCCTTGTTTGTAATGTGAACATCCAGGCATAGCGGAGAATGGTCTTGTTCTCTCCCCACTTTTTCAAGTCTGAAGTACACAAAACACACTATTTCTCTCACTCTGTTTTCTTCTCTCCATTTACTGTACATGTATCATACATAAGGAACCCACTTTCGTTTTTTAAAGCGATGTTATTCTGGGAAATGTATTATTAATATCTAACAATGCAAGTGTGAGAAGGGGTATGTTTTAACATCTAATAGTGCCTCAATGCATTACAAAAAAGCATGAGTTCATTTGCCACCACTTACTACTGGTTTAACATGGTACTACTGAGACTGTGTAAACTTTTCTGGGTACTTTCCTTGTGGTTTGCAGCAAACTAAACCTGTGATACTGCTGAAAATCTTTGGTCTACATTGAGTCTTTTAATAACCAATCCAAACTAGACGTTTAAAGCAAAAAAACTCTATACTGTCCATACTACATTTAATTATTTTTCAACTTAAGAATCGAACTGGATTGAATGCAAATAGCACCATTTACCATTATGTGTCGATGTCCTGCCTGTAGTCATGGTGATCTTTGGCATGTGCTAACCTGGCTGTGAAAAAAAATGGCAGTGTATTGATTTGATATTGAACTACACAAGCTTGATTAAATATTTTCATGGCCGGATTTACAGATCAGTGAACTATATGATTGCATCATAAGCCTGAGTCCTAGCATTACTGAAAAAAGTAAGTATTTCTTACCTTATCATGGCAAACACAAACCATATAAGGCACAAAATTAAATGATCTGGATGTGGACACATGCTTGTGTAGCCAAACTGCTGATTGCAGATGTCAATTTTTTAATGAAAGGTCCATATCACATCTGCCCTAATATATCTGTTGACAGTCAAAAGGTCAATGCGGTTTATTATTGGACAAGATGATGTATTGATCTTTGATGGTCAGGGCCAGTCTTTGGTGGCTTAGTTGCTCCTTTCATCCTTATCATTCCCACAACACCCATACAGGTGATTACAGCTGCTTACTGATTACTGCTGTAATAGACTGGTGTCAGACAGGGAAGAAGGCCAGGCATTGCCCACAAAACATAATCAGCTGTCTATGGGAAGTCTGAGCACTTCTTATCAAGCAGCTTGGCTGAGCAGCAGCAGATCGATTGTTGAGATGCTGTAATGTCAGATTCACCAAGGTGGACAGAGAATCCTGTTATGGCACTTTTTATTTATTTTTCCAAGGTGACATCTGGTTCATGAAATCGGACATATCATAACCTCTCTCAACATAAAAAAAAAACAGTGTTTCTCCTGAGGCTGCTGGAGTATGGCCGAGTGAGTATTTATTTAGGCAAGCTTGTTTTCAAGACACCTTGGACAACAGGCAATTTGGTTTGACCTATAGTGATTGTCAGTCTGACACTGAAGTCGACAAATGCCAAACAGTGCACAGAAACGGCAAACAAACTCTGCTTGTCTGTTTTCTTTCCCTGCTGGTGCACAAGTGTGCACGTATATATGCACATACTATCACTTTGGGCATGCAGGTGCCTGTGTTTCTGCTTAAGTGCTTCCAACCTGTGTGTGCAGTCTGGACGTCTATTTGTGAAAAGGCTACTGGACCTGTCGGGAATTGTGGAAAAGCATTTGTCAACCCCCCGCCATCTAATTCTGTATGTAGTTTTCGCAGACCGACGACGGTCTGCACTGAGGCATGAGAGAGACCATTACACACATGTCTAGCAGGCTCTAGATGATAAAGAGATCTGGGAACCCATCCTCCCATAGAAGCTGCCTCTGGCCGAGATGCTGCATGCAGGGGATACAGGCCTCGCCATGCTCTGCTGACATAACATACACATGGTGGAACCTACTCTGAGAACGCTTTGTGCCACACTCAAGTGTTAATAATGTAGTGAAATGAATACAGTGCTACAGGACGAAAATGGAACTACAAAAGGTGTATTTATAAAGAAACACTAGAAAATATATTTTATATAACAGTGGGACTACATAAGAGAAAATAGTTCTTCCACAGAAACGCTGGAATCACCTTTATATCTTTCTGTCTTGTGCATTGAAATATTTGGAGGAATTAAAATAACTAAAATAAAATAGACTTGGTTAACACAAGTGAGTCGTATATAGTTTGCTATTGTTACAGTCAGTGATTTCTGGATACTGAAGTTCACATTTTTCAGTTACTCTTTGCATCTGTTTGGATGTGCAAACTCATCTACCTTTTAAAATAACAAATACTATAAACATACCGTAGGCGTTGACATTATAACAGTCTCCTGGGATTCATTTACTTTTCTGGGAATGTTAAATTCCAGGCTCATGTTCTGTGTGAGAGAACAGCATCAATGAAGCAATTAGGGGAATTCTGACTGCTAGGGAATGTTAAGTAGTCACACAGCGTGTCTGCCTGATCAATTCTGACCAGTATCTTGTCAGATGCTTCAGTAGAGGTAACATCTGTCCTATGTGGCTGGGAGCACAAACGGTGAGAATCTTAAAGTTTCTCACGATTTGATTTTGATTCAGGGTGCTATGATGCGTTGAAAGACGGTGGCAGTCAACAGAATCAACAGTTTCTTAAATCTGTTTAAAATCAGGTCTCGACAAACTTCATGAGAAGCATGCAAATCGAAGAAATGTGTCTTTAGGGGGATTATTATATGTTAATTTTTCCAATGTTAAAACCTCTGCAGTTTGCTGGATGCACATCTTAAGGATTGAGTTAGTATTAAAAACCCATTACGGCGAGATGCATTTTGTGGCAGAATGAGCAGTTATAACAATAATGGTTTATTTATCAGATTTAAAAACTGAACCAATCGCACAGTTAAATAAATATAGATCGAGGTAATTTCAAATTCCACATGAAGAACATCTTGCACAGCCTAGTGCATTTGCTCTTAAATGACTTTTCAATCCCACCGCCAGAAAAAAGTATGCATGTTCCAACTTCCCTGTCACATTTTCAACAAAGGTGCGTGGTCCTTTATTAGTATGACAACTGGCATTAGCGTGGCACGACATGCTTGCTCCATTCAGTGAGAGAAATTTGTGTCTTTTTTCATGGCAATATTGTGAACCTTGAAAAAACAAAGTCAGTGCAGCTGTCATCTTTGAACAGAATCAACTTATTTTTCAACAAGCTGTTTCGTCGTCATCACTTGCTGCTTTTTCTCGCTGTCTGAACCACGGCAACTGCAGTAGCTCAGCTGTCACCCCGAGAGACGCATTGTTGCGCTACGTCATGTATATACGTGTACATGATTGGACAAGACAGAGCAACAGACCGACTACAGTCCAGCCTGCTGTTGACAGCTTGGCATCAGTCTGATAAAACAGCTGTAGACTGCTCTGGCCTCCTTTTTAATTAAAACAAACCTCAGACATCAACTTACCAGAGGGTGAGAAACAGGAGGAGTAGCGAGACTGTCAGTAGAGTCGACAAGAGACAAAAGCTTATGTGCACTGTATCCCTGGATTGGTTTGGTCCAACTGTAAAAAGGCAACTACATACCTTTCAATTAAGTGGTAATTTACCTTTTTGTATTTAATATATTTATATAAGAAACAAATTAGAATATGAGCATGTGCATTACAACTTTTTGGCGGTGTTTTTCACATGCTTGTCAGGAACTGGTTATTAAACAGCACCAAGGAGAAGATTTGGTTCATTCATTCATAACCTTGTTACCTGTTAAATGAAAGTAGCCAGCCAGAGGAAAGCCAAATTGAGTCACATTAACAGTTTTGGACAATCACAAAAGTCACTCTGATCACTGGGGGGCGTTGCAACTCCTGCCTTTAGGATGTATCTAGATTGACGTGTAGAGGGAATGCTTGCAGGCAAAAAAGTTGCAAACTTGAAAAGTTTGCTGTTAGAGCCTGAAGGAACTAAGAAAGGCAAAACATATTTGTCCACTGTTTGTATTTGGTCCACTGAAAGGTTAAGTTTTAACCAGTGATGAGATGTGTGTTCTCATTTAAATAATAACCAGACAACTCTTATCTTCACTACACGCTGATAAAAAGCAATACTTCACCAGAAAAAAAGGTTACTGAAGGGACTTTCATGGTAGCATCTTTGACAGACTTCTGTCACAGTTATTGTGCGATTGATGTTTGGTGTCTACTTACCTTTGATGGACACAAATGAAAAGGCAGAAGTAAAAATATGTATTTTAGCTCTATGTGGAGAAATAAACCACAAGGTTTTGGTCCAAATATCTGTGTGTGATATGGAGGAACATGATAAAATAGGGTCCCGGTTCAGATTGTCCCGAGTAATGTTTTTTTTCCAATTTTTATTCATTTTTAATAAAACAAAGAATATCTAAAGTACTTATTCATTTTTGAAATACTGAAGATTATACCTTAACTATATACAGTATAAGTTGATATACTGTAAATTGAATAATATATGTGTTGGGTCTAAAGAAAGTATTAAAAATAAAAAATGTAACATTTCTTGATAATGTAGGCCCATGTTTTTTATGACTTATCTAATCATACTGCAAAGCATGTAGAAAGCTGAACATTTCAGCTGACATCAACTAATCCTTATTAGACTGATTAAAATCACCATATTGCTGAGCGTCAGCATGCAGTCAAGAACCGAGCTACCACAAGATCATTTCTTCTTTTTGTTAAAATGTGTTCGATAACAAGAAAGATGGAAAAAAGATTTCGCAGATCACAAATAAACCCTGGAAGGTAGTGAGCACCATAATCAAAAGGTGGAGGAAATACGTCGCCACCAGGACCTCACCTAGACCAGGCTGTCCCTCCAAGATGGATGATAGCTCGAGAGGGAGGCTCATCAGGGAAGCCAAGTGGCCACAGCAACCTTAAAACAAGGGCAGCACTGTATGGTAGAGTCTGGCCACTCTGTATGTTTAAAAATCCTTGAGTGTTTTGTGTTGCACAGGGCTGAGCGGTAAGATGGAAAATGGAGGCTGGTAAAGTCTTAATTGTGCAAGAAGACACCCTCAGTCTCAACAAGGGATGGATTGTGCTCTAGCCTGATGAAATCACGATAAAAGGCTTTTGTTATTAATTACTAAAGAAAAGTTTGGCATATAGCCTATCAGTGCTCTGTAACTAACTAACTCTGTGGGTGCACCACAAAGGATACATCACTTCACATCCTTCAAATCCACTGAATAAAGTGTCTGCTGGTAAGCACGATGATGAGAACATCATGCTGTGGGTTTCTTTTCGGCGGGGACAAAAGCTCTGGTTAGGCTGGAGGAGGAAATTATTAGTTCCAAATATGAACATATGCTGGGAAAAATAAAAATCTGTTGCCCTCTGTGCAAAAATTTACACTGAAGAAGGATTTCATTTTTCCACATCATGACAATTTTAGACACCAAGCCAAATAAATGGACTGTACTATGGTTTTAAGTCCTTGTGTCCCTTATTAGATTGATGATGATGACAATGCATAGGAGGTATCACATACGTTCAGTACTACTGCTTGTAAAAACAGTTCAAGTGTGAACCTATTGTGATGCAGCCATTGGTTTGTGGAGTACTGGCATTTGGCAGGAGTTTGGCATTTCAGTGGTGACATACTGTGAGTTGAGATGCACTCATTGGCTGCGCTTAGTTTCGACTTGTCTGTAGCAGGAAGCGAGGGTGGCTTGCCTGGTCACACTTGTTCTTGTATTATAGATAAACAGCACACTAAAATAACAGAATCTTGATTCAGGTTTGATTAGCAATGAGTAGTTATAGTAGGTTATTTCACTTTGGGCTCAGAGGGTACAAATTTAAAAAAGAAAAAGCCTCCATTACAAACTAGATATGATTTCCGGCGCCGGTCGAAGCCGGCAGCTGCTTGCAACAGCTCTTACTTGATCTGCTCTTGTTATTTTTTATTGCTCTTGTTATTTTTTATTCTGTCCTTTCTGTATGCTGTTGCAAACTGCAATTTCCCCATTGTGGGACTTATCTTATCTTATCTTAGATGTGTCTAGGTATAGTAGTTTAACCTTTTATCTAGACCCTATTAGTTTCAAGTCACCCAACTTTATGGAACGCAGTACGACATTTCTGGAATGCCACCAATTTAATTGCAGAGATCCATGGGAAGAGTCATCAAGAGTTTAGCCAGATTATTTCTTGGAGGTAGCAGAGAGAAAGTGAAAACACATAAAATGCTGATAATATATTAAGCAAGGAAGTAAATCTGGAATCTGTAAAGAAGTGAACAACTGACACACGTTATATAATAATTTACAGTTCACCTAGGTTGCTCTTTCCAAATAAGTTTGTCTAAAAGCTTTATGATCTGCTCATCTTTCCCCCACGACCTCTTTTTAGCAATATATTCCCAGATCTCAGGAATGATCTTGGTGAGTACATGTAATTATTACCAACAAGAATGATAGCCCAAACCTCAAAAATAAGATTGAAATTGTCATAAACCCAAATTAAGCTTTAAACTCATAAGAAAATGTCCTAAAGCCTTGAATTTAGATGAGATGATGAAACAGCCCTATCTACTTTTATTGCCTAAGTGAAGCTTGCCTCCATCTCTCCCAAGTGTTAATTAAAGGGTGTGAATACTTGTGTATCAAAGGTGTTATAGTTTCCCAGTTTCAGCACGCTATCAAACACACACCGCACAGCAGCACTCCACAGCAAGCAGAAAAGCTTCTGGCAGAGCACTGTGGGATGACGCAACTAGGTGTGCAGTTGTTCACAACTGTAAAAAAAACAAAGGCATTGTAAGTGAGCTTAATGCAAGATACACTGTGGTGAATGTAGGCCTGTATTCACAGTGCTTCTGTTACTGTTGGTAACCACATCGATAATGCTGCGCCAGCTGAGGAACATGTGAGGAATAAAATGATTGCTTGACAGAGAAAGAACTAGGAACAGGTGTGAGCAAGTGTTCTGGTTATGCGTGTATTATTTTAAAACTCCCAACTGACGTCCCTCTTCTCCCTCTTGCAGCCACTACCTTTTGTGCATTTAAGACTGGTATCTCAAATGTTTTATTAATTAATATATCATTCATTGAAATTTGTATGACGATGTTCGCTACTTGTTAGCTTTGTTCAAGCAGTGTGCGACTGGTTTATGTGGCTTTTATTTTCGCATTTTGTTCGCCCATAATATAACTGTATCCTCTTGTTGAGGTTTCAATAACTGTCTGCACATTGAAATAAAAAGCCTCAACAGCCCTCTTAGCTTTCACCGTCCTTTCAATCAGTTATTATAACATGGTACTCACCTGGGCTGGACCTGCATATTCAGCTATTCACATTTGTTCATAGGTATTTGGTTTTCAGTTTTGGGATTTGGATATTCGCACACAAACTACACCTCTGCCTCTCTTACTGCACACACACACACACACACACACCTACACACACACACACACCGGCATGCCCCCGCCCCGCCTCTTCCTGCTCCTCTCTGGCAGTATCATACAGGGACAGACAGATACAGGCTGTATCTATCCGCTCTCTGGACTTTCTTTGTCAGCAGCATGTTTTATAAAGTCGCTCAACACAACCTGTGTTTTGGATTTTTCTTCCATCCGCAATTCATTTTTCACAACGGCAGGTGAACCACATGGGGAGAAGGCGTACATCTCTGTCTCTGTGTTTCTCTGCAGAGCATATGCGATTGACAGTAGACAGTGTGTGTGGGGGGGGGATTGGGAAGTTAATCAATCGCTGGTTGGCGTCAAAAATAAAAATTTATGCTAATAAAAAACTACGGTGCAAAAATAAGATCCCGCTTGTGGGATTTATTAGCAGTGAAACTTAGAGAAATAGTCATATTAAGTCTAAACTGGAGTCTTGAGTCTTGACCTGTGACTCATAACACATCTCTGCTTAACAGGCAATTATAAACAGAAAACATTTTTTTTTTATGTTTATATCTTTCTGAATAAAAACATCACTGACTCTTACTCTTGATACTCCCCGGTATCAGATGGACCCAACTGACAAGACCTCACTAATAACAGGGAGTCTCTGATTAGTCATTTATGGAATTATAAACATCTTGAGTGCTATTTACATCTTCAACAATCTCCCATCCCACACACACGTCTTCAAACTGAGTCTATCAGAAGAATACAGAAGTAGACCTGTTGGGACAAGAGAAAAAAAAACATTGGCCTCATAAAGCTAAACAAGTAATCAAAATAATTAGCTTATTCATGAAGCAAACAAAGGCCAAGCTGCTCTCTCTAGCTATCTCTCTGAGCAAAGCAGGCGAGTGGACTGAGAAACGCTAATAAATCCAACTCATCCAGAAGATTATGAAAAACTTTAACTGCTAAAATGTATCTTATTAAACCACAATTAAACCCTTTGCATAAAATTAATCAATTTGTGGTTGTTACCTAAACCTGACCGTAATTGTTTAATTGTCTAACCTTAATGGGTACGTCTGGTGATATATTCATTCATTTATCTATGAACTGGTCATATTAACAAGTATTATCTGAGTAACCAAAGCTTGATTTAGCTTATTCCTCTCTGCCATAGACCACCACTGTTGCCTAAAAAGTATTAAAAACACATCAGAGAGCCGCACCGCACTGTTGTAAATACTCCCTAGTGCAACAAATGTGGATTAATCTGCAGATGAAAATAAATTACACTATTTACTCCTGTTTGAGTAATGTGTGCTAAAAAGTACAGTGGCCAGCTATTGCTATTAAATAATATAATATAGTGACCTGTTTTACATTTCCTGTAGAAATCAACAGGCTTGGAACTGCGGGCCATGGACAGGCAGGCAGTCGTAAAGTTTTGAGAGATGGACACACACATGATTGGTTCCTGTCTTTTCACCTGATTTGTTGACAGTAAGAAATATTGCCAGCCTTTAACTTTAATTATGTCATGTGACAAATGGGTGAAGTGCTGTCCAGTTTATGCATTTGTTAAATATTCCAATTAGTGGTGGAGGAATGTAGTGTTCACATTATGTGTGCCTGAAACATAGTCTGGGCTCATTTCCCAAAAATTGATATGTGTGTGTGCGTGTGTGTGTGTGTGTGTGTTGCCTTTTAAGGATAGGCAAGGATAGGAGTTCATTCAAGTTTCTTTTCACTCAGAGGGAAAGAACAAACGTTTTTCCCCTTAATGACTGCTGGACTATTTATAATTATTTGTTTTTATGCATATTATTGCTAACAGGTCTTTTTCAAGTCAAAAATAGTGCTCTAATTTCTCAATAGCAATTAATGAAAATGCAAATAATTGTATAGGTTGTATAAATTCAGACACTGGATCTCAATTAAAACTGAATGGCGTATTCTACTGATGAGATAGAACATTAAATTTTAATTTTTACCCAATTAAATATTAATTTGTTTTATTTTTCTCTCTGAACTAATGTAATTTTAATCAGCTGTAGTTACACTTTCCTGACATGAAATGTATTTTAAAAAGCTGCGTGTTAATTTTATTAAATATGTAATAATAATGTCGTGATCTTTTCATTGATTATTAACCAATGCCGCAGCAAGTTATATCCATGGTTTGTACCACTTTCGCAAAATGTGTCAAAACAAATTGAGCTCTAAAAAAGAAGCAATGCAAACTTTTACGTTTAGTGGAAATTTGAAGTCAGCGTATATGAAATACCAAACGATGATTAGTCAGCTTCACAGGCATCACAGAGCATCACTAAGCCTAAAAACCAACCCAGCTTAATGTGTTTGCCACAGTTGTGAGCTGTTTGCTCTTTCTCCGTGTTCCTTTTTCAATTTCCCACCATAAGGACAAGAGAAGGAAACCCCTGAATAGCTGGAAGGAGACATGTTTATCACTTTCTTGCAGATACACGCAACAGTAAATCAAATCTTCATGTGATGTGACGCCGAGGAAGGAGATTTTCGTTTAGTCGCTCCTAACAGTGGCTACCTCTGACATTTGTGAAAATGATCTGAGGTGGTAATGCTATCTGTCCCTTACAGCCCTCAACGCCTACATGCTGTAAGTCAGTCAAATACAGGCCTTAAAGTCAGAGCAAAACTTTTATTTTTTTCCCAAAATGTTTTGCTGACGGGTATGATTCGCAAGCTCCAAATTTGGCTGTTTTTTGTACACCACATAGCATTTAACTGATGGAGCCGTTGAAAATGGTCTGTGTGTGAAATTAAGACTTTTTATGTTTGATGATAATTGAATTGTCAGGAATAAGTGTAGCATATAATTGTATTTTTGACGTTTTGCGAGGAAAGCTTATTTTTTAAAAATTGAGCTCAGAGGTGAACAAGATGAAGTTAATTAAGCGTCTCCTCCTTACAGCATGTATCTGAACCTGTGGGAGTAAAATGATGAGGAATTTAACTTTTTAAGACAAGAAAATCCCTCTTCTCCAGCACTTCTGCATCATTGCTTTCATTTTTCTCCCTCATTTTATGACTTCAATCTCGACCTTTTTGTTGTCTTTATCTGAAAATGTGTTTCGGCAGTTTCCCTTTCCATTTAAATCGACCACCCCCTCCCTTTCTATTTCATAGTATTTTTCATCTTGTAGTTGATAGGGCTTTTGGTGGCTGAATGAGTTCACTCCTATTCTGTTATCCTCACTTTCTTCTGCTGACTATGTCACATTCAGCTCAGGAGTCTCTGTGGGGCCAGGCGGTGAAGCGGGTGTCTGATGCAGACCTCCATATTACAACGATTGAAAGCGCTTGTTGAAGCATAGCTTCTGCTGTGAAATAATAAAAGCCTGGTGTGTCAGCAAGGGTATTATTTGAAATACACCACTAAGAGAAGAGGAGCGATTATATATAAAAAGAAGATGAACCTTAAATGATTTTTTCCTTCTATTTCTGATAAGTTAGGAGACTTGGTCACAGTTATTCTAATTAATCTGCCCTACTTTGAAAAGGTTCCACTTCCGTCAGCCGTATTCATCTTCTGTGGCTTTTATCAGGGGGCAATGTAATTTTCTCCCCTCCACCACATATCACAAGCGCAGAAAACCAAACTCTGATGGCAACTATAGAACGTGGTCTTTCAAAGGAACTCCAGTGGGTATTCATGAAAAATGCATGAGTGGCGACTGCACATGGATGCTCCCTTAAGCTGAGGCTTGGAAAATATGACAGTGACAAACAATGGTCTGATATATCAGCGTTCCTACAAGGAAGAGGAGTATCTGAACGAATGTGTGGGTGTGTTGCATGCTTATATGTATATTACAGTCTCAGTGGGGCTGGTCACAGTCCCTTAGGACAGACTGTTATACGATGAAACCTCAGAGGTATTTTCTACACTGCAACTGCAACAAAGTGCAACAACACCACAAATGTACAAGAAGAACACTTAGCCTTCCTCTTGTTCTACGTACATATTAAATCAGGGATGATGTCTTTGAGATCAACACTTTGAGATCAGACAAAAGACCAATGAAACCACTTAAAGAGTAAATTATTATTCTTTTCTTTAAGCGTAGTCCTGAGATAGTTTTATGGATGCAGAAGGAGGATAAAGAAAATCATGAAATGGTGTTTGATCGATTTTCAGTGACAGACTATGAAGATGGGTTCTGCTATAATTCACCCATCCCGAGTGTCACATGTTGCTTTGTATTCCCCCAGTGAACCTCGGCCAATTAAAACTATAATTGCAGCGCTTTAGCGCTTTATGAAATACAACCTTTCGATCTTGAACCTTTACCTCTGTTCTCAAAAACAAGGGCCTCTAAATCAAATTAAGTGATTGAAGTATGAAACAAGGCAATACATTAATTCTTGTAATGTCTTCCTGTAATACTGTTCTGTGGTCACAGTTATCACAGGGGTGACACGGCATGGGAGGCTGATAAGCCAGAGTCATGCTCACATGAAAGACAGGAACAGCTAACAAGCCGATGTTAAGCCCGTTTCCCCTTTAACGCTGATAGTCATGGTCTATTTTAACCAGACCGTGCTGAGCTGATAACTTCACTGCTACATGTTTGGTCCTACAGTTATACAAGCAGTAGCTACAGGAGGTGAGGAAAGCCGATTGGGAGGCGTAGAGGAGTTGCTGTGCCAGACATTATCCATGAAAGTGAAATAAATGGAACAAGACAAATGTTCTCAACTGTGTTTTAGAGAATCAGGGGAACAATAGCAAGTTAGTGAGGTGAGAAGAGTAAAATTAACTTGAAATGATGAAAGGGGAGAGAGGAGATGAAGAGTTATTATTGTTAGTGGAGTCGAATGCAACATTAAATTTCTACCAAATGTCAGCAAATACATATTTTACTAAAGGGAGAAAAAAACAGCTGTTGGGCATTTCTCTTTAATCAACTGGCAAAAAGTGTCATGAATATAATGTTTTCCTGTTTTACAAAAGTACCTCATTTTCACATTTTTCTGTAATCCAAGTCAACCTAATTATTTTGGGACTCATTTTGGCTGGGTGTTGCCATGCTTTCACTTTTAGCTCATGCCCAAAGCCTCCTTGGTAATGGAATTTGAGCCGCCCTTTTGGGTGACTCATCCCTGTTCTATGAAAGGAAAAGAAGGTCACATTAAATGGGGATTTACATAAGGCTATCTGCACAACTATGAATTCCCACGCTATTATGGCAGGTTTCAAAAGGCACATAAATGCTTTTGGAGTAACATCAAAAATTCATCAGAGACAAAATGATTGACGAATCTGTTGCAAGACACTTTCCCATCTTGCCTGTTAGTATTGCTTGGTGAAGTGCGCACCATTTTGTTACATGGTAGAAGAGATGATGTCATTACACCATCTTCAGGGACCATTGCTTTCAAAATGTCTACTCCGTAACAAATGGATGCCTATGCTAAAAAGACCCAAATAAAACAAAAAGACAAATTTCTACCCCGAAAATAAATCTTTCTGCAACCTGAGCCCTTCGTTGTAACTGTCAAAATCTGTAAGGCTTCCCATCACTCTAAGAATAACAAAATAATTCTTTGATGTTACAGCAGGGGACACCACAACAAAATAGAAAGTTCTCACTTGCCAATATTAATGTTTGCTCTACCCCGTCAAGCGAACTGTTTGTACCACAATTTGACACACAGACTACAATATCGTACAAAGATTTACATCCCAGGTGGCCCTGTTCACAATATTGGACATATTTGTAATATTGGACAGCACATGAAAGATACTGATCTATTTAGGCTGGTATTATTCCATATGGGCCTGCCATTGATAAGAGGTGTCTAATTGAAACAGCAAGTTGAAAAAGGGATCGATGGTTACACTGATGCAGAGAGCTCTCCTTGTGCGAGTCATATTATTAGATTTCATACAATCTGATAACCCTTTTGCTTTTGATTGATCTTTTCCATTTCAAACATTCAGGCCTCGGATCAATGGTTCTGCCCCGCAGCTACTACTGTCAAAGCAGTAGCCTGAAAAAGAAGGACATGGTCATTCTCGGAGACCCGCATTCGAGTAAAATTGTGTGTTGTGGATTGTTATGACATAGGACACGTAGCCTAGCCGCCTTTTAACAACCATGGCAGTACACTTCATCAACATTATCTCACCAAAGCATCAAATAGAAGCTACTTTTGTAAAAAATATAAAATAAAACTTTCTTGAGAAGCTTCTGTCAAAAGTAATTATGAAACAGTGATGTTTTTATAGAGTGTGTCAGATGAGAATCAAAAAGAGCCTTTCATTCTCATGGTCTTCACATTATTGTCATCTGATCTTTCCACAGTGTGTTTCTAAAGAACTGGGATTTGACAGTGAAGGGAGGAGAGTGAGTAAGCAGAGCTAAGTGCCCCCTCTAATTCTCTCAGCCCAATCTCTTGAGAGAGCCTACTGGAGCTGGTGGGTGTAGCTATATGAACCAAAGACCTGAATGAACAGTAATGAGATTAGTAACTATAGTACACAGGAACAACCATTTTATGGGGCTGCATGGCTGGTATTAAATATCCTCCTTGAGCTGGTCCTGCTGCTGAGCTCAGCCTCAGTGTATGTAGCATATGAAAATATAATCCTTAAAGATGAAGCTACACAGCATATACATGTGTTTCTAATCTTTGATGAAAAGATTTAGCGTCTGTGGATCTTGTGGAAGGTCACAATATGTAATTTGTATATCACATCCACACAGTGATACTCAGTTGGTACAAAAACAGACAGCAAGAGAGCAGAGAGAGGGAGAGAAAGAGAGAGAGAGAGGCATCATAAACGGTTATTTCTGATGACAAGCACCCACAGTTTGCCTCATTTGGGGAAAACATATATTATTGATCTGTTTTATTATATATTATTTGTTATTTCACATGGACTGACAGGTAAGTCATTGATTGGGCAGTTTTGGTGATGTCATCACTCATCATCTGCACAAAAATCAAACTCCTGTGACTGACAACCAATCTTCTTCTCGTGTCACAATGAGCTCACACAGAAATAATTATGAGAATGATTCATTGAGACTGCAATTGGGCCTCATATTTCATAAGTTATGACGGACAGGTGGAAACATGGCACAAAAGAGGCATCTTAGCATATTATAATGGGAGGATAGTTACTGTGGGGTTGCTTTGTTTCACTTATTTTTTAATGAGGAGCTGCCAAATTACCTGGTAAAGGCCACAAAAACAGCACACCTCTGTTTGAACTCCTCTTCCCTGTGCTGACGTGCATACATTTTATAACGGTGACCACAGGATGTTTCATAAATATATACATTACAGATTATATACAGATTGCTGTTTAGGCAGTTAGTTGGTTGCAGTTACTCATGTGTTCTTATCTACTATCCTAAAATACTGTGAACACTAAAAACAAACACACTAGAATTTGATCCATCTGAAAAGGATGCGCTTGGTCCACTTCCAAGTGAACACTGGTGCGGTTTGTTTGTGGTATCTGAGTGAAACGGACTAACCAGAGGATTTTATGATAACAGATTTGATATTTTAGCATGAATTCGAAAGCTAAAACTACTATCAAATCCCTCTGTTGATCCATGTGACCACAGGGAGAGGAGGAGAAAGAAAAAAAGTTGTCAATACAACAAAAACAAGCAATGTGTGCTTGTGTCCTACTCAATTTAGTCAGTTCCTCATTTAAAAGCAAGTTAATGCGACCAGACAGTAACTATCAGTGACACCAGAGAACACAAGTATAAACGCATGAAAACATTAAAGTGCTTCACAATCTAGTGCTGATGATGCTGGATGACACCAAAACTGTATCAGTCAACGAATTACACAATCATTCTTACAGCTCTTGGTTCATTCGTGTAAAAAAACACTAAAAGCAAACACTGTTTTTTTGTTTGGACCAAATGAGCTGAATTTTAGCTGTCACAGTGATCTAGGAGTAATTTCCAAAACATATAAATATGCATCACTGTGCAAGAAAAACAAAACAAAACAGAAATGCACCATGTTCGCAGTTCTCCAGGCCTTGGCATTCCTTTACCATTCTGCCTTCCTGACAAAATTTTGATCTGACATTTGAGTTTTATAACAAAAAAACTATAGTTTACACACTGCATGCTTTCTACTCTTGAATTCCTCCTCATGAAAAGTTAATGTGCTCTCATATACAAGCAGAGAAAATATCAGCAGCTGATGAAGGGAATACAAGCAACATGCTCTCCCCTGTGAGCTTCCGCATTCTGAAACAAGTGAAAACGTAATCAAAATATAACACTGTTAATGCTCAATCTTCTCATTTTACCTTATTAAATCCAAAGGCGCACACGTATTAAATTAGGAAGGAATACCAAAAATAACAGATGCTATTCGTGGAAACATTTTAACCCTAGAAACACTTTAGTATGCAAAGCACTGTCATGAATTAATTTTCTGGTCATTAGCAACGCCATGAAGGAGGCCTACTTATCACCAATGATATTGTTTACTGTCTAATCATGTTTAACTTCCACAAGGACCTTTAGTGTTTCCCTGACCACCTACACTAATCATTCAGACAGGCCGACCAGGAGAAATCCTCCCATGGTCCTCCTTGTTGCGGCTCTGCCTCATTTAAACCCTTCTCCAGGTCATGTTTTCTAAATGGATGAAAAAGGAATAGAAATGCCCTCGCTGGCTGTAATTTGGACTTCACGGCCACTCTGTGCTACAATGCTCATTTTGATAATTGTTCCTCTAGTAACGCTAAACGGTGGGAAATCGAGGGTGGGCTTAGAGCATCTATATTCTCTAACCTGATTTAATTCATTTGGTGAAACATAACAAAATTTGGTACATTATTAGCCTTTTAGAGCTTCATCCAGTTTGCTTAAAGCAATTATTGATTAACATATTTTTCATAAGCTGGCTTCTCCACTTGTAGCATAATAATTGCTCACCCTGACCCCGATGATCTGTGGTGCAGTCACTAATGAGCTTATGAAAATCATAAGTTCCTGACAGGAACAGCGCTCAATATTAATGAACAATCCCCGAGCTGATTTAGGATATGAAATTAAATATGAGGATAAACTACAGTCTGTCTCAAGGTTTGGATGTATTTCTTTTTGTCACAGCTGACAACCATCGCAGAGCTCCCCCTGCCTTGGCCATATTAGAGAAAGGAGAGACAATACGAGTGATTGGGGGCAGGGTCAGCCCTATTAGAGAGAAAGTGAAAGGCGGTGTAAGGGGGAGGGTCAAAAACGGCAAGATTGAGAGGCAGTCTGCATAATTAGGTACAGTAATTAGGTTGTATTAATCTTCACACAACATAGCAACAGAGTCTTGGAAGCATCTCCTGAATTATAAGGGGCAAAGTAGGACCAGTGGTTAAAGTATAATGCATTTTATTAATGATCTGAAATTAGAGTTTAATGGATTAATCAATCAACGGCAAAAAAAAGATAATCAACTTATTGTTAATGTGATTTGTTTTAGACTGCATATCAGGCAAAACAAGCAATCTGAAGGTGTCACCTTGGGTTTTGATATTTTTCTGTGTTTTCTTTTATAGGCTGCATTCATACATTTCTTATTTTTTTTTTGGGGGGGGGCCAGTTTGGATCAGGAGAAACAAGCTGTTAACACAACACTGACATGATCACATTTGTTGTTGATACAACAAACTGGCGTTGTTTGTGGTCTCCACCAACTCCTGAGTGATGAACAGTGATGAAAGAGGTTAGAGTGAGCCAAAACAGTGAAGTTGCAGGCTTATCCAAAACAAAGCACTGAAAGACACAAAAATGCTACGTGGAGCTGAGGCAAACAACAGAGTAGAGTGTCAGTTCTCTGTGGGCTCTGACCACTTTCACATTACATATCATTTTACGTCATATCATCTATTGTGAATACAAAAATATTGCCGTTGGTTGCGGCTGTTGTGGTGTTGCTCAGTAATATCTACTGTAGGTAACTTTGTGGAGGGATTACTGTTGTCAGCTTAATTCATACTTTGTAGTCATGTCTGAATCCATTACATTATAATTATGATCATAGATTACATATTAACTCACTTTCTACTGCCCGTCAGCTCTAATTAGCCATGGGTAGCCCTGTGAGTGGATTCCTTTTTCCCCCCTTCTTTTTCTTCATCCTGTCAGGGAGTGACTTGCCAGCCCTCTATGACCCTGTCTGTGTTATAAAGCTGCCCATCATGCTGTTTTAATCATTTATCCAACCAGTCCTGAAAGCAAGCTGTGAACTGCCAATCCCTCCAACCATGTGCCAGGCTGCCCAAGCCCACTGATCAAGGAGCACATGCCAGAAATGAAGTGTCCAGGGGCACCATCCCAGGGCTATTTGAGGGTTGCTGTGACACATTTCCTCAACCACCCTTCAATAAACTGTCTCTTGTAGCCTCTAATGCATGTATGATAGGATGTTTCCCTGCATAGTGTGAGGTCTGCTTCTTTGACATCCACTGAAATAAAAGGCATGCTGTGTGCAGTTTTAGTTTTTTTATTCTCAGAGGTCATGATGAGAGCTAAAAAATCAAACTGTTTTCTCTCAATCAAGTGAAGTGAAGGGATCATGAACTCGCACGTCCTGACAAGTTTGTGCACGCTGAACGAAAGAGAGTGTACGTCATAATGAATGTGTTAATTACTTCTGAATTATGAAGTGTGATAGTGGGATCTCATTAGAAGTATGCCACACCTTTTGAAATGCATGATTTCATGGGAGAGGCCCACAGCTCTGAGACTTCCATTTTCAATGACTCGCTGTGACCAATAGCATTTTCTCCAGCTGTTGCAATTCTCTAGCTTATTCTTGGGGCCGGGGAGACTATCTTACTGACTTGCCAATAAAATGTTGGTTGCCACTGGGAAAGAGCAGGAACCGTCAATTGGTTTCACCTTATCTACCTTAAACATGCCTCTGCTGACTTTATGCTTCTTCCCGTTTCTTTTTCATTGCAGTTTTTCATTGTTTCCTTTCAGCCCATCCTCCCTCTGCAGATGCACACAAAGAACTTAGTCAATTACTGAAAATACATTATCAAGCTGAGGTTTTTAACAGAGAAATTAGTCAAAGTTAAAACAAGTAACTGCCCTTTATGAGTCAAAAGTTAAAGGTCTACAACTTGATTTAATTGTTGTCTGTCCCGAATATGAAAGAGCAAAGAACTATTGTAAAGATTAATTTTAACATCACAACACAATTTATTAACCCTTTGATTTGATTCTGTCTCTTTACTGCAAATAAGTTTGTACAACATCAACAGTCTTTTTAGATAATTGAGGGTACATGCGGTATTTGACAAGGACTGGATATCTCTCATCTCTGGAGACAAGAGAGGAGGTCAGGCGAGGTAAAAACGATCGGTCCCTGAGTGCTCCTCAAAATCAGGACTCCAAACAATTGTGGAAATATAGATGACAAAGGCTGGCCAGGGAATTGCTCTCAAAGAGTCTGATTGAAAGCTCATGTCAGGGAGGCTGAAGCAATCAAAAGACTTGTGTATTTCAAGTCGAAAGAGGTCATGTTGAGAGCATGATAAATCCAACATCCTGATCCTCCATTCAAAGGCAGCTGTTTTCTATTGTTGGTGCTGCTTGCCGGTGTCCTGCGCTCTCTGAAATATTGCCTCTCCATCTGCCTTGATGTGCAACAGTTCCTTAAGGTGTCAGAAGAGAGACGATGCATTGTTGCATCAGTGGCATCTAAATTCATTACCTGTCATATAGACTCTCTTACATTGTAGAGGCACCAATGTAATATTATAAAGAAAGACAGAATATTTAGTTAAAAATGTTTTTTAGGTTGAAGCGAACTAAATACAGTGAGGTGCCACACTGGCAGGTTCGTTAGGGAAACTGCTCAGTAATTGAGAAGATGCCTGTTGGCTCGTAATGCTGCCAAAATGTGAATTAGCAAAGGCGCACAGCACCTGCCTGCTTCACACAAAAAAAGGTAACACTGGCTAAAAATACTATGATACTACGAGCTAACACTGGACAGAAATACAGCGATGTTGTGTTACAGCACATATTAAATTAAATACATCCCACTCTGTATATTGTAAATATGTCTATAGTAACAGGTCTTCATAATATTAAAGCTGCTATGATCAATATTTTTATGGATCAGATTACTTTAAGTTTATCAAGCAGATTTACAATACAGTGGCAAGCAGCACAGAGTAAGAGAAAATAAGCAGCTCTCAGCAGTGTCAACTAGAATCAGTTGACAATGTATATGTTTAATGATTGAACAAATTAAAGAAATTATCTATAATTACCTTAAATATTCTTCAATAAAGTTATTTATTTAAGAAATCAGTCTTCTGAGTACCTTTGCATAGTCATATCGGTGCCAAATCAGTGCACATTCCACAGAAATAAGGTTTATTTTTATTCCAGCTCAGACATTCACTTTATCGGCCGCCATATCTGTAATCTGTGAATGATTCCCCTGTACAACAGGTATCGGTTTCAAAAATCCTGTATCAGTTGGGGCTTTAGTTGTTATCAACAGCTGCAGTAGGCAAAGGATTTCCGCAAAAGAATTCTGATAAACCCGCTGTACACTTTGTGCTCAGCACCACACAGGGGCTCGACAAGGTTATATGACTAGCTGGTGAAAATAGCAGAGCATTTAGCTATAGCTAAGAGAAAATGGAGCTAACAGGGCAGTGATTTTAATTTATCAGGTAGACAGAAACATGGCTCCAGATAAATGCTAATGTCTCTTTATGTCTGCTGGATGTGAAATCTATTTGTCAACATGTTAACATGTCTGCCTTTTAAACCTGATAAGGTGATAATATGTTGATGTTGAAACAATGAACGCAGATTTAACACCAAATCATATATCCGTTATTGCAAAAATAAGCTATAAAAATATTAAAATATTTTGAACGGTACACTATCTATACATTCTTACATTTGTTTTCCTCCAGTTTTTCACCTTGTGAAACCATGAACCAGAACAGTGGGCACCCAGCGCTCATTATCACAATTAAGCAGGAGGTGTTTTTTTTCTCCAAGCTACTATATCACCCGCATTAACCCCAGCACTGCTTTCAACTACAGGCACATTTTAATAATTAAGGAACTCTGAGATCATCAATAATTGAGTCATTTATTCATTAAACAACAAAAGGAAAGCAACAGGGGCAGAGTCAGTAAAGAAGACTCTGCACAGTCTATCCTGAGCTGACAGGGAAGCCTGATCTTTAGGCTGGAGATTGGACTAAACAATTTTATGAATTACAATGTGGGAGTTTTGTCTCTTGTGGTTTGCAGGCAGGTTCTCCAGTCGGATGACAGATATGTGGTATGGATAATTGGGCTGACGATAACTGTCATCTGGGCACTTAATGAAGATAATCAGCTTTTAGTTTGACAGCTCAGTTAGGGCTACCCAGACTTTTACTCCCTCTACATACATTTATAAAACGTAACAGAGCTTGCTGTCAGTTACAGCTTGAAATATATAATGTTTCATATTTTAGGTTTTTTTGGTTCACGTTACCCAGGATTTAGGCTTTTCTTGGTATCATTTCCTGTAATTTTGTGTGATTTTCTTTTATTGTGGTAAAAGAGACAAGGTACAGTACTCTTACCTCCACCACCTACTCCTGATCACAATCAAGACAAAAACTGGTCATGAGCCTGATTTTATGGCTGAACAATAAAAAAAAAGCCTTTAAGTAGCCCTCCATTAGTTTGGGTCTTCAAGTCTTTTTACTGCATCCTTCGCTTTGCAGACTCAGTGTGGATATTGTTAACAAATACAGAGCTGCTGCCATCAGCACCTTGCATACTAATGAATATCATGGGAAGAATTTTATTATTGCTCTCCCAATTTATGCACTATTAACAGCTAGCAGCTACCCAACCCATGAAAAGAAAAAAAAATAAAGAAAGAAAGCAGCCTTTTATTTTGCCTGCACCTGTCTGCACAAAGTGATACTTACATTTGAAGGTAATACTGGGCAATGTTGTTGTGCTGAATTAATTAATTTGCAAAGCATTTAGTGATGAATTCGTGATGGACAGTTTTTCAAAAGACCAGTGGGGTCTTAGGTGTAGAAGTGACAACAGTCTGCCCTCTGTGGGTTTTGTGTGATTATATTCAAAACAGATATACATTTGGTTTTTGTCTGTTGTTTCACCTATATTTGTTACCGGCCAGAACTTCTAACAAGGCCACTATGATTGTGATTTATCTCAGTGACTTGAAAGAGGAAAACCCAAACATTTTCCTGTGTACAACCATACATGATTTTAGTCACACACTCTAAATCATGACAAAGAGACTCATTGACTGTTCTTATGAGATTCATTTTGGGCCATTTATTTTCATTGTCTATGTGAGAGGTACTTCTGTAAGAGTCGATCAGTAGGTTCGGTTGGGTGTTTTTTTTTTGTAAACTCCTATTTAACACCTTTACCTTGGACACAAGACAGAGCAGTTATGGTATACAATGGATATACAATTCTCTCAATTAATGGATACATGGTTTGGTCTATAACATTTTCAAAAATATTTTAAAATGTCTGTTATAATATCCTAAAGCCAAAGATGACTTCTTCAAATTCTGCAAATTATCTTCTGTTGATCGACTAATCAATTAATCAACTAATCGTTTCAACTCACACACATTTAAACAAGCATCAAACAACTCCAAACATTACATAAACAGCTCTGTGTTTTTTCATTTATAAAATCTATTGCAACTTTTAAAGTTTGGTGTTGACAATTAGGAATGTTTTGTCATTGTATTCTTTCACAATTAGAGAAACTACAAGCTTTAAGTATGTGGTATTGTGGATCAATCATTGTGAAATTATACGCTTCACTAGACTTGACAATTAATCCACTTACATCTGACATTCTCAGAAAGTAATGGATGTAAATGAACAAGAACCAACTGAATGATTTTAACAGATTTCACTTCACTGTGCAGTATGTGGACTTTGTTTAAATTTGATCCTGCTTTGCTATAGTATTATTTAATTCCCGACAGCTATTTATCAATAAACTCTGAATAAAGACCCAATTTGTCACAACTTCCAAAAGTTACACAAAACAGGAGGAGCTAGAGTAAAGATTTGTGAGCAATCATGCATATCCAGTTATTTTAGGAGAGGACCATAATGGGTTATTGAACAGTGAAGTGAGACTGATGTTGCTGTAGACGCATTCATAGTTGCACATTCTCCATGTCAACATCACCACTGCTCATTTATTTTTTATGTCACAAAATGGATGCTAAAAGATTAGAAAAATCTTGAAGTTCAGTTGGATCACAACACATGCTGTTTGTATATGTGCTGTACTTTAAGTGAGTTTATATGCAGCAGAGACGCTTTGAGCACATTGTTATGACTTTTTGCCCTTTTTATGTTTGAAGCAACGGAAGACTGTGGCATTTTTTTTGTTTGTTCAGGAACACGGCGTATCAACATTAAAGAACAGAAAATCACACAGAATTTTCAAATGCAGCCGTTCCAGTTGTATTCCCATCTGTTGGATGGATAGCTGCAAGTTGAAATGAACACTGGAGTTGTTCAGATATAAGCCCACACAAAAGGCGAACATAACCTCAGAACATAACCTGCCAGTACTGATAAGGCTCCAGATTCACTCAAGATTGTGTGTTTAAAGTCGGGCGGATTAAAAGATGACATACAAGCAACGGTCCTTTTTAAGGGTCAGTGATTGTGACACTCTTTGTGGTCTGCCCAGTTTGAGAAAGATAATTTTAGGGCCAAGGCGAACATCCTGTCTCTTCTGTCACTCTAAGCCCTGCGGTGCAATAACCTTGATGGTTGGGTATTGATGATATCTCAGGGTCTTTATGAGGACATTCGGTACCTGTGTTATTAAGTGCCATTTTATTGGTTTGTGAGGTTTTATCTTGGGGTGTTTTTAAGTACTCTACAAAGAAAGCGACCTGGCAGAGGGATGATGACCCTTTTCTTTCTTTTATTTTATAACCATGATTAATAATTTCTGCCAATTGTTGTGATGTATCAGTCACTTTTATTTAAGTTTTGAGTGCCATCTTACTACAAGATTATCATTTTGTTGGAAGTCTGTAGGTCTTCAAAAGCCAAAGAGTAGTGGATTAAAATCTGTCTTGAGGATTTATCTTTAAAGTTGTGGCTTTGCTGTTCATCTTTAAGTTCTAGTTTCATCTTTTATCTGGCCCAAACCATCCCTAAAACTTCCTCATTAGCTACCTGGTGGATGTGTTGGCAGGGGATGTGCGTGTGTGTGTGTGTGTATTTTCTAGCACCATATGGTTTCAAATGGTGGGTTGTCACGTGCTGCTGCATGTCTCAGTGGACTTGTGAACCTTGGCTACTACTGTGTTGGCGGGGTGTTATCTTTTATGCTTGTGGCTATTTTTCAGGGCCATGTTGATGTCTTACCGGTTGTATCAGTGTTAGTGACAGATGATCAGCCATGCATAGCAGAGAAATCCCCCATGTGTTGTATGTTGTAGAATAGGACACAGGGACGTAGCTGGTGTAAATGTTATACCCTGACTCCAATTTGTTTTGATTTATAGTAGAAATACTGAGAGATTCAAGCATGTACTGGCCTCTGTGGGAGTCGACAACTGAGGGAGCTGGCCACTGCACGAGTGTTAACATCACTTTTTAATTGTAGCTATAATCTACCCCACTAGTAAGTCCATGTGCTGCTCACCTTTATAGGCCTTTTCATGGCAGGGATTTTGACCCGTCATGCAGGAAAAAGCACTGGTGTAATTAATAACATTAATTGTGGTTGCATCCCATTTAGTTTGGCTAATTTCAGGGCATGCCTGCATACTGACTCACTGGGATGGCTTCCTCTTAAATGAGCCTGAGCATTGTTAATGTTATTAGCTCCACCTGTGCTTTGACTGTTAAGACAAGTCAATGTTTGCTACGTAAAAGGTAACTACTAATGTTTAAATTCCATTGAATTTATAGCAATGACATCTTTGAAAACCTTATATCTAATTTATGTGGTTCGAATTTCCTTCTTTTTATTGCATGTTTTGCAGTTTGAGTTGTTCGGTTTTATTAATTTGATCTATTGAGTGGACACCTTTTGTATCACAGTTAAACATCAAGCAAGCGCAACAGCACAATACATAGCAAGCCAGCTAATATTACTTACTAGTCCAACAGCAAGAAGGCCAGCTCAGCGTCTTTCTGCAGCTTTTTATTTCACAAAGCTCTCACCTATGACTAAAAGCCAGTCCCAGATTTACTTCGTTCACCTTTTATCTTCCAACCAGCTAACAGCAGCTACATTTCGCAGCAGTTACTTTACTGTTCGTCAGTACACTCTTTAAATCACTGAGAGTTGGGGTAGAGCATTTGGAGAACATCAGAGGGAAACAGAAAACATTTTCTCCATTAAATATGATCCAGTTTTACCAAAATCAGTGACATAGTTGGTTGTGAGTGACTACTGCCGTAAAGCATTATGCACTTGACCCAGAGGACAAGAAGGAACAGGGTACAGAGTGCACCATTCACCTTATTACAACAACAAAATTACTTATTTATAGACTTATTTATTTATTAACTTATATACTAGTTATTTTAAGGTAACTTACATAATGTTACATAATTTTACTTTGAATACAGTTTTTAAAATATTTGACTATTAGGGGTTCAGTTTCTGAAAAGATTCAAACTATTACAGCCTTCTGTCCTTCCATATATCTTTTTATATTGTCCTTTTAATCACATATTTATACTGTTTGATTTGACAATACTGCCTTTATAGACTGTGAAGACTAAAACTAATGTAGTCTAGTACAACAGTCCTACAATTGTAGAACTGTATGGTCAATTTAAAGGATATAGTTTGTGATGCTGCTGAATTGTACTGCGCTATATTGAAAGCCCACCCTCCTTGATCTAAATTGGGTGAAAAATAAAACTAAATATTAGAAGTCAAAGAAGTTTTTATTTTAGAAGGGTATGACAACTCCCATAACATGTTTTTTGTTTTTCTTTTGGCACATAATTTTCCACGTTGTTAGTCTCATTTTGGGAGATCATCCTCAACATTACTTATGTAAAGTAGCCACTCATTAGCTCAACCTGTTGCCTTATCAGATGGGGCTACTCAAAGCAAATTGAGAGCCCCTTTGAGTTGACAGCTGCTTCTGGGCTAATATACGCTCTTTTTTTATTAATGTTCAAATATGAATGTATATCCATATGGATATCAATATGCAGTAAATCATAATTTTCCCTTATATCTTAATATGCTCTGAACCACAAGCCTGGAGCTATAATGTAAATATTTAAAGTGTATGAAGTGTCAGTAATCTCTTCATTTTGACTCTGACAAGAAAAGTGTCTGCGCATGTGAAATTGTGGTGGCAGGTGATTTAAGTAAACCAAGCAGGCCAAACGGGTCAAACAGGTGGCTGTCCCAGTTGGCAGGGTCAGTGGAAAGCTTCTTTGCCTTTTTTCTTACTCCGTGTGGAGGTGTGTGTGTGTGTGTGTGTCGTGTGTGTTGTGTGACTGCGCAGTACAGCCGGCGACTCGCTTTCAAAGCCCCCTCCAGAGGTTGACTGACACGCTTCCCTTGGAGCAGCAGGACAGCAGAGCCATACTCGACTTTGTGAATGGATGGGTGTGAGGATGCTTTCAATGATGATCTGTAGATGGAAGGACAAGATGTGACACACGAGTGCAACAATGGTGGCTGGAGTAACATCCTCTGTGGTCCAGATTGGAGATATTTCTCATCCTGTTGTCTCAAAGAAACAGCTCCTCACCTCCACCCATAGAGGCATGATGTGTAGACTTACCTGGGGACTGCAGGCTCTGGCTTGTTCGCTGTGGTTGCCAGTTGTCTTTTGGCTCACTTACGAACATGAAAGTCCAGCCTAATTATGTGTCATCAATAGATATGCTTTACGGTTACTGTTTTCTACAAATTACTCACAGTTTCAAATTAAACGGTCACTAAGGTCGGCGTCTTTTCGGTGCACATAGAGCGGAGAGCAAGAGCAAGACGACCCCAGATAGCGCAGAGTCGATTGCCTCACACAACTTGTCCATAAGGTCTGTTAACAAGATGGGAGGAGTGCACATACCATGATATACAACCACACAAGATGGAGATAGACATATATAGAACATTAGAGCATACACATATAGATTCAGAAGGTGGGAAGGGACTAGTGTAAACTTAATCAGATAAATGTCATACATCAGATATTATGCATTGGTGGAGATTAATTAGATATAGGGATGGATATAAAATTATAGTCATGGATTTTATGTACTGAGTATAAATTGCATAAAGTACAAAGAGTAAAGAACTTTTTTGCTATTTATATGCACAGACTGAGGATACGATATAGGATGTGTCATCTCAAGTGGGGTGTGCTACTTCACCTATATTATTGATAACTGATGATCAAATTAATTAATTAACTATTTAGCCTGTGATTTTTTAATCAAGAGAATAATAATAATGAATAATATAATACATTTTATTTATAAATGCCCTTTTCATCAGGAGATCTCAAAGTGCTACAGTAGAAAACAAGAAAGCAGTTTTTAAAAAATAATAATATATGAATATAAGAAGAAGAAAATTAAGAAAAAAGGAGAAAAGAATTAAAAAAATAAAAACATCTAAAGGGACCCCAAAAGCTTTTGCTAAACAAGAAATGTCTTAAGATCCTTTTTAAACAGTCAGTGGATTGTGTGCCCTCCAGGGTGGTAGGAGGGCATTCCACAGCAACGTGGGGCGGCAGCACCAAAAGGCCCTATCTCCCATCGGTCCTGAGTCTGGTTCTGCGTTGTGGAGGAGGCGTTTGAGTGAGTCGGAGCGGAGGGAGCGTCGTTGTGTTTTGTGGGTTGATAAGTTTCTTTGAGGTAGGGGGGGGCATGTCCATGGATGCATTGATGGTGAGGAGAGAACCTTGTACTCATCCCTGGTGGAGATGGGAAGCCAGTGGAGTGAGTGAATATACAAGTATTTACTGGTTACTCTTCAAACCTACCCATTGGCAATGTAGATTTTATGATTCTGCAAAACACTGGATTACACTGAATAATGACCAAAAATGTTAAATTCACACTTTCTACAATGTCTGCATATGGCAACTTTGGAATGGTTAAGGTTAAATGTAGTTAAGGTATAGCTAGTTTTAGGAAACTAAAACACACAGAGAGACGGCAGCTAACATATAGCTGTATAAAAAATCTCAAGGATCAAGGCATTTTTAAAGTGATCGGTATCGGTTATATTGAGCTTTATTGATCCAATCCGATATTTTGTTTTGTATCAGCTGTTTTTAGTCACCCAGCTTTCATGCACAGTGCAGCCATCGTCGTGTGTGTGTGTGTGAGAGAGCAGGAGCAGCCCCTGCCTCTGCTGCCTCTGCTCGGAGGAGAGAGCGGTAGAGATCGGTCAGAACCACACTCAACTTGCCACTACAAGTGCAACAAAAGTCCCGCCAACAAAAAGCCAATAAGACTAATTAATTAATGTAATCCACGCAAAAGATGTAGAGACAACAGAAATAAACGCTCAGCAGAATACAGACAGTTCATTCAGTAACTCAGGTAAAGGCTGCATTAAGCACCAAACACTGAAGAGAGAAACTCCTTCCAGACAGCGAGAAGATGCCAAGACCAAAGATAGAGGGGAAAAAAACATTAAGGAGCAGCTTCGATGCAGGCAATTTGTTTCTTAATGCAATGCAGAGCTATTCAATTGTCAAGGATTGGATTGATTTTAGTAACTTTAATGTACTTGTACTACTACTACTTGTACTGTAAAGTGTGCACTGTATATCTCAAAAAATCATATTGGGACTCGGTATTGGCAGATGCTCAATATTAAATTACTTGTATCAGATCAGGGGGTGGAAAAACTTCTCTCTCTTATCGTCTTTTTTTATTTTATATTATTTATAATTAATCAAAACAGTATAGATAGATTAATTCATAGTGCATTAGTTGACCCTAATGTTGTTCCTTGTGCAGAAGAAATGTTACTCAAATAGATACATTTAGACAAAACTGGGGGTGTGAATGACTAATTTCATCACGCTTCGATATTATTGATTCTTTGGACAATGCGATATTTTCACAAAATCTACCTTGATACCATTTCGATTTGATTCAGGTGCCTGCAATTAATATGAAACAACATATTTAATTTTAACATTTTAATTAATACCAGAAGTTGCAACTCACAATGTGATGTCAAGCTAGGAGTTGAAAGAAAAAAACACCTACAAAACAGTGATGTAAGTGTGTAAAACACCTCAACGCCATTTTTTTGTCAGGAATACTCACTTTTAGTCACAGGTACTCTTTTAGCCAGCAGCAACACACTATCAACCTGACTTCAGAAACACAGCTAAAGACGAAGGGAAAAAGACTCCCTGCAGCAACAAAGTAGTTTAATGCAAAGAAATTAAACTCAGTTAATCTGTCAGAAGCATTGTTACGTCACACAGTGTAATGAACATATAACGAACATTAGCGTACTGTATACTGTCTGAATGATTTGGTAGGAGGTGTGTTTGGACGGAGACAGTGACACAGACGTGACATGAGACTAAAGGTGTACCTTAAAGACGATGATATGGATTGATTTTTTCACTTTGCTTTGCTCATATTGGATCGGTGATCGCTAAATCGATGGATCATTATATCACTAGACATAAGTAGCTAATCTAAAGACGACTGAATAACATTTGGTCACCATCAAGAGACCAAATGTGGCATCTGGACTGTAACAATTTCAAAGCTCTCCAAAGCAATGCCCATGTTTTCTTTATCAGAAAACATTTGGTTCCAGATTGACATAAAAGGAAAACAGGCTTAAAGCAAACTGCAATTTGATATGCTGCGATTGTGCCGTAAATCCATAACTTTACCCTACTCTATCATTCTTCCTAGTGTTTGATTACAATCGAAAATCTATTCAAATCTGCAATGTACTAAAAGATATACAAGTAAATGCAGAAGAAACACAATAGTGCCTGCATTTAGTAGCTTTCAACCCCCGTACAGGACACATTTGTAAGCTGGAGTATATATGCTGTAGCACTGATACATTATCATTGACTGCCATAAACAGAAACAACATTCACTTACAGGCTGAAACAATAAACTACATTAAATGTTACTGCATTGTGACAACTTGATTTATCCGTCATTATTGTTGGGGTTAATTGACTTCCTCCTTTATAGGGTGGAAGGATTGAACAGCTCATTAAGGGGTCTATGGGGTTCTGTCACAGGTTTAAATAACATTTAAAAGTTCTACAAGTTCAGCTTTTCTTGCAGCACAAAGCAGATTTTCCTTTAGGAACTTTTTCAAAAAAATTCCTGGCGTCTCTCCAACAGGCTCTATCACATACAGAAGTGATGTGAATAACTAAGAAAGGCTTCACATCGGCCAGTGTTTTTAGTTTGTCGGCTAATGTGAGTAATATTTATGTTGCTGGCTTTAGTATTTTAATACAGTCTCAGGTCAAACACAAAGCTCTGTTCAGTGACAGTAAGGTCATTTGTCTCATCAATTCCAGACAAAATCAAAGGGATGACAACTTGTAGAGCTAATCTCAGCATGCAAAGCACAAGTGTGACACAAAAATCAATATCTGGAAAGCCCTTCAAAAAAAATAAGAAACAACAGACATGCGTGCACAAACATGCACACAGAAACACCCACACACCCTCAGGGCACAAGGTAGTATTTTACTGTAACTACCTGGGTTGCTCATGCGTGATAGTCCAAACAGTTGTCTTTTGCCAGCATCCTTCTGTTACAAGAACTCATGCTCTGGAGAAAATATTTTAGTCTATTCTGACTTATGATATAGCTTGAGTTGGTCTGAGTTGGGTGTATATTTCTGCTGGAGAATATTTCATAAATGAAGCCAGCTGTAGAGTATTTCTGTCATCACTGAGTTGGATGAGATAGGGTTTTTTTTTTTTCTTCAGGTTTGAGGACAAACGTCTTGAGGCAACTGCCTCATGCTTCCTCACCCTTAACGGTCACATCACCAGCAGGTTCAGCTCACTTCACAAATCCTGTTTGAACTGAACTGTTACCATCACTTCAGTAGAGCTGAAGTAGGCAGCGGAGAGACTTTGGTTCCCCAGAGTGATCTGCATGATTGAAGCAGGAGTGATGTCAGTCTCTGTGGAAGACAAAGCAGGATGAGCTCAATGTTATTGGCTTTTCCTTCTCCTCTCAATTCAATCAAATGTCAAAATATTAAAGGTCAAATCTGAGAGATGGAAATATTATGAAAAGGTCTAAATCATGCTCAGAGATTTTATCACCGCTCTCCTGAGGTTGAACATTTGACACTGGACAATATGGCCACACTGCTCAGCTGTATCCAACTGCACTGAAATTATGCAGCATTGCAGAGGCTCACAGTTTACCATTTAAGCTCAATTAACTGTTGACCTATACCCATTATAAGTATGCAGTGCTTTAAAATGAACACACAAGGAGGACATAAGAAATTAGGTGCCACCTTTGTAAAAGTCCAAGAAAATAATTGAGATAATGAATTTATTTCCACTACTATACAGACACTTTATATAATGTTGCATCAGTCTGAATCATAGCCAAATGTCCCCATTGTGTTCAGTGCTACGTTGTTCATTCCCAGAGCAGTGAGAATCTGTTTTGTTATATCATTATGCAGGAATTGGTTTTCTATTCAGGAGGCTCAGCTATTTGCTGCTCCACTTACCCTGACAGTAACAAAGTGAAACTTTAATCTCCCCTCAGTGTCAACAGCAGCTGATAGCAATTAAGGAGAAAGCCTGGATACTGAAGTGGTGCATTTGACTCAAAGAGTTCACCCCCATCCCTCACTGCAAAATTTAAACGACTTCTCTTTATGTTTGCAGCCGCTGTCCAGACCCAAATTTCTTTTCAGGCCCTAAATTGAATTAAGACGCTATGTGAATAAAATCATTATGTGTGTCTGTATTGTCTGTTTGTGCAGATGTTGAGCATGCATGAAAACTACGTACTAGTAAATATTATAGTCCTCGTTTTCATTACAGATTCTATTCCAGTTGTAAGTGGCCATTAAGTAGTTAAGAAGCATAAATTAGATGTTGTAATTTCAGTAAATTTAATCTGCATGAAGCTGGAGCAGAAAACGGCAGGCATTATTGGTGCCTGAATATAGTGAGTACGCTGCTGTTTTGCCCACTGACTCTTAGGTATAATGCAGCCCTTTCTGTACTGCAGCCAACACACAAAGCTCCTGCTGTGAGAGAGTGAGGAGCTTTTTGCACTGCGAGCTCTGCTGGTCTGTAGCTCTCTGACACAGAGCAAAACAATGCCAAAACCCACTGTTCATGGAGTGCAAAAGCAAACCTGTTAAGACTTTGGAGCCTGGCAGATGTTTTAGTGTATGATTATCATGACTGTGTGTGTTCCTACATTTACACTTGTCTAAAGACAGCAGGCAGAGCTGCTAAATGTTGATTATGTCGGTGAAATTGCTTTTGGGCATTGGACATGTTTCCCAAAACGTTTTCATGTTACTGTGTGAAAAATGTATGCTAATCTAATGAGGAACCTGGGGGGCAATCTTGCCTCAGAGCAATTTAAGGCTAATTTTTATTTTGTGACAATTTTGTCATAAAGAGAGTTTTTATCATGAATCAAAAACATGTTGCTATGTGTTCCCCTGGAAGACCCAAACTTATTAAAAACATAATGTTATATCTTCAGATTACAAGGTGTGATTTATATAACCTTTATTTAATCATCTCTGTTGCAAGAGACCCCAGTACAGCAGAGAGAAAGAAAAACAAACCAGACAAACAAAAGCACCTAACATACAAATAATAACAGAAAAACAAAGCACAAACAGTATTAGAGGCAATCACAGACATCACTAAATTGATTCAGAGTTAAAAGTTTGAAATTGGCCAGTGACTTTTACAATCCTCTGTAATTCACTCCATTTATAAGGTGCACTGTAGTGGAAGGCGGGCTTCCCAAGCAACTAGAGTTACAGTCCTGAGATCTGCTTTGGTGAGCTGTGGTTTTACATTTGAGAAGAGAAGTAATATACTGAGGCAGCTTTTTCAGGAGACCTTTATGAATAAAACTAATGGGAAGTTGTCCTCTTCAAGATGCTATTGAGGACCAGCCTGCTTTTTCACAACAATGAGTATAATCTTCGTCGGCTGTAATAAAATGCAAAGCACAATGATAAACTGCATCGGGTTTTTTTAAGGTAGAACAAGCAGCATGAGAATAAAGGATCTCTCCATAGTCACGCACCGACATGATGGTTGATTGTACAATCATTTTCCGGTCCTCAAGATAGAAACATTGTTATAGCTTATTCTGATATAAAACATTTCAACAGTGTTGAGTGTCATCATTACAAATAGCCCTGACAACAAACACTTATTTATCATTTTCTCAATAAATCGGTGAATCATTATGGTTATAACTACTAAAAATGGCAGAAGATAATGAAAAAATGTCTTTTGCGTGGAAACTTGTGAGTTGTGCTTGAAAAATGATTTTCGATTAAAGGTGCCCTGTGGAGTTTTTATGTAAACAAACTAAACTTAAAGTGTCTTTACAGTGTTACTCACCAGAAAACATTGTGTGTATCCTTGAGGCCTAACAAACATGATAAATGCATTTCCTTCCACATAAAACAAGACGATTTTTCTCTAAAGTTTGAAAACTACATTGTTTACATTCATGTTTGCTAGCTAGCAGTCTTCTTCTTTCCACCCTTTGGTGACATATTGCTGCGTATCTTTACACATTACATTAATCTATTCATTGTTTCAGCCTTAATCACAGTGTAAATATCTTATTTATTTTTAACTTGTGTGTGAGTAATTAAAGGATTTGCTTTGTTTTGAAAATGATATGTAATGTGAAAAACAAAAAAATACAGTCATTAGTTTTGTCATCCCTGTTATCATATGGTTGGGTTATGAAGAAACACACTTGGCTTAGTTTATGTATGTTGGAAATCAGCATTCTTCTGTGTAGAAATGAGATTGCCAAGTAGTAAGGACAAACTATGTTTACCCATCCATGTTTTCCATATGCAACTTGATTGAAGCAGATGCTCTGCATTTGGACCGCACTGCAGGTTGCAAGGATCTGTCAGGTGTCTGAATTACAGATGCAAATAGAGTCAGCTATTTTGCATTCCAGCATAATTTGCACGGAAAAATACTGCATCTACACCTTGGGTCCCAACATTATCATTATTAAGTTGCTCCTCATCTCAACCGGATGCTCAACAAAGCAAACAACAGTTGAGATAAATGTGGCACCAGACAGTCACTAATAGGTCTTAAATTATGCTGTAAAATGTAAAGGGATGTAGCATAATATTTCTATGCCAAATTATCATTTCCAGAGAGGCTTTAGGACCTAAGGTGATCCTAGGACATTTCAAATTGTTACTATTGAATTCCTTGATATCATCCGGGCAAAATCAGGCATTTCAGAGTGAGAATCACAGAGATAGTCCGGATGGGACTGATGCACAAAACTGTACACCTAAAAATCTATGCATCTTCAGAAAATAGTTTGTTATATTGTATCATGAGGCATTACTGTTGAAGTAAATTCAAGTCTTGGGACTTAAATGTGATTTGAAGTGCAACTGAGAGATAATTAAGACACATATTACATTCAAAAGGATATTATATCACATTCTACTGGGGTCAGATTCTCACTGAATTGCATCCATGTTAAGTCTAAAATTAATGTAAGACGTGTTTTCCCACTGCATTCATAAACTCAGGTGCTAAATGCTAAAATCACAAACTGAGGTTGATGAGTGAGATCATGCAGTATTATAGTCAAGATGGAAGATTTGCAAATCTTTCTTAGCAAACAGCAACTTGTCACCTTCACAGCAACTGACACAATATTACAGAAATTAGCTATTTTTGGCCCCAAACTGTACCTGCTAATAGTCACAACAATTAAACAGTTTCGTGCTCTACAGAACCCTCAGCAAAAAATACATTAGGTGTCATAGCTGAGAAAGTCACATGCCAGGCAGAGGAACATACTTGTTCACTCTTAACTCTGTTTTATTTTCTGTCGGAAGATCTCCTTCAAATAATTCACTTTGGCTCATTTAAGATGCGAGGTAAATAACAAGATGCCCTAGACCTCAAACCGTGCATCATGTTCTGCATACTTAAGAATTATTTCGATTCAGCAGGTTTCTCTCAATATAATTAGGAGAATCCCTTGATCATTTGGTGCAGTGCAGGTCCATGTGGCTATTTTGCAGGGCTTGTAGTCATACTCTGTTCATCCATCTGTCTAATTTAGCTGTCAGTCTGTCTTTCTGTGATCCTTTATTATGGGATGGAACAAAAAAGGGCAGCTGGATGAGGAGGAGAGCAACACACCTGGCAAAAAAAACAAGTCCTTAATGAGTGGAACCATTTTTAAAATTACAATAACATAACAAAGCAATGACTTCAATTACAGGGACATAGAAACTGTGTGTGGGGTCAATTCCACTAAACAAAGCATTCTGAAGTATTAAAAGTGTCTACAGGGATGCCTGTGCACCTTATTAGAAATGCCACCAACACTGCTAAATAGAGAAGTAGTTGTTGTGAAAATACTCAACAATTCTCAAGGAGCTTTTAGTTACTGGAAAATCTTCAGTATTTTTTAATCCCTCAGTAAACCCATTAGTTGTATGTTAAGCTTTGTTAGGTGAGCTCTTAAAAATTCCAGTCCATGAATACCCTAAGTTCCATTATTATTTATATCATTATTTCATGTTTTTCCCCTGCTGAGGCTTGCTCAGGGAATCATCTTAAGGTCTTGGTACTGAAGTGAAGTACCTCAGCGACTCTAACCTGTCTTTATGAATTCATTTCAAACCAAGCTGGGGTTGCTTGGACAAGCATGGATAAAGCTGTGGAGGGAGAGACTGAAAATACCACAAACAAACCCCATGAAACAAACAGAGGGAAACAAATTAAATATGAGGTTTGATGAGGTTTATATATAAAACCTGTTGGTTTGGTTTGGTTTTACTGTCATAAAGCAACCTACACATAACACGCTTACAGTATAGTCACATAGTCAAAAAACAAAAATACATAAGCTGTGTCCTAAATCCATATTAATTCCATAAAGTATGTACTACATACTGCTGTAGTCTACTATTTTAGTGTATGTGACACTGGATTTCTGTCAAACTGCAACTGAAAGCTTATTAAACTTTGCAGAGAGACAATAAGATGTTTTTCCTTAAAGATCCAGTGTGAAATATTATCTATTGGCGAAAATGGAATATAATATGCATAGGTATGTCCACCATGTTTAACTGCCATGTTTCTACAGTAGCCCAGAATAGACAAACTAAACACTGGCTGTAGCACATTTACGTATTTGGCAAGTTTCGCGGCCGCCATAGTTCATTTTTACACGCTTCACAGCCTGTTCTCATTCCCACATCGTCAAATCCAGTTAGTTGCAATCTGCAGCTTCACTACTAGATGCCTCTAAATCCTATACACTGGTCCTTTAAGATTTAATACTTATTTATTGTTTTCCAAGATATTTGTCAAGCTGTTCCACAACCATCCGCAAATTTTAGTTGGACGTTGAAAGTCGTTTTGACTGGTTAAAATCATATCAGCTGTCGCTAATTAATGTTAGTGTTAAAGTAGGTTGTTACTTAGATGGACTGTATTTAATATGCGTGCTATTTGCTTTAAGCATACTTTATTTTGTTGATACACACTACTGTACGTACTAAAAACCTGTTTAGAATCATATGTAGTATGGAATTGGGACATGGTGACAGATTCAATCCAACATAACACAAAATACAAAATTAATGTAAAACAAAGTATAAATAGCATATAACATAAACATAGTGATATGTATAGAATTAGAGCATGACATTAAAGCAAAACACTAAAAGTTAAAACTTGTTTTCATAGTGATCATGGCCAACCCCAAATAATGATAACAACAAAGACGGCTGTGTCACTGCTTTATTACTGATATGCAGATTTAATTAGTAGATACAGTATTACTCCTTATACAAATTGTACATTTTTACTAAAATATGATAAACATTCTCCTCTTTGCGAGGATCTCATGTCCTCTGGTGAGCTGCTCCAAATTTTAGCTCCCACACAGTGACAGAATTTATATACAGAAGAACCGTATCTCTCAATTCTGACTGAATTTTGATTATGTCTAGTATTATACATCTATCCTTCTAGTGCAGTCAAACACCTGTAAATAATGGTGCCAGGCCATTTGGGCATTTATACACATGGCTTGTGACTAAATACTGACCCCTGTTAGCAATGTTTAATCATTTTAGTGGTGCCTTAAAATTCCTGCCACCAAATGCATTACACAAATGACGGGTTACTCATTAGTGTCACCTAGATCATTTATTAGATCCCTTCAAACTAACCACCTTTCTGCAAGTTTTTAAATCAGCTTTCTCTCTTTATACGTGTATTGTATCACAAACAATCTGTGGCCGAGGGATAAAGTCAAGATAAAACTCCAGTTACATTTTTATTTTGATATTTTACCCAAATAAGTGATCTAGTCTACTGTGGTGTTCATCTTGGTGAGAGGAGGTTGCCTTGAAGTCAGATGTTTAATATCAAGGGTTATCTGCTTGTATGTGTGTGTGGGTGGATGTGTGTGTGTGCCAGCCTACAGGTCTACAGTCTGTGATAATGAAATGCATGTGGCAAAGAGGCTTCTAGAGGGAAAACGGGGCTGTTTTTCATTAGGATCATGTTTCACTGAGTGCACCTTTCTCGTCATTTTGTTTAGAGACACAAAAACATGACGACAGATCCTCATCAAAAAGGCACACTGTTTATCATTACCAGGAAACACCCCTGCTTTCTGTTTGGTGAATCACTGTGTGCCATAGGGATGAAAAATTCCATTTACACAAACACAATTACCTATTACAAGAACTGACATGGTGCAATCCCTGAAAATAGTCCCCTGTGTTGAGAAACACAACTACCACTAGAAAATCTAAAATTTTGGTCACTCAAGAAAAGCTTCGTGCTTGAGCTGACCTATATATTTTTCTATTCAAGTTTCTTATGTAATGTTTTTCTTTCGCCACCACATGCGTCGGTAAAATCTTTGGAGCAGTGGGAGCAACAGAAGCCTGCCATGATGCAAGTTCTTGCATTTATAAAGTCTTACTATTAAAAAAGCTACTACTGTGTGTGTTGTAGCAGTGGAAAATGTAATAAATATAATAAAACTAATACAATTTTTTATTTTTTATTTAAGACGGTTCAGCAAGCACGTTCTGCAGTGTGTAAAACATGTCATGCCAAGATGAGACATATTTATGTTTCGCAAGTGACCCGTACTCATAAGCCTGACATGCTCATCAGCTCAGCTTGGCCAGCCTGCTGTAGCACACGGGAGCACTGAGGGTGGGTGTTAAAGGGCTCGGTGGGGGTTCAGGATCAGTAGCTCTGTGTTGAGTTTTAAAAGGAGGACAGTTTGTTGGATGTCTTCATACCTCGCCCTGTAAACCTGCTTGTAATATCCACAGAACAGAAATAATTGTTTTTGCCGCCAAAGATGAATGAGTGAAAGTCAGTGCCCAGCTTCTTCAGTCTTCTTATAATCTAAACACCACAAACCAGGCCAGACATCTTGGTGTAGTCACGGACTCTGACCTAAATTTTAATTACCACATTAAGACCATTACAAAATCAGCCTACGATCACCTCAAGAATATATCACGAATTAAAGGACTTAAGTCTCAGCAGGATTTAGAAAGACTTGTCCATGCGTTTATCTTCTCTAACGGTGTCGTCACAGGTCTCTCTAAAAGGTCGCTTAAACAGCTGCAGCAGATTCAGAACTCTAGAGTCCGCACTAAGACGAGAAGAATAGATCATATATGTCATTTGTGGGATCTTTACATTGGCTTCCTGTTTGACAAGGAATTGCTGCTCCGTTTTGAACCATCCAAACCCTGCTTACTGTCCCCACAGTAAAAACTTAACACAGAGAAGCAGCATTCAGTTTTAATGCACCGCATATCTGGAGCAAGCTCCCAGAAAACTTGAGGTTCTCCAACTCTCAGTTCTTTTATATCAAGGTGTAAGACCTTTCTGTGTGCCAGTTCCTTTTATTAAATTTCATTTTGGACTATTTATCTAGCATATCTTGCTCTGCACTATAGCTCCACTGTAATTCACTCCTGTTCTATTTTATTTATACATGTTCTTTTATATTGTTTTTATATTTATATTGTTTCTTTTCTTAATGCCATTTATGTCTTGTTCCTATATTCTTCACTCACTTGCCATCATTATTTTTCGCTAGAAGGTTCTTCTAGCGTATAAGCTTATCAATATTCTTTCCTGTGCAGATACCCCAGGTGAGCTACGCCTCCACAGCTCCAGAGCTCAGTGACAACACCCGCTATGACTTCTTCTCACGCGTGGTTCCTCCAGACACCTACCAGGCCCAGACCGCAAGGGCCATGGGTGGAAAGTTGTAAAAAACCATGGCGGCTGGAATCAACGCTCTCCACCCAGTGGGCGAGGGGGAACTACGGAGAAAGCGCGGTTGATGCTTTCCATTCAGGAATCTCGGGAGGATGGTAGTCGTCTCATATACTCATGCGTACCGGGCCTGTCTAGCCGCAGCCTAGGGCATCAGGGAAGT